>NC_044313.2:84202414-84546779 GCF_007474595.2 Lynx canadensis | reverse complement strand
GTTTGAGAAACTCTGTCTACTTCTATTCTGAATGACAGCCTTGCTATAAAAAAAAAAAAATTCTTGACTGCATATTTTTTCTGATTCAGCACGTTTAATATATCATGACACTTCCTTCCAGCTTGGAAAGTTTCTACTAAAAAAAAAAATTCCCTGATAACCTTAGGGGTTTTCCTTTGTAAGTTACTGTCTTCTTTTGTCTTGCTTTTTAATTTTTTTCTTGATATTTTGGCAACTTAATATTGCTATGTCTTGGTGTGGGTTTGCTTTTGTTGATTTTGATGATAGTTCTCTGTGCCTCTTGAATCTACATGTCCTTCTTTCCCCAGATTAGGTAAGTTTTCAGCTATTATTTCTTCAAATAAATTTTCTGATCCCCTTTCCTTCTCTTCTTCTGGAACTCCTATAAAACAAAAGTTACTACATTTGATGGACTTACTGAGCTCCCTAAGTCTATTCTCATTTTTCATAATTATTTTTCTCTCTTTTGTTCAGCTTAATTACTTTGGAGTACTCTGTCTTCTAGGTCATTAACTCATTCCTCTGTTTCTTCCATCCTGTTGTTCATTCCATAAAATGTGTTTCTCATTTCATTTATTGAGCCCTTTATCTCTGCTATGTTTTCCCATATGTTAAGGGTCTCACTCATGTCTTCCACTCCTAAGTCTAGTGAGTATTCTTATCATTACTTAAATTCTGCGTCAGTCATGCTACTTCTGTCTGTTTTGCTAGATCTCTGACTATGGGCTTGTCCTGTCCTTTCATTTGGGATAAATTCTTCTGTCTTTTCATTATGTCTAAGTGTATGTCTCTTTGTGTTAAGAAAGTTATCTATGTCTCCTGTTCTTGAGGGTAATGGCCTTATGAAGAAGAGGTCCTATAGTATCTTTCTGTGGAGTGTCCCTTGTTGCCCAGGACCTGGTTCTTTGGGAATGTCTCCAATATGAGCTGCGTGTACTCTGATGTTTTGTCAAGGCTGCTTTATCCTTCAACCAGTCATAGGCAGAGGTTTGTTTGTTGTGAGCAGTGTTTGGTCCCTGGCCTGTTTGTGGTAAATTTTACCTACATGTACTCTGGTCTGTTTGTGAAATGAGACCTGTCACCACCACTGCTAGAACCGAGGTTCAGCAAAACTCCCTCATGGGGGAGATGTGGTGTGAGCAGGGGTTTGGGCCAGTCTTCTAGGGGAGGAAACCTAGTGTGCCTACCATGCTGGGACAGAGGCAGACATGACTGGGAGGTGCAGTTCGACCAAAGTGGGGGAGGATGGGGGTGGTGGTGCTTGGGAGCTGTGCAGGTTCCAAAGGTGTGGGTGTCTGTGTCTGTGCTGGGAGTGGGGAGAGGGAAATAGTGCCTGCCAGTTCCTTTGTTCCCAGAAGGGTGTCTCCATGAACATTGTCTCTCTGGGACGTGCTTCAAAATGAATGAATACCCTTCTCATGGTGTGCCCCAGGTGCTCTTCAGATCACTGTTCCCATGCTCTATGTCTGTGGGTTGTTTACCTTCCTTCTTTCCAAAAGCAACACAATGCTCTGCAGGCTCTATTCTAGCCACACCCACAGATCTTTACAAGGCTAGGCTTTTAGCTCAGATGTTTGCAAGAACTCAGAAAATTTGGCCTCTCTGGCTTTCCAAGCCAACTACTGCAGTGATTCATTTTCCCTATGAGCTCCCCTGTGTGCTAATCTGTCTTTTACCTTCTCTGTGACCATAGCTCCCTCCATGCTGTGATTTGTGTCTCTCCCAAAGTGCATCTCTGCACTTCTTATTTCTTCAGTGTGGCCTTGTCTTTCCCTTGAGTTGAGGAGTTTGTTCTACCAGTCTTTGAGGTGATTTTCAGGGTATTTAGGATGGTTTGATAGGTATCTAGTTGTTATCGTGGGACAGGGCAGCCCTAGGGTCCTCCTGTTCTGCCACCATCTTCTGTCCCGACTCAGGAAAGTGTTTTAATTGCTCTATTCTGTATGTATGCAAGTAACACACATTGCAAATTGCTGAAAGCCATCTACTATTATATGTTACTGTTATATTAACTGTATAAACCACTAGCCTATTAGATGTTACATGTAAGCCCTAATTCTTGTTTAAAATTTTTAATGATTATTTTTGAGAGAGAGAGAGAGAGGCAGACTGCAAATGGGGGAGGGGCAGAGAGAGAGAGGGAGACACAGAATCAGAAGCAGGCTCCAGGCTCTGAGCTGACAGCACAGAGCTCGCAGGACTGTAATCCACAAACCATGAGATCACGACTGATCCAAAGTCAAAAGCTTAACTGACTGAGCCACCCAGGCACCCCTAAGCCATGATTCTTTTTAGTACTACCAAAAAGTGATCCAGAGATGTGTATATGTGACTTTTGAAAATAATTATACTATTTTTTTTTACTATTACTGATTTCTGTATAACTTTTTACATGATTTGAGTAATTTCGTACTTCCTTATGGTATTATTTATCACTATTAAAATATATATTTAAAACCAGTATTAATATAGTATGGTTTACCAGTGCTATGAGTGTCCTTAATGTTCATGTACATTTGTAGCTATCATTTTCAGTCAAACCTGAAAATGACGTTTTATTCATATAAAAGTTGAGTACATTTAATAGGAAAATGTCACTTTTTGAAAGTTCAGTATTATTTCAAAATATGGAATTAATGCTGCCTTTTAAATGTAGAATGGTAACCTAATTGCAAAGGAATTTGATTTCTTTTTATGGTATTTCTTTTGATTAGCAATATGGATATTTCTATTAATGTTTAATAGGGCACAGATTGCTCAATACTTGGAAATTAGTATTTCTTATTAAAAGCACACTTTCTGTTGCTCACCTCATTAACTGAGCAATTAGAAATTAAGCTACTTGTATTATAATGGTGAAGCATGGAGGCGGATGAGTTGTTAGAAGGTGCCTTGTTCTAGTCAGTTTACCCTCAACCACGTCGCAAGGAATGTTTCGAGAGACAGTCATTCTAATGTTCTTTCCAATTTGTCTGAATTGAATCATTTTTGAAAGGCATTTACAGATCATTCAAAGCAGGAACATGTTTATTTAACTAGAGCCATGCTAATGCCTACCAATGATTGAGTGCCTAACGGGTGTCAGGATGTCCTCTAGAAACTTCATTTCAATCCTCAGCACTAAACTCCACAGCCTCTGCATGTGCTCCTGAATGTTATACCGAACTTTCAAATTAGAAGGAAAAAAAAAAAAGAAAGGAAAACCAAAGCAAAGAAAAATCAAACCAAGAAAGAGAAAGACAGCAAGGTAGATTGTGATCTTCTGGACCTCCAAGCCTCTTTCCTTTTGATTACCCTTGGATGGCAGCAGTTTTAGAATAAAGATAATCTATACTTTGATTTTAAATTTACCTCTAGTCAGAAGACAGAAGAGATACTCTTTTTTCATCACAGAGTTAAAATATATACTGGCAAAATTAGAGCTTGCTGTAACAGTGAATCATGGAGCAAATGTTACTGTCTTTCATCAGAGTGAGATTCTCACTGCTCATCATGGTCTCCAGGCCAGCGTGACGTTTGGGCTGTATGGTCAAGGCCTTGGACCAACTAGTAAGGAAGAGAACATAATAATACATTATTATTGATTTCATTTTTAAACATGAGATCTTATAGGTAAAAGATGAATGAACTTTAAAAAAAAGCAAACAAATAAGAGTCACTCAGAGACAAACCATCGCTTCATAAAGGTAGCTTGAGAGATAATTCCATTTTGCCTAGAGTTGGCAAATAAATAAATGATTAATTTTTACAGCTTGTAATTTATTTTGAAGTTAGGAAAAAAAGGCAAAAGAAGGCCTGGGTATGATTCAGTTCTGATAAAAATCATATATAGGATATATTCTGTCACATAATATTATGAAGTATGTGCTAATTATTATTTTCTTTTTATCCTTACCATTATTATAAAGTGAAATGATATGGAATTCACAATTACCATGAAAAATATCTCAAGAGCAAATATTTTAGTAGCACTTAAAATTTTTTTTCAACATTTATTCATTTTTGAGAGACAGAGTGTGAGTGGGGAAGGGGCAGAGAGAGGGGGAGACACAGAATCCGAAGCAGGCTCCAGGCCCTGAGCTGTCAACACAGAGCCCGACGCGGGGCTAGAACTCATGGACTGTGAGATCATGACCTGAGCTGAAGTCGGACGCTTAACCAACTGAGCCACCCGGGTGCCCCAGTAGAATTTTTTTAAATACATGTTTTATCAGAAATCTCAATAGAATTCTCAGCAAATCTGCTTTTTCGCAGGGACTCTTAAGGCTCTACTTTAGTGCAGTTTTGAATGCTGTAGTATTTCCTTTCAGGGCTTACATATCATGTATAGTTTTCCGTTCAGAAAATCTTCCTTAGGCACACATTTTTTCAGGTAATATTTTATATTCGATTACCTTTTGGCTTCTAAAAGTCATGTGTCTAATACTACAGATTTATGTGCTTTTAAAAATATGTTAGAGAAAATTCTGTATTTTATGGATTTTCTAGAAAAAATAAGTTATTTTCATAGACTTTAGCTCATTATTTCAACTGTAAAGAGATGGAAAGAGATGAGAAACTCACTACTGGAAAAAAGTGGAGTTGCTCAGTTGCCCTTTGGGCCTTTCCATGTGTTACGAGTCATTTCATGTTACATCATGAATCATTTTTATCCACTTCTAGGACATCCTAATGTAATTCAAATTTAATGCTCCTGGGATTTTTGCTAATCATTAAAACTTATAAGAAATAATAGATTAACTTATTGTGGTAAATGATAAGTGTTATTTTGCAAAGTTTGACATTGTGACAGATATATTTGAAATGAGGCCATTAGTTCACAGGATATTAAAATAATGGTAATAAAATTCACAAATTCTAAGATTTTATTTACCATAATTTTTAGAATAACAAATATGAGAGGTGCTTACTCAGGATATCACCTGATATCCCAAAAAAAAAAACCCAAAAAACAAAAAAACAAAACAAAAAAAAAAGGCAAGGGTAAATTGCCTGGGCAGGCTTCTGCAATTTTGCTGGTATGAGAATATATGGAATAAAAATACCAGATTGAAACAAACATACATATATATATATACACACATATATATATATATATACACATATATATACATATATATGTGTGTGTGTATATATATACACACACACATGCATATATGTTTGTATATATATATGTTTCAATCTGGTATTTTAATATATATGTATATAAATATATATGTATATATGTTTGCTTATTCTCTGTAGATAGCACAAAGACACATTTAACACTCAATTGGAAAAGAATTGCTATGGGGTGCCTGGGTGGCTCAGTCAGTTGAGCTGTGGACTCTTGATTTTGGCTCAGGTCATGATCCTACCATTTGTGGGGTCGAGCTGCACATCGGGCTCTGAGCTGACAGTGTGGACCCTACTTGGGATTCTTTCTCTCTGCCCTCCCCCACTCACACATGTTCTCGTTCTCTCTCTCTCTCTCTCAAAATATTTAAAAAAAATTGCTATCTTTATACAGAGAGATGAGGGGTGCCTGGGTGGCTTAGTTGGTTGTGTGACAGACTTTGGCTCATGTCATGTTCCCAAGGTTCGTGGGTTTGAACCCCATCTGGGGCTCTGTGCTGACAGCTCAGAGCCTGGAGCCTGCTTTGGATTCCATGTGTGTGTCTGTCTCTCTCTGCCCCTCCCCCCTTGGGCTGTCTCTCTCAAATGTAAATAAATGTTAAAAATTTTAATAAAGAGATGGATGTTTTGGTTTTAGCTTATGAAAATTTAAAGTAATACACATACATAGTTTTCAGTGTCAGTCTTTTTCAGTCTCATTTAAAAAAATAACACCACCCCATTAATCTCCTAGTCTGCTTCTCAGTATAAAACATCCCCTTTGTGTTTGTACTGCCTCCTTCCTAAATAACTTCCTTAGACTGCTATTTTTAATTTATTTTGAAATCACACGTGATGTGCGAACTTTTTGAATAGGGCATTAATAAGACTTGGAACGAGGGAGACGCACAGAAGAAGTTGTGCGTTGATTTTGTGTTGTATTGCCCGATGCACGCGACACCACGCGTGTGTGCCCTGTGTTGTCCCGCTCCTCTGTCGGCTGTGCGTTCTTTGTGGGTCTGAGGACTCGAGACAAAAGGTGCACGAGGCAGCGTTTCTATCAATCTCCACAGGTGTGTCTGTGATGTGCCTCCAATGAATTGTGGCTTTGATTGATTTTGATTAAATAACCCTGCATGTTACCCTACCCCAGGATAAGTGATGAGGACGGGAAGGGTCTGTCAGATCTTAGAAGACACACAATCAAAATCACCTGTGTTTCATGTGTGTGTGTATAAGGTGAAGATTGCTTTGTGTCGGCCACTCCTCCTCACGGGCACAGCCGTCACCTTCTCCCGTGTGAATGTGACCGTAGCAGCGGTCTCCTGAGTGGCACTCGTGCCCTTCCAGCTCTGTTCCCGTGCTGGTACACTTCGGTACCGTTGTTCACAATGGTGATCCATTGCCCTAATACCATACATAGCATTCTTCCTGGCGACTTCCATCCTTCTGGCTGATGGCCCACTAAGCCTCCTGCGGAGAAGGTTTATCATGGGAAGTGTTTCATCACCACCTTCGGACCTTCATGCCTCTTTCTGGTGTTGGATCATCCCCTTCTTGTATTCCATGTCTTGTACTGATCTATCTCCCCATTTTGGTGGAGCGGATCCTCAAAGATTTCCTGAAGGAAAAGTACATCGGTAATGTATTTCCTGTTGCCCTGAGTGTGTACAAATTGACTTTCTTCATAGTTTGGCAAGCCATATAAATGCAGTCTCAGGATTTAGAAAATATTTATTGTTCCGTGTTTTTATTGAGAAGTCTGACACCATTGTGACTCCTGGCTTTTTTACCTTTTTAGAATGGTTAAGATCTTTTCTATCTTCTTTCGCAATTTGACAATTTGATCATTTTTGTTCACTTAATTCTCATTTACCGTGGTCGCTTTTTCAATCTGAAAACTCAGGTCTTTCCATACCAGAAACTCTTCAAATTTTTTGGTTATTTCCTCCCACCTTTTCTGCGTTCCGTTTTTCTTATCGCGATAACTTCTATTAGCGGGTGGCAGACTGCCTGGCCTGGTTCTCCACTGTCTTACCCTTTCTCTTCTTTACTTTCCTCTGTCTTTTTGCTCTGCTTTCTGAGAAGCTTCCCCAATTCTACATTCCAAAATTTAAAATCATTTTCATTTCTGTTGTCAACTATTATTGTTATTTACATTTTACTATAAAGAGGTCTGCCTGTTCTCCAAGTATCTTGTTATGGTAATTCTCTTGTTAACATCCATCTGGAGAAAATAATTAACGAATTTTAAAACTTGATGTTCTCACTTCATCAATCTTCTGTTAATTTTATCAACCTCATATGCTAGATGTTTTCCTCAAATATCTTTTATTGGCTGCCAGTTCCTATTTAAGTGTGAGGCACTGAAAAGCTGATGAGAAACTCTGCCCAACCTAACTAACTGATGGGTGTCAGCATATGTTGATACAATGAGCAATCCTGTCTCTCCTGGGGGAGCTTTCAACCACCATATTTGTAGTTTCCTGTGACTTTGTTTCTGTGGGCTGTTCGGGTTCACCCAAAAACAGCTCTGCTTTGATCTTAGAGAAGTGATCTTTTGGTCTTCTAGAAGCCAGTGAGGAAGGGGGCTGGCCTGTGTGCTTTTAATCAATAAATAGGGAACCTCCCTCATATTCTCTGCTGTCCCCAGAGCCCAGAGAATCTTTGTTTCAACTTGACTAGAGTAGACTTTCTGCTTTTTCTTAGTTAGCTGAATGGTAAGGATTCCCTAAGTAGGAGATCAGAGAGGAAGACTGGAGATCTAATTGCTGCTTATACTTCACAATGACAATCAGTTAATCCTCCTCCTTCTGTCATTCTTACACACAGACACACACACACGCAAATACACAACCCTTCAAAGACTTCTGACATCAACAATTAGGAAGCCTTTAAGGGATTTTGCAGTGCAAACTGGTTTTTCTTTTTTTCTGGCTTCCCACACAACGGCCAGATTTTCTTTTCCTTTAAAAAAATTTTTTTTTACATGTTTATGTTTGAGAGAGAGTGTGTAAGGGGGATAGGGGGGCACAGAGAGAGGGAGACATAGAATCTGAAGCAGGGTCCAGGCTGTGAGCTGTCAGCACAGAGCCTTACACAGGGCTTGAACCCAAGAACCACGAGATCATGACCTGAGCCGAATTTGGACATTTAACCAACAGAACCACTCAATTGCCCCTTCTTTTTCCTTTTCTATATTTATTTTCTTTCTTTCTTTCTTTCTTTCTTTCTTTCTTTCTTTCTTTCTTTCTTTCTTTCTTCTTCTGTTTCTTTCTTTCTTTCTTTCTTCTTTTCTTTCTCTCTCTCTCTCTCTCTCTCTCTCTCTCTCTCTCTTCTTTTTTCTTTTTTTCTTTTTATTTATTTTTGCTTCTGTTAAGCTGTTAGCAGTGGGTCATCCACTTTTGATCAAACAAAACGAAGTTGACATCCCTCATCTATTCTATTTCTACCTTGCTCCAAAGAGGATTTTGATTTCATTTCTTTATTGAAATGTTAATGGGGAATTGGGTGGTAGTCAATTCAAAAGCTTAAGTTACAGGAACAGTCTTTGAAGTTACAAGTTATAGCAATAATTATTACACAAAATGCTTAATGAAGGACATGAGATGCCATTTATTCAGTTAAGGGCATTAGATGCTCTTCATTCATTTATCTGTTATGCCCTTATTTTACTACATGTCCTTTCGTGTTCTCACTGCTAAGTGCAGGTTTCACAACCAGGAATGTCACACACACACACACACACACACACACACACGAAACAGTCTCTTCTCATCAACTTACATTCCTAAGTAGGACACACTCAGGAAAGGAAATAAGGAACAAGATTGTTGCAGTTAAGGGTACGTGTTAAGAAGATAGCTGAATAAGACAATATCGTGACAAAGTGTGGCTGTAGTGGGTCTATCACCAGAAGGGCCTGTCGGAGATTCTTGGCGAGGACGTGAGCCCAGGGCTCTGGCACACACGACGTGACAGGGCAAATGAGTAGCAGAGGAGGCCAGACGTGAGAATGGGCATGCCGTTTTGGTAAACGGGCCTAGCTGCGAGTGGTATGACGGGAGGTGTGAGTTTCTGGAAGAGGGGCTTAGCACGTGGCCCCTGAGACCACGGTGTGGGGTTGCGATTCTCGTGTCCGCTCAGTTGGAGGATTGAGCTAGAGAGTGACGCTCGTTCATTCAGCCGGTGCCAACTGAGCCCCTGCCGTGTGCGAGCCGGGGCTCCAAGGTCTTTCTGGACAGACTAAGAAGAAAAATGACATGAGATAGATTAATAGGAGAAAATCGAATTTAATAAGTGTGGGTGTGGGGACTCCACACAGACATGGACATTCCAAAGACAGGCACAGTGAGGCGTGTGTATTATTCTGAACTAAGGAGAAGGGTGGGGGGTAGGGATCTGGGACCTCCAAGGGAGGGAATGTACCTCACAGGCAGTAAGAGCACATGTGTGGTAATTAGGTGTTTGCGTTCCCATACGGATGGGTCACCATAAACTGTATCTCCGCGGATAACTCCTGTGCTGGGAAAGACTCCCAGTCAGATTCTTCTGTGTGGTTAAAAGGCAGGCAGGAGTTTCTCTTGAGCCCGCAGGGTCTCAGCTGTCTTCAGCTCAAAACCATCTCCGTGCCTGGGGGGGCCCTTGTTGGGGTGCCCCCTGCCTCAGCCTCTACACCCTGATTCAGACATGGAGATAAACGTTTTGTCTCCGTGGAAAGATTGGCAAAATCACTTTGCAAAGTTACAGATACAAAGGGGCGCTTGGGTGGCTCAGTCGGTTTAGCGTCTGACTTCAGCTCAGGTCACGATCTCACAGTCTGTGAGTTCGAGCCCTGCGTCGGGCTCTGTGCTGACAGCTCGGTGCCTGGAGCCTGCTTCGGATTCTGTGTCTCCCTCTCTCTCTGCCCCTCTCCCGCTCATGCTCTGTCTCTAAAATAAATAAACATTTAAAAAAAAAGTTACGGATTCAAGGAATAAAAGATTCTGACCACACCCCTCAATCCATACTTACTTCCGTTGTTTTGTTCTTCTCTTGTTTCATGTATTGTGTGGGATGTGTGTCCAGCGGTACATGGAGTAAACTGCAGTCTGTGAGTCTTCACTCTGGGACGGCTAGCCGGGATTCATGTATTCCACTTGTAAGAAATCGGCCAACCTGCATCTGGCAAGGTCTTCATGATTTTTAAAACCAGAACTTAGCGGATAACCGCCCATGGATTTCCATGATACATTATGGTGTTCGTGAATACGGCTTTGTAGTGCTGTTTTGTGGAGGTGGCCTTGTTGATGACTTGCTTGTGTGAATCAGGGAACAGAGTCTGTGTCATGCTAGAGGAAGACTTTTTTTTTTTTTTTCAACGTTTATTTATTTTTGGGACAGAGAGAGACAGAGCATGAACGGGGGAGGGGCAGAGAGAGAGGGAGACACAGAATCGGAAACAGGCTCCAGGCTCTGAGCCGTCAGCCCAGAGCCCGACGCGGGGCTCAAACTCACGGACCGCGAGATCGTGACCTGGCTGAAGTCGGACGCTTAACCAACTGTGCCACCCAGGCGCCCCTAGGAAGACGTTTCTAAATCTGCAGTCTGAAAGCCGGGAAGAGGTCCTCTCCTACATCACGTTGCAAATGAGTTCTGTCGTTTTAGCCAGCTTAGCTCATTTTCCGAGAGGCAGCGAAGGAGACTGTGTTTCCGACAGCTCTTTCTGTGGAGTCCTAAACCGGGCATTGTAAGTAAAACAGGTGTCTGAGTGTTTGCCGTGTTCGGGAGGTGGTCAGAAAGGGAAAATTACCAAAGAAAAGTCTTGACTGTATCCTGGATTTCAAGGGTATAAAAAAGGGTATAAAAAAGCTGCAGTGATGATGGGGCCAAGCGCCCTGCGGGTAAGGTTGTAGGTGGACATATTGGAGCTCTCCGCGAAGGACATGTGAATTGGTACCAGCAGACCTGGCACAGAGATGAGTCAATCCACAACGTCCAGGATGGCGGCCACTAGCCAGGTTTGAGCAAATTGAGTAAAATGAAATCTCAGTACCTCAGTCGCATCAGCCACATTTCCAGTGTTTGGTATTTTAAAGTTGTCGATTCCCCTGGTACCCCCTCTGTAACCCATGTTCAACTCAAGTCCAGTACAGACCTCGATGTGTGTTGTCACATGTGTTTACGAGGATGGGTTTTGATGATGGCATACAGCATGCACCGCTACTCAAACGGGAGACACCTTATGTCCATTATTGCCTACATCGCCCTAAGCGCCAGTCGTGTGCTGGAGTCAGTCAGCCCTGGCTGAACCAAAGACCAGTGTTAGCATTTCAGGAATGTTGCAAGCATCTTGTTAAATGGGGACACTGCTAAAAATTAAATTATATAAACTTGTAATTAAGTAAGTACGTATTTATTTTTAATTTTTTTTATGTTTATTTTTGAGAGAGAGAGAGTGTGAGTGGGGAAGGGGCAGACAGAGAGGGAGACACAGAATCCAAAGCAGGCTCCAGGCTCCGAGCTGTCAGCACAGAGCCTGATGTGGGGCTCGAACCCATGGATTGTGAGATCATGACCTGAGCCGAGGTCAGATGCTTAACCAACTAACCCCCCCAGGCACCCCAATAAGTTATGTATTTTAAAGGGAGCAGTGTAAACTTACTGATTCCTAATTTTACTATGTTTACCATTATTGATGGTATTGAGGAGCTTGACATCTATCGAAGTGCATATAATGTGTCGCAGTCCCTTGTCAACTGCATGTTTAATAACATCCCATTGGTACTGTGACATTAGTGCTGCAGCTGGTGAGGTTTTGGCTTAATTAATATATTGTGCACAATATTGTGGAGTAGTTTACATCACATAGCAGATTTCATGACCATGCATTTATTGCAAAAGAACAGGGACTCCTCTCTAATCGTGGTCGGCAATCAGAGGTTACCAGCAGGTACACGAGTTAAGCAATTAGAAGCATTTGGTTGACTCTGTAAAATTTACAATATTGTAAATATTTACAATATTGTAAAATTTATAGTAGAGATCGCTGTAGATTTCATTATGTGTAAATGTTGCTACACTTTTTATATCAGTAAGATGTAAATAAACTTAAATAGACGTGCATGTATATGTATTTTGAAAGTTAAATGTTCACCACACAGCACTGCTTATGTCTCTTTCCCGTGTCCCCCAAAGCTAGAGACAACTAATTCTGAATATTCTGAATGTATCACCGTATATTATGTTTTCCTTTCCTTGGACATACTGTATGCAGTGTGTGTGCATCTGTCTGACTCTCTGTGCCTGTGTCTGCTTTCTTTCAGTCAACATTTTTAAAATGCATTCATGTTGGGAGTATTTGGGATGTTTCTTTGCGATGTTGATAGGATGAGAAGTTTCCCGTCGTATGAATGCATCTATTGTTGGTGGGAAGTTGCCTGGTTTCCAGTTTTTGGCTAGTATGAATGAAGCTGCTATGAATATTTTGTACATACTAGAAGGAATTTCTTTTATAATGGATAAATTCTAAATTTTACTAGAAAGGTAAAACCTGATGAGGAATATGTAAGAAAAAAAAATCTAAAGGCAAAAAGGCTCATCTGTTGAGATATCAAAATGTATGCCTAACTGAACAATGACAAGTCAAATATATATAAAAAAGTTTTTCATATCCTTGGGAAATATATATAATTCAGTGGAAGACGTTTGGGCAACTGGCTATTTGTTAATGAGAGGATGACATTAGATCCCTATCTCATGCCATAAAAATAAATTCCATAAATCAAAAATATTTTTAAAAACAGAGACGCTGAGATTGGGGGAAGGAGAGGGAGAAGGGCCTATACATTAAAATTAAGAGAAGAAACTATCTAATGAGCCTGTTATCTCTCTTGGCCTGGATGAGGGGGGAATTTGCCAGCACAACTCCGTGGGGTGGGAGCCTCTGAGATGCTAGCATGTTTCTGGTCGGGCAGCATTGCTGTGTGTCAGCGGTAGGGCGATCGTTATGCTTGAGGAATTTCACGAGGCACTGGGCTCTGGTGTTAACCAGCTCCAGAGAGAGAGAAAAACTAATAACCTGTGGTTTTATTTCTGATACGTAATGCAGTACGGGATTGAACTGGCAATAGCCACGCAGTCTGTCACAGCATGTAGTCCTTTAAATGTACTGGGGAGTTTAAAAGAGAACACGAATGCATGAGTGGAATAGCTGCTTTGTAATCACAGGTCTAAAATTCTAGGAAAGCCGCGTGTGTGTGCATACATGTGTGTGCACGCCACATGTGTAGGTATCCGGATTGCTGGGGCCAGCATTCTGACACAGGTTTGGAATGTTATTCTGAAAACACTTCATCAGCTTCTTTTTTACACTATGCACTATGCACTTACAACAGACTTGTATTTTGTTAACTGGAAATTGAGACGTTTGATTACTAATACTGGTCTTTTTTTTTTTTTTTTAAATAATTTGTTGTCAAATTAGTTTCCATACAACACCCAGTGCTCATCCCAACAGGTGCCCTCCTCAGTGCCCATCACCCACTTTCTCTTCTCCCCTGCCCCCATCAACCCTCAGTTTGTTCTCACTATTTAAGAGTCTCTTCTGGTTTGCCTCTTTCCCTCTCTGTAGCTTTCCCCACTCCCCCTCCCCCATGGTCTTGTGTTAAGTTTCTCAAGATCCACATATGAGTGAAAATATATGGTATCTGTCTTTATCTGCCTGATGTCTTTCACTTAGCATAATACTATCCAGTTCTATCCACATTGCTACAAATGGGCAGATTTCATTCTTTCTCATTGCCAAGTAGTGTTCCATTGTGTATATAAACCACATCTTCTTTATCCATTCATCAGTTGATGGACATTTAAGCTCTTTCCATAATTGGCTATTATTGAAAGTGCTGCTATAATCGTTGGGGTACAAGTGCCCCTATACATCAGCACTCCTGTATCCCTTGGGTAAATTTCTAGCAGTGCTATTGCTGGGTCATAGGGTAGATCTATTTTTAATTTTTTGAGGAACCTCCACACTGCTTTTCAGAGTGGCTGCACCAGTTTGCATTCCCACCAACAGTGCAAGAGGGTTCCCGTTTCTCCACATCCTCGCCATCATCTATAGTCCCCTGATTTGTTCATTTTAGCCACTCTGACCAGTGTGAGGTGGTATCTCAGTGTGGTTTTGATTTGGATTTCCCTGATGAGGATCGACGTTGAGCATCTTTTCATGTGCCTGTTGGCCATCTGAATGTTGTCTTTAGAAAATGGTTTTTTCATGTATTCTGCCCATTTCTTCACTGCATTATTTGTTTTTCAGATGTGGAGTCTGGTGAGTTCTTTATAAATTTTGGTTACTAGCCCTTTGTCTGATATGTCATTTGCAAATATCTTTTCCCATTCCATCGGTTGCCTTTTAGTTTTGTTGATTGTTTCCTTTGCAGTGCAGAAGCTTTTTATTCTGATGAGGTCCCAATAGTTCATTTTTGCCGTTGTTTCCCTTGTCTTTGGAGATGTGTCGAACAAGAAATTGCTGCAGTTGAGGTCAGAGAGGTTTTTTCCTGTTTTCTCCTCTAGGGTTTTGATGGTTTCCTATCTCACATTCAGGTCCTTCATCCATTTTGAGTTTATTTTTGTGAATGGTGTAACAAATTGATCTAGTTTAATTCTTACGTATGTTGCCACCCAGTTCACTCAGCACCATTTGTTAAAGAGACTGTCTTTTTTCCATTGGATATTCTTTCCTGCTTTGTCAAAGATTAGTTGGCCATGTTTTCGTGGGTCCAATTCTGGAGTCTCTATTCTATTCCATTGGTCTATGTGTCTGTTTTTGTGCCAATAGCATGTTGTCTTGATGATTACAGCTTTGTAGTAGAGGCTAAAGTCTGGGATTGTGATGCCTCCTGCTTTGGTCTTCTTCAAAATTATTTTGACTATTCGGGGTCTTTTGTGGTTCCATACAAATTTTAGGATTGCTTGTTCTAGCTTCGAGAAGAATGCTGGTGCAATTTTGATTGGGATTGCATTGAATGTGTAGATAGCTTTGGGTAGTATTGACATTTTAACAATATGTATTCTTTCAATCCATGAGCACGCAATGTTTTTCCATTTCTTTATATCTTCTTCAATTTCCTTCATAAGCTTTCTATAGTTTTCAGCATACAGATCTTTTACATCTTTGGTTAGGTTTATTCCTAGGTATTTTATGCTTCTTGATGCAATTGTGAATGGGATCAGTTTCTTTATTTGTCTTTCTGTTGCTTCATTATTAGTGTATAAGAGTGCAACTGATTTCTGTCCATTGATTTTGTATCCTGCGACTTTGCTGAATTCATGTATCAGTCCTAGCAGACTTTTGGTGGAGTCTATGGGATTTTCCATGTATAGTATCATGTAATCTGCAACAAGTGAAAGCTTGACTTCATCTTTGCCAGTTTTCATGCCTCTGATTTCCTTTTGTTGTCTGATTGCTGACGCTAGCACTTCCAACACTGTGTTAAACAACAGCGGTGAGAGTGGACATCCCTGTCCTGTTCCTGATCTCAAGGGGAAAGCTCTCAGTTTTTCCCCATTGAGGATGATATTAGCTGTGGGCTTTTCATAAATGGCTTTTATGATGTTTAAGTGTGTTCCTTCTATCCCGACTTTCTCGAGGGTTTTCATTAAGAAAGGATGCTGAATTTTGTCAAATGCTTTTTCTGCATCGATTGGCAGGGTCATATGGTTCTTATCTTTTCTTTTATTAATGTGATGTATCGCATTGATTGATTTGCCAGTGTTGAACCAGCCCTGCAGCCCAGGAATGAATCCCACTTGATCATGGTGAATAATTCTTTTTATGTGCTGTTGAATTTGATTTGCTAGTATCTTATTGAGAACTTTTGCATCCATATTCATCAGGGATATTGGCCTGTAGTTCTCTTTTTTTGCTGGGTCTCTGGTTTAGGAATCAAAGTAATGCTTTTATCTCCCCCTTTCTTTTTTTTGGAACAGCTTGAGAAGGATAGGTATTATCTCTGCTTTCAATGTCTGGTAGAATTCCCCTGGGAAGCCATCTGGTCCTGGACTCTTATTTGTTGGGAGATTTTTGATAACTGATTCAATTTCTTTGCTGGTTTTGGCTCTGTTCAAATTTTCTATTTTTTCCTGTGTGAGTTTTGGAAGTGTGTGAGTGCTTAGGAATTTTTCCATTTTTTCCAGGTTGTCCAGTTGGCATATAATATTTCATGGTATTCCCTGGTGATTGCTTATATTTCTGTTGGATTGGTTGTAATAATTCCTTTTTCTTTCATGATTTTATCTATTTGGGTCATCTGCCTTTTCTTTTTGAGAAGCCTGGCTAGAGGTTTATCAATTTTGTTTAGTTTCTCAAAAACCAACTCTTGGTTTCATTGATTTGCTCTACAGTTTGTTTTTTTTTTTATTTTTATTTTTTTTTTTTTAGATTCTATATGGTTTATTCTCTGATCTTTATTATTTCTCTTCTTCTGCTGGGTTTGGGGTATCTTTTCTCTTCTGCTTCTATTTCCTTTAGGTGTGCTATTAGATTTTGTATTTGGGATTTTTCTTGTTTCTTGAGATAGGCCTGGATTGCAATGTATTTTCCTCTCAGGACTGCCTTCGCTGCGTCCCAAAGCGTTTGGATTGTTGTATTTTCATTTTCGTTTGTTTCCATATATTTTTTGATTTCTTCTCTAATTGCCTGGTTGACCCACTCATTCGTTAGTAGGGTGTTCTTTAACCTCCATGCTTTTGAAGGTTTTCCAGACTTTCCTGTGGTTGATTTCAAGTTTCACAGCATTGTAATCTGTAAGTGTGCATGGTATGATCTCAATTCTTTTATACTTATGAATGGCTGTTTTGTGACCCAGTATGTGATCCATCTTGGAGAACGTTCCAGGTGCACTCAAGAAGAAATTATATTCTGTTACTTTGGGATGCAGAGTTCTGAATATATCTGTCAAGTCCTCTGGTCCAATGTATCATTCAGGGCCCTTGTTTCTTTATTGACCATGTGTCTAGATGATCTATCCATTTCTGTAAGTGGGGTGTTAAAGTCCCCTGCAATTACCACATTCTTATCACTAAGGTTGCTTATGTTTGTGAGTAATTGTTTTATGTATTTGTGAGCTCCTGTATTCAGCACATAGACATTTATAATTGTTAACTCTTCCTAACAGATAGACCCTTTAATTATTATATAATGCCCCTCTTCATCCCTTGTTACAGCCTTTAAGTTAAAGTCTAGTTTGTCTGCTATAAGTATGGCTACTCCAGCTTTCTTTTGACTTCCAGTAGCATGATAGATAGTTCTCCATCCCCTCACTTTCAATCTGAAGGTGTCCTCAGGTCTAAAATGAGTCTCTTGTAGACAGCAAATAGATGGGTCTTGTTTTTTTTATCCATTCTGATACCCTGTGTCTTTTGATTGGAGCATTTAGTCAATTTACATTCAGTGTTATTATTGAAAGATATGGTTTTAGAGTCATTGTGATGTCTGTAGGTTTCATGCTTGTAGTGATGTCTCTGGTCCTTTGTGGTCCTTGCAACATTTCACTCACAGAGTCCCCCTTAGGATCTCTTATAGGGCTGGTTTAGTGGTGATGAATTCCTTCAGTTTCTGTTTGCTTGGGAAAACCATTATCTCTCCCTCTATTCTTAATGGCAGACTTGCTGGATAAAGGATTCTTGGCTGCATATTTTTCTCGTTCATCATATTAAAGATTTCCTGCCATTCCTTTCTGGCCTGCCAAGTTTTTTTTGGTCTGCCACTAGTCTTTTGGGTCTCCCTTTGTAAGTTAGAGCCTGTTTATCCCTAGCTGGTTTCAGAATTCTCTCTTTATCCTTGTATTTTGCCAGTTTCACTATGATATGTTGTGCAGAAGATCGATTCAAGTTACATGTGAAGGGAGTTCTCTGTGCCTCTTGGATTTCAATGCCTGTTTCCTTCCCCAGATCGGGGAAGTTCTCAGGTATGATTTGTTCAAGTACACCTTTAGCCTCTCTCTCTCTCTCTCTCTCTCTCTCTCTCTCTCTCTCTCTCTCTCTCTCTCTCTCATTTCTTCTGGAACTCCTATGATACGGATATTTTTCTGTTCAATTTGCATCACTTAGTTCTCTAATTCTCCCCTTGTACTCCTGGATTTTTTTTATGCCTCTTTTTCTCAGCTTCCTCTTTTTCCATAATTTTATCTTCCAATCCACCTATTCTTTCCTCTGCCTCTTCAATCTGAGCTGTGGTCACCTCCATTTTATTTTGCACCTCATTTAGAGCATTTTTTTAGCTCCTCATGACTATTTCTTAGTCCCTTGATCTCTGTAGCAATAGATTCTCTGTTGTCCTCTATGCTTTTTCAAGCCCAGCGATTAATTTTATGACTATTATTGTAAATTCTTGTTCCATTATGTTGCTTAAATCGGTTTTGATCAATTTGCTAGCTGTGGCTAGTTCCTGGAATTTCTTTTGAGGAGAATTCTTCTGTTTTCGTCATTTTGGCTAGTTTTCTGTCCCTTATGCATTTTAAAAGCGTGTTGTGTGCTCTGCTCCTGCGAGCACTGCTATATTGAAGAGGGGTCATACATTGTCCAGGGCCTGGCCCTCCAGGAAGTGTTCTTTCGGGGATTGTTAGTTGCTCTCTTTGGTTGTGACTTTGGTTACTTTATTACCCTACTCCTAGTGGTATTTTGGACCCTCCCCCCAGGTGTGCTTTGATTTGTTCCTTGGAGTAGCCCTGGAAAGGAAAATGGACAAACAGGAGATGAAAACACACAAACACACAAACAAATAACACAAACAAACAAACAAAAGCAAAAACCGAAAGACTAAAAACAAAAAACCCCAAAACACCGACTACACGTAAGGAAGAGGGTGGAGGTGGTGGTGACAGAAAAGCACAGAGAGAATGACAGGAACGGGGTTGGGGTGGGGGCGGGGGACAAAAATTAAACAATGATTAGGCAGAGAGACTAAAAGGCTTATTAATCCAGAGAGACAGAATGGAAAATGAAGAAGGAGGCGGGGAAAACGAAACGAAGGTACAGTTACCCAGACAGAGAAACTATATGGCTTGATTATTCCAGAGGGACAGAAAAGAGTGTAAAGGAGGTGTAGAACATGTGTCAAGACAGTGGATTAAATACGTCTGTTTAGACAGACCAGTAACCAGAGTAACCAGCCTAGGGGTGGGAAGAGATAAGGAGAAGAAACGGGGGTTGGGAGAGAATATATCTATATATCCAGAGCTGACCTAGAGTTAATCCAGGCAATGACGCATCGCCGGTTGGGAGTAGCTCTTTGCAGGGTCTGTGCCGATCCGGTGCATACGCAGTTACCCAGTGCAAGGGGTGAGCTTTGGGGTAATCTGGACCCACCTCCACTGTGGGCCCCAAGAGCGATCCCTGAGGTCCTGCCTTGGTGGTGGGGGGGCGGGGGGATGGTGATCCCTCAGTCTCTTCTCCACAGAGCCGGACCTGGTGGACTCCGTATGAGTCATTCTCACTGTGCCCCGGGCACAGACAGGGCGGTCCTTCTCACTCCACCAATTCCCCTGACCCTGTGCTTGGCTAGGATTCAAAGTCCCGCTCCGTGCACTCAGGTGCTGGGGAGGCGCCTCTCAGCGTGGTGATGTGTGGTCCTGGCTGGCTTTGTCTGTGCCCTTGCACTTCGGGGAGGACCGCCTTCTCCTACTGCGGACTGCACCCTCAGCGCAGCCACTGAGCCCAGGGGTGGTGGATGCAACCTTTGTACCATCGCGCAGCCCTCCAGGGAGGAGACCACTTTCTCCCACTGCAGACTGTGCCCCTGACCCACCATGGCACCCAGGGCTGGCTCCCCTCCTCCCGGGTGCACAAACAGGGAGCAGGCCCCAGTTCGAAGAAAGCCCTGCAGTTAGAGATCGGATGCCTCCCAGTCCCAGTCCGAGGTCTTTCTCCTGTCCAGATACAGTCCTGCACTTCCCCAGCCGCCCTTTCTCTTCCCTTTGTCTCTCCGCAGAAGGGGGTCCCTCCCCTTCATGCCCATGTGGCATTTTATCTCCCCCAGTTCGCAATCACCCACCTAACTTTTCTCCAGTCTCCCCATTTTCTTCCTGGTAGATTCAGTCTCTTTTCCTCCCAGACGCTGGGGTTCAAAGTTCTGTGGCTTCAGCACTTCTTTGTTTGAGAGACGCAGGAAGTATGGACCCCCCTACTTCTCCACCAGGTTGGCCCCTCCACCAATGCTGGTCTTTTAAAAAATGTTTTAATGTTTATTTTTGAGACAGAGACACAGCATGAGTGGGGGAGGGGCAGAGAGAGAGACACAGCATCCGAAGCGGGTTCCAGGCTCTGAGCTGTCAGCACAGAGCCCGACGCGGTGCTCTAACTCACGAGCTGTTAGATCATGACCTGAGCTGAAGTCGGGTGCTTCACCCTCCAAGACACCCAGATGCTCCTTAAAATAAATATTAACAATATAATCTTATCAAAATTTTGCTGTACATTTTTCTTGAAATCTTTATCACACTACCTTCACCACATTTGAAAATAAATGTGTATCTAATTTAAATTGAAATATATTTAAATTTTATATTAATATGTAATTCTGTAATATTTTGAAAGAGCGTATTAAAGTTTGGCCACAGGAAATATTCTGAGACTGCCAGCGTGCAATAACCATGAGTAAAAACAGTATCGCGAACTTGGCTACGTCTATCAGACAGGAAACAGCAGCTGTCACTAATAGTGTCATGACTTAATCCTGCAGTGGAACTATTAGTGAGAGTGTGACTTAATTTTTCCTGACGCCAGGAGCCACGTTGGGAGAAAGGAAGGCGCTCTTCGTAATTTTGCTAAGACGAATAAGCACAGATTAAAACTGCCTTGAGCAGTGCAGGGTGCGTGGCCACTGAGAGGAGAGACTGCCTCTTTCCGGTGTGCTAATCAGCAGAGAGCTGTCTGCGGTCACGTTGTCATACCTGATGGGTGACACACTCTGGGGCTCCTCGGAGGTGACTTCCTCCCGAAGCGGATTTCAATCTAAGCTCCTTCCAGATTCCTACCAGGATGGGGAGCCATGGCAGGGATTATGGAAACACAGTCCCGTGACAGAGTTGGAGGAGATACTGCTGACTGGAATCTCACTCTCCTGGACGGTACGCGGTTTCTGAGATGTCCGTGGAGCCATCAGCACGCGGCAAGCTCTGGCTGTCATTTCCCATAGGGAAGATCCGGACGGCTTTCACAAGAAGTGGAGGATTCCCCCCATGGAAACACCCAGAAGTAGGTCAGGATTTACACGCAGGCGGCGATGAGGTCAGAGGAGCTCCAGAGATCCCTCTCTTGGCTCTCGCTGTGTTCTGTTTTCAGAGGCTCAGTGAGGTGCCCAGAGTTTTCCACAATGTGCATCTTAAATGTGTCTGGAAAAGCAAGTGTATGTTTCCGCACAGACTTGATTTCCCGGATTCGTACTGGCCCACCTACCGCGTAGATGAAGCGTGTGATTGAAGGTGGAAGCTCTCGGCCCACCGCTTGCCTTGAAATGGGCTCCCATGGAGCAGTGTAGCCCTAGATTTGGGGAGGGGTGCCCACCAACCACAGTCAGGGTCTGTCCCAGAATTAGAATCAGCGGCCAAGAATACCATGCGCACTCCCTGGGCCTTCTCTCCTCTTCATTTCCGTTGTTTTTCTCACTCATGTTCCCATTCTCTAAACTTTGACTTCCTAGAATTCTGTTAACTCCCTGCCACTGTATTTAAAATGCAGTTTACCCCCACGGGCTGCACCAGAGGAAATGCAGTGGACAGAATAGGATGGGCTGCTGGAGTTCATCAAGAAGGCGCTGGAGACAAATCTTCTTACTTAGATGCCTGGCCAGGAACAGTAAATATCACGTTTCTGTGTCTCCATTTTTCATCTGCAAGAGGGAAACACTTGCGCTATTTTAAAAAGTTGCTCTGAAGACTAGAAATGATAAGAATAAAAATAAGGAAGACTGGTATCGTAGGTGGCTAAAAAGGTTTCAAGAGACTCTTCCTAAAAAGGGAGAAGTACTCTTCCTTACAGGATTGTAGGAAGTCATACTGATCCTTGCAGAAAGCATTTTTAAAAATCTGTGTGTATTGCATTTGTGGCCCATTTCAAAGAAAGACTGTTAGGCTAAAAAGCTGTTAAGAAAGCCAATCTCATCCCCAAATATGAATACGAAAAAAATGACAATAGCTTAGCCCTTGATTAAAACATAAAAATCTCATTTGATTAGTTGTGTACAGGAAGGAAAATAGCAGTGTTCGGATTAGTGAAGAGTGTGTGTGTGTGTGTGTGTGTGTGTGTGTGTGTGATTTAACAGAATCCTCAGGCAGTCTCTTTTGAAAAAATGTATTGCTTATTATTTTCTGTTGCTCAGTGTAATATACCTTCATCAGTCCTAACTTTTTTGAGAATTTACTTAAAAAGCACACGAATGATGAGTAGATCATATACTTGGGTTGACTTCTGTTTCATGTGCATCACTTGGTAAAGAATAATTAAAGCTTTCATTCTGAAACATGGAACTGTGAATATAAAAACAAGCAAGGGGCACCTGCGTGGCTCAGTTGGTTAATCTTCCAACTCTTGATTTCAGCTCAGATCGTTATCTCATGGTTCATGAGCTCGAGCCCCACATTGGGCTCTGTGCTGATAGCATGGAGCCTGGATGGGATTCTCTGTCCCTCCCTCTCTGCCCCTCCATGGCTCCGTGTCGTTCAAAATAAATAAATAAAAATTAAAATACACAAACAAGCAAAAATGCTCTGAACATGAAAAAGTGAACATTTTTAGAACATTGTGAATTGGTACAACTAAACAGTATGTACACAGCAACAGAGAGCATTTTCAGAATTTTTTACAGTGGCGAAAACCAAAAAAAAAGTGAAAACAAATTTTCACTTTTTTCATTTAAAAGTGAAATGCATTTTGATGGACCCACTCCCCTTAAATGAGGGGAACATATAAAGAGTTTGGATCTGAAAAATCTGCACGTGTCCTGATTGCTCAGGAAAAATCCGTCGTCTCTCCTGTTCCAGCACTACTTTTAATTTCAATTGTTAATTCACAGAACTGTTGATAACTTTATGTGCATTTCTGTCAAAAGTTAATTTCCCAAATAAAATTTTATGAGTATAGTCAAGTTTATGGCAATGGCCAAGTGCAGGCTTGTGCCTAAGTCTTGCAGAGCAATGTCTGAGAAATATACGTCTGCTACGTTATTTTCCCTTCGACTTTTAATGGGGAAGAGGGATAGAGATGCCAAACATAAAAGTTTTATATAAAGGAAGGTAAGAAGGAGTTATGTTACATATGCTCAGAGCCTTTAGACTTGAAGAGCATTTGCTGTTTCTCCGTGGAAGCAAAGACCGGCTGACATCACTAGAGCTAAATTTATCCTGCTAAAACAGCCTCTTTCTATATACCCTAAAGAGCACAGAAATGGTAAACAGAGGGTCTTATATGTGCATCCAATTTGGTGTTATGGCATGCAACTGTCAAGACCCATATAAAGGATGATAGAAGGCCGGATGTTCTATAGAACTAGAGGTTCAGTAGAAGCTAACACTTAAGCATTTTTAGATGCGCTGCCTTACCAGCTTTCCGCGGGTGATAGACATTATTTTACATAGAAGGAAAAGTAAGCCCATGGAAATTAGGTCATTAGCCCTGGATAATAGAGGTAGTAAGTAGCAGATTGGAATTGGCCCCACGGCCACAGTCTGTGCTCTTAACAGCTCTGTTCAACACCTTCCCTACTCCCGTAAAACTGGGGTCGGGCGCTACATTACTCTACTTCCTGTTGCATTCTATTACGTTGGCAGGGGACTTCAGAAATCCTGGATGTCTCTGAGACCAAGAAAACAACTGAAACTGTAAAGTTCCGCAGTCACAGCCAGAAGCGATACGTACAAAGATACTTCCGTGATGTTTACAGAGTTGTTGACTGAATTAGGAACTGACCACAGTTACCTTACCACGGATGTCCTGGCTAACCGGTGATCATGACCGGTTGATTTAAAGACAAACAGCATCTCTCAGTGTGCCTTACAAAGTCTGTAAAAGTGCACCGCTAAATTTCATTCTCTCCTCCACCCTAACGTAGTATTGAATTTTGCCCATGGGATCAGAGCCATATCTGTTAAGTTCACATTGTTTTTATAGACTTAAATTAACAAGGAGGAAGGTGAACGATGTACTCAAAAATAAGTGATTTAAGAAACCTCTTTCGGGGTGCCTGGGTGGCTCAGTCGGTTGAGTGTCTGACTTCAGCTCAGGTCACGATCTCCCGGCTCGTTAGTTCGAGCCCCACGTTGGTCTCTGTGTTGATAGCTCAGAGCCTGGAGCCTGCTTCATATTCTGGGTCTCCCTCTCTCTCTCTGCCCCTCCCCTGTTCACGCTGTCTCTCTCTGTGTCTCAAAAATAAATGAACATTAAAAAAAAATTAAAAAAGAAACCTCTTTCATTTCAGTAATGTTGAGGTCACCAGAAACACGCATGCGCTCACAGGCAGGGGACCAACCCCTGCTCCTTTGCAAAACCACCTGCTCTTGGTGGTTACATCTCCCTGAGTAAACACCAAATTATCATTTGAATTTGGTTAGGGGTAAACAATTTGAAACTAACAAGAAAGCTGGTTAATTTTATTTCCTTAAATTTCAAAGTCAACAAATTAAAAATTTCAAATGCCTAATGCTCTTTTCTGGCTTCATAATGGATTCATTGTTTTATTTATCCTGCTTAGACGCTCTTTTTCCTGCTTAGATGCCCAGAGCTAATGAGCCTAAGATCATGGATTTGAGCCCTTTGGGAGCCAATTAGCTTTCGTATATTTTGTAACTCCAGACTGTGCTTAAATCCTAGGCAGAAACCCACAGTGCATGCGATGACCCAGAGACACAAGGAAAAAAAAAAAAAGACAAAACTTGTGCATTGAACTAAATAGGCCTGTGATACCTCCCGTGACAAAGCTCTCTAGAGTGTGGGTTCACTTGAGGGTAGCCAAAAGCAACAGTATCACATGTGAAACAGCGACACAGTACAGATTCTAGGAGTGAAGAAGCCAAGAGACTGGACTAGAGGAGCTGCTGTTGACGTAGGAAGACCGCCGGGTATTTGAGTCCTCACTACAGAGGGGTTGAATCAGACCCAGCCTCCAGACCAGAGAAGAACCAATTTGGGATCAGGAGGGAGGGAGGGTAACGGTTGTGTTCAGTAAGGGCAAGAAGGAAGAAACAAGTGAGCACAGGAAAAATAGGACCAGACAACTAAAAATCACTAAAAACATAGTGGCAGTGAATACTCATGTACACGCGCATATTCATTTCACTCATCAGTTAAAAGACAAAAATCAGTAGAGTGGGTTTAAAGCAAACCTACTACACTATTTGCAAAACACATCCTTCAAACATAGAACGCATAAAGTTTGAAAGTGAACGAATGAACAGTGTATGCCCATGGAAACAAATAAAAGCAGAAGTGGTATTGCTGTGTAAAATCCAGATAACACTGGATTTATGGAACGAAACATCTAGAGACGCAAAGGACTTATGATGACAGTGTTAAACTCATGAAGGGGACAAGAAACTTCTAACCTTGTATGGATCTAAATTCATTATTTTCAATCTATGTAAAACCAACAACTGCAAAGAGAAATAGACACATGTACGTGATTATGGAAATTTCTATCCTACCTCTCTCAGTAGTTGGCGGATCAAAATGACCAGAAAACAAACAAACGATAAGTCTGTAGAAGACAGTTTACAAGTTTCATCTCTTCAAGTGATTTATATCGCTCCATCTAACAACCGGAAAATGCACATTCGCTTTTCAAGCACATTTTTACAAACATTTACCACATATAAAACCGTAATCTAGTCCCAACAAATCTCAAAAAAATCTATATCACAGAGAATATGTCCTTTGAAGACAAATGCTATTAAGCTAGAAATCAATGACAACCACATAAAGTTATAAAAATTCATATATTTGGGACTAAACTTCTAAATAACTTTTGAGTCGAAGAGCTCATAACAGAAAGTAGGTAATACTTACAATTGAAAGGAGGACATCATATTTCAAAATGCATCCAGGGTAACTAAAATAGTATTTAAAGCTGACTTAATATTTAAGCTTAAATTGAAAAAAAATGAGAAAAATTAACAAGTCATCAGGTAATAAAAAAGAAAAAAAAACTGGAAGAAAGCCAAAGGAAGAAAATGATACTTGAGATAGAAGTTAATGAAATAGAATATATACAATAAAGCAGTTTAACAAAGTTTTTATTACTGCAAAAACTGAGAATGATACTGAACTTTCTGTGCAATTGACCACAAGTGGGAAAACGATTGAAGATCTAAATAAATAGTTAGGAATGCAAAAGGGAGCTTAATATAGTTCCAACACAAATTACATTTAAAATATTTTTAAATACCATGAAAATATATTTGTCAAAAATTCAAATACTAAAGGTAAAAAAAATCATATAAAATTTAAGTTATAAAAACTAAGTGAAGATTATGTAGAAAATCGGAACGTTTTTTTAAACATTACCAAAACTGAATTGGTGATTTAAAATCTTTAGGCACAAGTACACTACAATGACTGTTGTTTTTTTTTTTTTTTTTTTAAAACAATTACTTATTTTTGACAGAGCAGGAGGGGAGGGGGCAGAGACAGAGGGAGACCTAGGATCCTAAGACGGCTCCACACTGAGAGCACAGAGCCTGACGAGGGCCTTGAGCTCACAAACCGTGAGATCATGACGTGAGCCGAGGTCCGACACTTAACCAACTGAGCCACACAGGCATTCCACCGTGACTCTTTTGATGGAATGTCCTACAAACACTCAAGGATCAACCAGTACTTGTGGAATCAAGGAAAGCACTCCTCCTCTGTAAACTACGCAACTTTCCGTTTACATGGTGCACAGACTCCTTAAACTGCTCATCTTGTGCTCCGTGGTAACAGTCATGGACATCGCTTTGTACGTGTCTTGTCAACGAGTCCTTCCATCATGGATGTTGCGGGGTCTTCTTAGCCGTGAGGAGGTGAGCGGTATCTGAGATAAGCATTGCTTCACACCAGAAGGCTTCGAGAACAAATTATGCATAGTCATCACACATTGCCCAGGGAAAACAGCTAGTTCACTCTTGCCCTCTGTACTGGTTCACGCGTCTGTCCGTGTGTCTGTGCGTGTGTGTGTACAAATATACGTGTATTAATTGCTCTCCTACAATTTAAAACGCAGTTAAGTTCCTCACACAGGACAATGCCGACTGGTTCTCAGACCATCGTTCCAGGCTGACACGTGCCTACATTCTCCTGGGGCCGCCCCATTGTTAAGTATTCCGAGCATCGCTCCTGCCTATAAGCGTCTCTTCTGTAAATGAACGAATTCTGGGTCTCACTTCGTACCGCGTGCAGGTTTTCCTGTGGGTTAACTGGTCGTAACCTGCTTTGTTCCTCGGAAACCACTTGGACTGTAAAACATTTAGTAGCTGCTTGCTCCACCGACTTCGTGGTTTGCAGTTTTAAGCTTAAAATGTTAATATTTGATCTTTGAGAAGACTCCAACTTCATTCACTGCTGTTTAAAAATATTTGTCATCCTTTGCAAATATATTAAAAAGCCATTCATTCAGAAGCAACACTTCGGTCGACGGCGAGAGGAGAAAAGTAATCAGTATTGACCTCTGCGCTAAGCACTTACACTAGATCGGTAGACTTATGTAAATTTTCCCTTAAATGTTCATCATTTCCAAATGAATTATTCACTTCACAAGTTTCTTCTGTGTGTTTTATCAGAGGGAATGCAAATGATTACATGGCTGTGGAATTTAATTTCCAATTGGAAGAGGTATCAACATTTTACCATGCAGGGACTAATCAATTAGGCTTTCTTTACGGCCTTTTTTTAAAAATTCCATTTCTGTACTGGACCGGGAGTGGGATGGGGGGGGGGAGGGAGGTGTGCTCAGCTCCCCGCACTCCGGCCTCCCCTTTACTGTGAGCTGGTCCGGGTATCCACAGTGGACATCCGTGTCCTCCTGCGAGCCCCTCTCTGTCAGCCCTGTCCTCACAGCCGCTGCCTTCGCACACCATCACTGCCTCCACCCTGCCGTCTTGAGGGCCTCCCCTGTGCTGACAGGCATCTCTGGTTCCTCCACTCACGTCGCCTTGAGGAGTCTTCCTACAAACATCCACGTGTTCTGGGGCGCCTGGGTGGCGCAGTCGGTTAAGCGTCCGACTTCAGCCAGGTCACGATCTCGCGGTCCGGGAGTTCGAGCCCCGAGTCGGGCTCTGGGCTGATGGATCGGAGCCTGGAGCCTGTTTCCGATTC
Organism: Lynx canadensis; assembly: GCF_007474595.2. Classification (NCBI taxonomy): domain Eukaryota; kingdom Metazoa; phylum Chordata; class Mammalia; order Carnivora; family Felidae; genus Lynx; species Lynx canadensis. The sequence goes on along the minus strand of NC_044313.2, from coordinate 84,518,345 downwards.
TGTATCTCCCTCTCTCTCTGCCCCTCCCCCGTTCATGCTCTGTCTCTCTCTGTCCCAAAAATAAATAAAAAACGTTGAAAAAAAAATTAAAAAAACAAAAAAACAAACAAACAAACAAACAAAAAACCATCCACGTGTTCTTATTAGTTATAAGTCCTCACAAACCCAAAACCTTCCAGGCGGGCAGGGGTAGGGGTCCTAAAATCTACAGTCTGTCGTTCATAAGAGTCACGAAAGCCCTGCATTTTATTTATGTCTATTTTCCTCCCAAATTTCCCCCATGCGTCCCTCGTTTTCCTCTCACTTGTGAGCTTTGCTGCTTTCCGTCTGTGCTTTGCGATCTTGACTGTCCTTGAAGTCCTCTTTCAAATGTTTCCTTAAAACATCCTCAAATACTGCAGAGATTTTTATTTTATTTTAATGTGTATTTATTTTTGAGAGAGCGCGTGCACGTGCGTGTGCACAAGCAAGCAGGAGGAGGAGAGGGGCAGAATGAGAGGGAGACACAGAATCCGAAGCAGGCTCCAGGTTCCGAGCTGTCAGCACAGAGCCCGACGTGGGGCTTGGGCTCACAAACCGCAAGATCGTGACCTGAGCAGAAGTCGGGCGCTCAACCCACCGAGTCACCAGGTGCCCCTACTGCAGAGATTTTTAAAACAATGTTAGCATAGTTATGTGTTTTCTGTGATTAAATACTTCATAAGTACCTCAGCATCTTGGCTAGACTGTTTGATGTTGGTTGAACTGTGTGTTAGCCATATCCCCGTGGCTCGCTCACTCTAGTGCACTCTGGCATCAGTGTCTTCCACATAAAGGGCTTTACTTAAATTACTAATTAACACATCCCTCAACTGAAGGGATTTTTTTTCTCCAGGTACCATTTTCTTTGTCTTCTCAATTGCTTTTGAAATGTATGACTTCCCAAAGCGTCTCTTCTTTGGCTTCTTTGATTGCTTTTCTGATTGTTCTCGTGGTTTTTAGAGCAACATTTCTCAGCGTGTTGCATGTTCATTTTCTGTTCCCCCTTTTAAAGTTGGATTGCTTCAGGGCTTCGTCATTAACATTGTATCTTCTTATTTCCTAGGCTATCTTATCCTGGATGCTATCACCAACTCCCTGCAAATAACTCACAAATACAAATCTTTAACATAGACCCCTCATCCAAGAATACTAATGCTTGATCTATAGATACTAACTTGGCACCTTCCCTAAAATATCTCTACTCCATCTCATGTCATTAAGAAAAAGAACCCATAATCTCTGTGTGCCCCAATCAGCTCAAAACCCCACTAATCTGGTTCTTTCTGTTGTTCCTTATATCGGTGAATAAAATCATTCATTCACGCAGTGTGAATCACTCATTCACCTGGTGTGCTATATCTTAGTTCAAAGGTCACTTCTTTAAGGGAGCCTTACCTGATGCCCCAGAATAGAACACAGCCTGGCCTTATGAGTTTACCTGTGCTACTGTTATCTCTGTAGAATTTCTTACTAGTTGTCATTTCAAATTTAGTTCATTATTTGGTTTTGCTTGCCCAGCTAGGTTGTCTACTCCTTAATGCAGGAGAATTTGTCTGTTTTTTGCTTCTTCATCTCCACAGGATCTAAAATGGCACATGGCACTTGGTGGGAAGTTGACAAATATTGAAAAAGTACACAACAGACTTTCAACAATTAATTTTGCCAAATGTTGTTAAGCTCCTAAAGCATAATGACGTTTTTCCAAGGGAGAGGTGATGGGAACGGGAGCAAATACGTGCAAAGTGGGCAAACAAGGAAGTGTGGGATTTGTGAAGAAACTGTTAGAGGTACTCATGACTCAGGAGCCGTGTGTGGATGAGAGAATGTTGGGAAAATTGCCTGGAAATCTTGGAGAAAAATGAGGTAGAAGGTAGAGACCAAGATTATGGCAGTCACTGCACTAAGGGAGCTGCGGAGGGGAGGGCACACACTGTGTCTTGAGAAGAATAAGCGCCAAGTGGGGAGGGTTCCAAGCTGGAGGCGACAGTTTGCAAGGCTGTGAAGATGGTGCAGTGGTGGCCACGGGTACTCAAGGATGAAGGAAGGGTGGTTGTCTTGTTTCAGCAGAAGAGGTTTATACAAGGTCTTTAATATGCATGTATCTAATGCTCAGCGGGAGTACCTGTAGGAGCATTACTGAAAGTATTTAGCCGTGCATTATTTTATATCTACAAAATAGTCCTCTAGTTCATATAGCTAATACATCTTTTGTGTCTATGCCAAGAATGTAAATAAAAGAAAACAATTATAAAATCTTCATCATTCTGTTTATATACATAATATGTGTGTGTGTGTGTATTCTGTTTATATATATACATCTTGCCACTAATTATAAGTTTCTGTATAGGAAAGTCACTCATCTGTATTTTAACTTTTTAAATGTTTATTTGTGAGAGAGATAGGCAGAATCTGAAGCAGGCTCCAGGCTCTGAGCTGTCAGCACAGAGCCCAACGGGGGGCTCAAACTCACCAGCAGTGAGAACATGAACCAGTCAAAGTCGGACACTGAACCGACTGAGCCACCCTCACACCCCTCGTCTGTATTTTATTTTATTTTTTTTCCTTTGGTTATTTATTTATTTATTTATTTATTTATTTTTTCAATGTATGAAATTTATTGTCAACCTGGTTTCCATACAACACCCAGTGCTCATCCCAAAATGTGCCCTCCTCAATACCCATCACCCACCCTCCCCTCCCTCCCACCCCCCATCAACCCTCACCTCGTCTGTATTTTAAATAGTGCCCTTAGTGACCTAAGTAATGGGGAAGAGAAATTGCCTGTCAGTCAATGGACCAATCAATCAGAAGTTGCCCTTCAGTCAAATCTCACACCAGCTGAGCCGAGCCACAGGAGTCGAGGTTGGCTGGTAGGGTGATGAAGGCAGGTCTTACCCTGCACGCTGTTTGGTGGTTACTCAGACCTGCAGTCACCAGTTGAGGCAAATGTGTCTGAGCTTTGTCAGGTGAGGGGATACTGAGGATGTGACACAAAAGCTTATCACTAAGTTGTATGCTTCTCAACACGGAGTATAGCTCCCTAACGATTTGGTCTATGTATGTCTTGTTTCCTGTTCTAGCAACCGGGACTAAGCAGTTCCAGCCTGCGGGTGGTGATGAACAACAGAGGTTTTCAAAGTTGTGTTATTCCAAAGTCCTGATGGCAGAGTAGCTCTGGGTGGGGCCTTACATGATGATTGTTCCTTGTTCCTTGGGTTAAGGGGGAGTGCAAGAGGAAATATTATGCATATTTATGTACATAAAGAGGTCAGATATATACAGAGATGAACCTGATTGATTTCGTCAAGTCTATCAACTAATGTAAATTTCACATTCATGAGGTTTTTTAAAAGGACAATTATTATTGATCTACCTATATTATCTTTAGCCTAATCTATCTTCTAAAGTTTCAACGATGTCCATTCAGGCAGTATGTTAGAGTTCTCCAGGGAAACAGAACTAGAGAGCATGCTATTGATTATAAAAATTGATTCATGTGATTATGGAGGCTGGGCAGTTCCACCCTCTGTAATCTGCAAGCTGGAGACCCTGGAGAGCAGGTGTATGATTCAGCCTGAGTCTGAGGGTCTCAGAACTATGTGGTGAAGGTCTAGGTAACCACAAACGTGGATCCCTGGTGCCCAAAGGCAGAAGATGGATGACCCAGCTCAAACAGAGAGGGCAAAGTCCCCCATCCTCTGCCTTCTGTTCTGGTAGGGGCCTGGGTGGATTGGACGGGCCCACCCATGTTGGGGAGGGGTGTCTTCCTTCTATTCTGATAGGGCCTTGGTGGATTGGACAGGCCCACCCATGTTGGGGAGGGGTGTCTTTCTTCTGTTCTGGTAGAGCCTGGATGGATGGGGTGGGCCCACCCATGTTGGGTGGGGTGTCTTCTGTTCTGGTAGGGCCTGGGTGGATTGGATGGGCCCACCCATGTTGGGGAGGGGTGTCTTCTTCACTCAGTTTATCGATTCAAATGCTAGTCTCCTCCAGAAATACTTGCAGACACTTGTTATCCAGAAATAACGTTATCAGATATCCATGCATCCATGAACATGGTCAGTTTGATACATAATCATTAACTATCGCAGACTGTAATGTTGGTTACACAAACCTGTTAGCTCAGAAGTTTAAAGATGTCAGTTTAAAAAATAAGATATGAATACTGCTTGATTATTTGAGAAGTAAGAATTATTTGGATGTAGTTATTACCAACTTTAGTAGCAACAGAGACTTTGTGACAATATGTCTAAGGTTGTGGTCTTAGCCTTAAAAGCACTTACATTATGGCATCATTTGATATTAAGTGGGAAGAAAAAGGGCAAATACTTACTTTACATAGGCTGATCTTGGACACACAAAACCCCTTGAATTTTAGTGCAGAGGCTGTACCAAAATTGAAGTAAAGTAACCAAAGGGCTAAAAGACAACTATAGGCCCAGGCCTTTCTGGTCAAAAACCAGCCTTTCAGGTGATGGTGTTTGGCCCCCCCAATCTGCCAAGCACACCATACGAGATAAAAGGGGGGAAAACTTGAAAAATAAAAGGTTTTATTTGTCACTTTGTTGAGCAAAGCTGGGTCACAACTCGATATACAAAATGAATATGTCATTTTTAGGTTATCTACATTTGGGTGAATGTGTTTTTGCTTTTTTTTTTTTTTTGTTTTTCTTGAGAGGCTGAAGTCTGAAGGGGAAAAAAAAAGTCACTTCAATCTGTGACATCAATGTTTATTTTGTGTTCATTTTTGATCCTGAGCTTTCCTCCAAGTTTAAGATAGTTTTGTAATGTGCCCTCTTCCAAATCGGAAGACGAATCACCGATATATATGCAATACTCTCACCCCATGTGTATGTGTTTGTGTGTGTATGTGTGTAGGAAATCAGAAAGAATGCTGTGTCTCATTCGGTGAGTAGGGACTAATTAAGCATTGAAAGCAAGAATATACAATGCCCTAGAAAAATGTTTAGACGTTTACTTCTCTCTTGCACTGTGCTAATTATTAGATTGCGTGAAAACTGCAATGCATGCTATGTGTCAATAGAAAATTCACCAATTTTATATTTTAAAATATCTATCCATAAAAACCTATTAATTTATAATTAAGAGTGCATAATCAAATATATGTCCTTACATATGTGGCTATAGTACATTCTAATGAGCCCTGGTCCCTTATAGGTCTCTCTCATTTTATTAATTAAGCTTTTAAAAATAGTGTTTCATACTGAGTGAATCAAAAATTATTATATTTTTACTGTAAAGTTTTGATGTAGTTTAAAAAAAGCTTTTTAGAATCTCTTCATACTTTACACTGATTATTGAAATTCTACACCTTAACGTGGGTTCTGAATGGTTTTCTTGTTCAGAAATAAGATCTGAGAATATCTGAGGAGTCTGATCTTTCAACAGCTTCTCTATCCAGAGAGAGGACAGAGGTTTCATGAGAGGAAAAGCCAATTTCTGTAGAAATTCTGTTGGTGCTGTAATTCCAAAGGATATTGGAAGGGTTTAATCCAAGGACAGTATCCGCAAGATGGCTAGGGTCCTGTGGGAGACACTTTTAGGTTTGAGTTCACTGAGGTGCTTATTCTTCAGCTCTGTGACGTTTAACAACTGCTTAATTTTTCTAAACCACACTTTTCTTCCTTTGTAAAATTTGGATGTGACGGTACCTACATCATTGAGTTGTAAAAATTAAGGATGATAAAGAGCACACATATCGTGATGAGCACTGAGTGATGTACAAAGTTGTGGAATCATATTATACACGCCGAACTAATATAACACTGTATGTTCATTAGACTTCAGTTAAAACAGTAGTGAAAAAAGAAAAAGGTAATTCGTGCTGAACACGGTAACTACCATCATCTGGGGTTATATTCATTTTCTGTTACCACACTATGAAATGATACACAGTGATCCCATGCAGTAAGTTTTGAGATCTGTGAAGGGATATACATTTCTGACTCCATTTACTCTTGGAAGCTAGGATGTCTTCATACATCTGTACTTTCTGGACCCAGTAACTTGTAGACCTTGACTTGATCCCTCTCCACGATAATCCTTGCTTAGTAAGATTTTCTACTGGCAAAGTATAAATAGAATGATTATTGGTAGTCTCATTCAGAAGTTACTAACTGAAGATATCAAGAATGAATTTGTGTTAAAGGATAAAGGACTTCCAAATGACCAATAATTTTCCTGAGATTCAACGAAGAGTTTTTATATATTTAAATGTATTTTATCAATGGACAATAAATAAATAGAAGACTTTAAAAAACAAGAAGCTTTGGGTAGAACTCAGTTGTCCACAGTTGAGAACACTTCTCTTTTTGTATGTTAGATGTGGATCCCATCTTTATCTTCAGCTGCACTGTGCAGTGGGCCCCCCTTTCTCTGCAAAGTTGCTGACATGCCCAGTCTACTTGGCCTTTCTGAAGAAGGGAGCATCTCTGTCTATTCATTGAGGAAGACACCGGAAGATCATGACTATTACACCATCATGGCCCTGACTGTCTCACCCATGGTCGTTTTGCCCACGGGGGTGACTCTGGATGACAGAGGAATCTACAGATACCTGAGTAGAGAAGGCTTCACGTCTCATCATTGCCCACAGCTGTTCTTAATGTTGGTTCCCTGGGACTCCCTTTCCACTCCTAGTAAGCAAATAGGCTCCTTTTGCTTTATTTTCCTCGTCTCGGAAATATGGATACGAAAAGGACTTACCACCTAGCATTGCTATAAGGACTAAATACATATTTACGTGATACACATATATGAGGTTCACATGCTTCCTGCTGACACATCACAAGAGCCCATTGAATAATGGTATCCCTGTAAGAGCAACAACGGTAACCAGGAACCTGGGAAGCAGTGGCCACCCTAAGGCCGAGGAAGCAAATGGAAGCGGTAGGAATTACAGAACCTGGAAGCCCCAAGGAGCAGCTGAACAGAGCTGATGCTTTGAAAGGGGGTCCAGCCCAGCATCACCAGGAAATGTGCACACAGCGTGTCTGCAGCAGAAAAGCCCGGTGTAGACGCTGGCACACTCCGGATCAGCCTTGGCCTGCAACAGATGACAGAGAACGTCTCTGACGTTCTCCCCAGCTGATTTCTGGTGGCTCTTGTTCAGTAGATTGTAGTCAGCAGGAAACAGCGCATGCACAGTGAGCGGTATCTCCCACGGGTGATGGGAGGGACAGAAGCATGGCCTTTATTTGCTGTCTTCACTCTGGCAGTCACGAATCCGGGCAGAAGTGTCTGCGGCTGCTTTGTCACTGTCTGTCCTGGAGAGCTAATGATGGCTCTGAGTAATACTGTGACCAGTCATTCCCAGGAGCTGCTTCAAAAGCAACAGCAGCCCCAGCAGTGATGGCTTCTGGAAACATGGCCCCCAAACCTGCACAAGACTCAGTCCCCAGATCAGCAAAGGGCTCTGTTGTGGTCTCAGCATTATCTTCAGGAAGGAATTCACCTCACATTGTTGGTTGAGCTCTCGAGTGACACCTAGGTCATCAGAAAACCTTTCAGGAAAATTACCACATGCAGCTGACCTCAGAATGTTCTGTGGGGCGTGAGGAGGATGACACTTTTAATGCATTGAAGGGGCAGCAGAGAAAAACTTCGATTATGCCAAATAAGGACACTAAGAAGCAGACAAATCAACTTTTCTATTACAATTATCATTGCATCAGAAGAAAACCAAAACGAACAACAAAAACCATTTTTCTGCCAAAAAAGTTGGAGAGGCATAATCTAAGTAGGGAGGAGAGCTCTTTCAAGTGAAAACACTTACCTTTTGAGTAACTCGTCTGACAATCCTTATTTTCTCCGTGCGTCCTACTCCTGGAACTTCAACAGGGAGCATCAGTAGTGTGTGGACCTGCACTAGGCAACAGCTGTGTTAGCACAAAGTTCTTGGTATTCTGCCAAAACACAATGGAATTCACTCTTGCGTAGGTGTTCCTGGAACACCTTGGTCTCCACGTTCTTTGTGCTACAAGAAAGTCTCTGGGGGAAGAAGTAAGTGAGGACGAGGATATAACTAAAGGTTTTAATGGCTTTATTTTTAAATTATTTTTTAATTTTTATTTATTTTTGAGACAGAGAGAGACAGAGTGCAAGTCGGGGAGGGGTAGAGAGAGAGGGAGACACAGAATCCGAAACAGGCTCCAGGCTCTGAGCTGTCAGCACAGAGCCCGATGCGGGGATTGAACCCACGAACCATGAGATCATGACCTGAGCCAAAGTCAGACGCTTAACCGACTGAGCCACCCAGGCACCCCTTTAATGGTTTTAAAATAATACTAGAAAATTCCTTATTCATTAGCAAAATTTCCTGCTACATTACTGGAGGTTTCTGTTTTGATTTGTCTTCAATGGTGAGTAACAAACACAACTCAAACCGACTCACAGGATTAAATGGAAAGCAGGGCTGGTTTAGGCATGGCTAAAAGCAACAATTCAAATGGTGTCATCCCTGAATGATCCCTGCATTCATCTTCAGGTTCTGCATGATTCTAGTGTGTGATGGTTAATTTTATGTATCAATTTAGGTACCTGAGGTCCAACATTATTTTGGATGTTTCTGTGACGATGTTTTTGGATGAGATTAATATTTAGTTGATAGACTAAAGTATATTGCTCTCTCTAGTGTAGCGGGCCTTGTCCAATCAGGTGAAGGCCTCAGTGGGGGTGGGGTGGGGTGGGGTGGGGGGCAGTGAGCAAGAGGAAATTCCTCCTCCTGACTGCTTTTAAACTGGGATTGAGTTTTTTCCTTGCCTTTGGACCCAAACTGAAACATGAGCTTTTCCTGGGTGTTAAGCCTGCTGGACTTTGGGCTAGACCTACATTGGCTGTCCTCATTCTCAGACCTCGGTTTGAGCTGCGAATTATACCATTAGTTTTCCTAGGTCTCCCTTGCTGACTATAGTTGTTGGGATTTGCCAGCCTCCAATTCCTTATCATTTTTCTTATAATCTCCCTCTCTCTTTATCCAATTGACCTGTGGACAACCCAGGTCTGAACTGTGCAGGTCCACTTACATGCAGATTTTTTGCGGTACTGTAAATGCGCCTTCCCCTCCTTATAATTCTCTTTCCATCTTCTTTTCTGTAACTTTATGGTAAGAATACAATATATAATACATGTACAGACTAATCAACTGCTTATGTTATCTGTAAGGCTTCCTTCTGGTCAATGGGAGGCTGGCTGCTAGTAGTAAAGATTTTGGGGAGTTGAAATTATACATGGAATTTTGACTGGGATGGGGGTCAGCAACCCCAACTCTGTGTGTGTGTGTGTGTGTGTGTGTGTGTGTGTGTGTACGTGTGTGTACGTACACACTCCATACTTACACATTAAACACTCTGTTAGGTCCGATTCTCTGAAAAAAGGATGATTGATTAATACATGGCGAGTTTGTTTCCAGAGACTAGGGAGGCCCTTTCCTATGTTAGGTGGCAAAAGCATATTTTGATGGTTACAGGCTTACATTCTACCAGTACAACAATCTAGGAGGAAGGGTAACACTTCCCTGACGTTGTTCCTTCCGTGGGCGAGCCTCATTGGTTGGACGTAGATTGTTTCTATTGCTGTGCATCTGAATATGGAGTGCACTGTGCCACCTGTAGATCAGTTACCAGCCTCTGGACCTGGAGGATGGATCCCACTTGCTAGAACCACTTGAGTACAGGAAGAGTGGCTTCTCGAAGGATAATTGGGGTGGTGTTATCAGCTGCTTTAACAGTGATGAAGAACATAACCTCTCACGACACTGTTCCCATTAACCATGATTTGCTGATTGTTAAATCCACACTATTGGCCCCCGTGATATCATACAGCTCACTGGTACAGATACTTATATGTACATTTCTTTTTAAACCCCTCAAGCAAAGCACGTAATCATTGGCTTTCTTTTGTTTTAGGCGTTTCCCCTCCCTTTTTCCTTATAAATAATCATGGGATTCACTCAGAGTCTTGAAATGAAGAACCTAGCATTTTTTGCTTGATTACGGAACGTACAATTGCTAGGAAGGCCAGATAATCTTTCATAGATCCCATATAGCTGTGTTTTCTGTACCAAAATTCATGACATAGTATCTCCTGATGAGTAGAGGTGTATTCATGGCAACAAGGCAAAGAAATTTAAAATCAAAGCTACCTTGAAAACCTAGAATGAGGGGCGCCTGGGTGGCGCAGTCGGTTAAGCGTCCGACTTCAGCCAGGTCACGATCTTGCGGTCCGTGAGTTCGAGCCCCGCGTCGGGCTCTGGGCTGATGGCTCAGAGCCTGGAGCCTGTTTCCGATTCTGTGTCTCCCTCTCTCTCTGCCCCTCCCCCGTTCATGCTCTGCCTCTCTCTGTCCCAAAAATAAATAAACGTTGAAAAAAAAAAAAAAAAAAAAAAAAAAAAAAAAAAAAAAAAAAAAAAAAAGAAAACCTAGAATGAGTTATTTAAATGCCCAAGAGAAAAAGAGGATCTTCTATCAATAAAACTCAAATAACCACCTTGTCAGATAATTCCCCAAGTTAATCAACCCAACTGAACCAGTGCATTGGCAATGGTGAGAGCAGTTCTCCTAAAAAAGTTACATGCAAAACATATTTAGTAAAATGTCTTCATATTTTATCATGCGTCAGAATTTCTTATTTTCATTGAGGTATTGTTGACACACAATGTTATGTTACATTCAGGTGTAAACTATTCTATTCAAAACTCAATATTCAATATTCAGTTGAATATAGAATTTAATAATTCTATATTATTAATAATATATATTCTATACTATGAGACGCTCACCAGGGTAACTGTAGTTTTTACTTTCTATGACCATGTGTTGTTATAATATTACTATATTCTTTGTGCTGTAGTTTTCATCCCTGTGACTTATTTTTTTTTAATAACTGAAAGTTTCTACCTTTTCTCCCAGTTCTCCCATTTCTCCACCTCCCTCCCATCTGCCAGCCACCAGTTTGTCCTCTCTGTGAGTCTGTTTGTTTCAGTTTGTTTGGTTCATTTGAGTTTTTTAGGTTCCACATATAAGTAAAATCATATGGTAGTTACCTTTCTTTGCCTGAATGATTTCACGTAGCATAATACCCTTTAGGTCCATGCATGTTGTGACAAATGGCAAGATTTCATTCTTTTTTTATGGGTGAGTAATATTCCATTGAAGATACCACATATTCTGTATCCATTCATCTATCAATGGACGCTTGGGCTCTTTCTATATCTTGGCTACTATAAATAATGCTGTAATAAACAGAGGGCACAATAAATATCTTTTTGGATTAGTGTTTTCATTTTCTCTGGGTAAATACCCAGTAGTGAAATTACTAGATCACGTGATATTTCTATTTTCAATTTTTGAGGAACGTCATGCTGTTTTCCAGAATGGCTGCATCAGTTTTCATTCCCACCTGCAATGCAAGAGGGTTCCCCTTTCTCTGTATCCTCGCCAACATCTGTTGTTGCCTGAGTTGTTTATTGTAGCTGTTCTGACAGGTGTGAGGTGGTATCTCATTTGGTTTTGACCTGTATTTCCTTGATGATCTGTGATGCTGAGCATATTTTCATGTGTTTGTTGGCCATCGGGATGTCTTCTTTGGAAAAATCTCTAGTTAACTCCTCTACCCATTTTTAATTGGATCATTTGTTTGGTATTGAATTATATGACTTCTTTAAATAATTTGGATCTTAGCCCTTTATCAGATATATTGTTTGCAGATATTTTCTACTATTCCATAGGTTGCCTTTTTGTCCTGTTGATGGCTTTTCTCACTGTGCAAAAGCTATTTAGTTGGATGTAGGCCCAATAATTTGATCTTGCTTTTGTTTCCTTTGCCTGAGGTAACATATCCAGAAAAGTATTGCTAAGGCTGATGTCCAAGAGATTACTACCTTTGTTTTCTTCTAGGAGTTTTGTGGTGTTAAGTCTCACATTTAGGTCTTTAATCCATTTTGAGTTTATTTTTGTGCATGATGTGAGAAAGTGGTCCAGTTCCGTTGTTTTGCATACGGCTCTTCATTTTTCCTAACACCGTTTGCTGAAGAGACCGTCTTTCCCCCTTGCATATTCTTGCCTCTTTGTCATAGGTTAATTGACCGTATAGTTATGGGTTTATTTCTGGACTCTGCTCCATTGATCTGTGTGCCTGTTTTTGTGCCGATACCATACTGTTGTGATTACTGTAGCTTTTCAGATTTTTTTTCCTTGTAAATGCTAATACTCTATGGTGTGTATATATTACATACATATATGAGAAATTGTTTAGTGGATACAGAATTTCAATTTGGGAAAGATGAGAGAAGTTCTGGAGATGGATGTGGTCACAGTTCCATGACAGTGTGAATGTACTTAATGCCATTAAAACTAGATGCTAAAAATGTCTAAAATGGTAAATTTTATGTTCTATATATTTTACCACAATAAAAAATACTCAAATGAGAAGTGCCATGTTTTAAATTATACTCTCATTTAGCAAACAAAATCATTCCTTTGTTTGTTCACTTGCCCAAAGAATTTGAAATGTGAGAGTTGTAATGGTTTCTGGAAAGTACCACATACTAAGTTACCTTGTAAGGCTTTGTTTTTAAAAATAATCCAAGGTAACATATGACAGTGGTACTTGTATCTCTACTGTGGCAACTGACAGATAAGTAAGATGCCACCTGAAAATAAGATATTTTGTAAGGAGTTTCGTGCTTCTGGACTCACTTTTGAAAAAGATAAATGCCCTGAAATGAATTTTTTATCCTAAAATTGATCACTATCGCCATATATTTATCCTCAGTTTCAGGGAATGGCCAAGCATTTGACGTAGAAGTTGGATATCTTATCAGATCAATTAGGTACATTGAAATCAATGTTAGATGCTTAACAGACATGCCTTACAATTCTCACTGGAATGCCAATGAAAAACCAAATATAGCCTTTCAAGAAGATAATACAATTAGGAATACACACTAGGCAGTTGGGCCCTTTGGTTTTATGAGTGAATGATGGAAAACATTTGCCCTTTCTACCTTTTTTATGACAGAACCCTTAACAATAGATAAAATGCTTTTAATGGTAATTTTATTTAGAAACCTAGCATAAAAACTGAACGTGTTTTATTGATTTTGTTATTTTAAAAATTCGTAGATCAGAAGAAATGTTCTGTATCCTGACGATGTTAATATCGTAGTGTTATATTGCGCTGTGACTCTGCACGATACGACCACTGGGGACACGGTGTAAAGGGGGTACGGCATCTTCCGTATCATTTCGTATAACTGCCTGTGAATCTATAGTTATTTCAAAATAAAACATTTAGTTTAAAACAGAAACTTATGTTAAAACAACTGCGTTGAAGTCGAAGGTCATCTACAACAGCTCAACCTAATCTGAAACCTACAGTGTAATTACTAAGGAGCCATAGTTCTTACAGAATTGTAGAGCTATCAATAGCAACATTAGCCCCACCTGGAGTTCCTGGCCTCTCTTTCTTCTGCAAGTGTTGGGAAGTGTGATTTAGAACAAAAGAAGCTGCTTATAGGACAAATAAGGACATAAGAATTCCAGAGTTATGACACATTGGCTTACAGTTAGAATTGTTTTCTGTTGATTTTTAAGAAAAAAAAAGTTCTCACGGTGCTTACTTGATCAGAAAAGGGTGCCAAGTGGTACCCTTTTGAAAAGCAACGTTTCAAAGTAAATCACTTTTTCTGACCTGGTCTCTGAGAAGTTGATACTCATTTTACTTAACTAATTGGCTCGCTTGGTAGAACAAGAAACGGACATTCTAGATTAGCCACTTTAAACACCTCTGGTGGCAAAGGAATTGCAATTGCACATAGAAATGTTGACAACTGGATTCTGGAATTATCTGAGTAGGAGCAGTAATTTTCTTCCTCCTCAGAGACCACCATGACTCACTATGTTTTAAAAAAAAATTTTTTTTAGAAGTAGGGTAGCTATTCTTGTCCATCCCCCACTATTGTCTCTACAAGATCATCTTCACAAATTAATAAATCCACAATAGGGCTGATTTGGGTAAGACTTGGCTAGTCCTAATCAAAAGATTTCCTTAGTAGATAAACACTGTTTTTCTTAACCGGCAAATATATTTGGTTCTTAGAAACACCGCAGGATTACCTTCAATGGAGTACTTTTACTTTGGTACTTTTAACAGTATTCAATACAGTTGTGTTTAACCCTGAGTTTTATACTTAAGGACTGAGTATCCACTGGCTTTCTGTTGTTACGATCATTATAATTAGCCGGGAGGCTGTTATGATGGAGAGGGAATGTGTGAGGGTGTGAACAAACTTGCGGGCAGTAAACACAAGGAAGGAAGGAGTAATATGAGAACTATTTGGTAAGAGAAAATAAGACTTAATTTTATTAAAAAAAAAATTAACATTTATTTATTTTTGAGATAGAGAGAGAGCATGAACAGGGGAGGGTCAGAGAGAGAGGGAGACACAGAATCTGAAACAGGCTTCAGGCTCTGAGCGGTCAGCACAGAGCCCGACGCGGGGCTCGAACTCACGGACCGCGAGATCATGACCTGAGCCGAAGTTGGCCGCTTAACCCACTGAGCCACCCAGGCGCCCCAAGACTTAATTTTTTTTTTTTAATTTTTTTTTTAACGTTTATTTATTTTTGAGACAGAGAGAGACAGAGCATGAACGGGGAAGGGTCAGAGAGAGAGGGAGACACAGAATCGGAAACAGGCTCCAGGCTCTGAGCGGTCAGCACAGAGCCTGACGCGGGGCTCAAACTCACGGACCGCGAGATCATGACCTGAGCCGAAGTCGGCCGCTTAACCGACTGAGCCACCCAGGCGCCCCCCAAGACTTAATTTTAAAACAAGATATGGGCCTTGGGGAGCAGAGAGGTCAGGTCATGGGCCCATTAAGAAAGATAGGGAATGGTGTTAAGCCTCAGGGAAGAGTCCCTTTAGAGGAAAAGACCAATTACACTGTAACATGTTGGTCTTGAGGTGATAGTATGGCACCTACTGATAACTAGACTGTGGACAATACATCGCTGGGATGAAGAAATCACTGTCAGGATGAATATGCACATCGACAAATAACGCAGAGGTGAGGGACGTGAAGGAAGAAAGAAGAGATGCCGTCAGACATGAAGATAAGGTTCAAAATGTACACTCCTGAAAACCAAGAAAGGATGAAATTCACTGGTGATTGGGTGTGGATGTCCAGGGCTACAGATTAAATATGGACCTCAGTAAACAAGATTTCTTCTTCTCTTCTTCCTGTGATAACGCCATCACTCCTAATTAAGGAAGAATTCATGTCTACGCAGGGCAGCTGGCATGTGCGCTGCACAATTTCAAAGAGCATGACTGATGAAGAAAAGTGAGAGAAAATGCAATTTCCAGGATTCTTTCAAATGGAAACTCAGACCTATTATTGTATAATAAAAAAATATAAGGAGAAAGGAAATCTCATATTCTGTGAAAGTCACGAATATTTCTAGAGTCCGTTTTCTAACGCAGAAATGTTAAATTTGGTCATTTTTATTTGTGACAATTTGCTTACTGTTGGGTGTCAGTTTTGTTTAAACCCATTGTGTGCATCTGTCTCTCTTTCCTACATTTATAAAATAAGGTGAAAGATGTTTCTCCTCCTTGGTGTCTTGTGCATGTGGCTTAATTACAGCTAGACAGAGTGAATGAAGCCTTGTTCATCAGAGATAGCACAGGTTGCTGGTGCATTATTAACATATGTCGGATTGGATATGGTTTGTAAAGAAGGTGAGAGGCTCTAGAGAAGCAAAAAGGGGAAAAGGATGGGTTTTCCTGTTTCTCAGACTCAGCAGGATCTCTCATTCACATCCTGTTGTCTGTTGCCCATCATGTCTAGCTTATGTCCATAGGCATTTCTCTCCTGCATGTATCTTATCTCTCCATCACGATAGTAACTAGTAACGCAGATGAGAACAAACATTGCCTTCTAATCTGGCTTCCGAATCAAGCTGGGGCAGAGGGTGGAGGGGGGGGGATGGCGGCATGGACTCTGGGTTCATTACCGTGGCCCCATTGCTTTCTAGCTTTGTGACATAGGGGAAGCTTTACTCTGCCAATGCCTCAGTTTCTTTACATGCAAAAATTGCCAGTAATAGGTTTTCTCTTCTCCAAGGTATTACTTCCAACAGCTTGATACATGGGAGGAGTCATGTAGATATTATTTATTGTCATACCTAGTAAGAAAAGATCAGTTACTGAAACCAGTGGGATATTGTAATTTAATAGTTTATTAAAGAGCAAAGACGGGCGCCTGGGTAGCTCAGTCGGTTAGATGTCCAACTTCGACTCAGGTCATGGCCTCACGACTCGTGAGTTCGAGCCCTGCGTCAGGCTCTGTGCTGACAGCTCAGAGCCTGGAGCGTGCTTTGGATTCTGTGTCTCCCTCTCTGCCTTTCCCTGTGCTCGCTTGCACTCTCTCAAAAATAAATAAACGTTAAAAAAGAAAAAAAAAAAGCCAAGAATAAGTGTGAAGAATCATTCTAAGAGGCAGTATAACGTCACAGGTAAGATCACTGCTCTGCAAATACAAGGCCTTGGGCAAGACACCGAGACTCTTGACTCCTCTAGACTTGATTTCCTTCAGCCCTAAAATGGTGAAGATGATGGTACCACGCTCATAAATGTGTTACGATGCCCAAGTGTGAGCACAGGTGTATGTGTTTAGCTTAGCAAAGTGCCCGGCACACTGTTACCATATGTGTAGCATGCATTAGCTAGGGCTGACATGATTCCGTTGATGAGATTTCAACACTGAGGTTATTGGATTATGGTGTCATTGTCACTTAGTCCAGGCGTTTCCTTAATTGGGTACCAAGTTGTGATACTGTTTTCAGTGTGTTCAGGGTACCCCAGGGACATAGGCGGGAGGGCGAAGGGAAAGACGAGGAAAACGAGCTGCTTGGATTTCCATGTAGACAGACGGCTATTTAATGATTATTTCATGAGCCTGCACAACAAATATCTCAAGTAGTGAAAGCATAAAAAAATTATGAAACAGCATAAGTGGAAAAACCTCATTCTTCATAGATGAAGCGTATCCCTTAGCATATGGGAATTTAATTTCTTGGATTATTAATTTGAACTTAAATTAGGCCATTTACCTTTTTTTTTTCTTTTTCTGCGAGAAAGAAATGATGAGGGCTACTGAAACCTTCACCCTTGTTAGAGGGCAGGGTGGGTCTCATAGGCACATGTTATGCAGTACATTTAAGGAAGTGCAAAAAATTGGTTTTATTAATGGGAATCCTACAGCTTCTTTAATTTTCACATAATTGTATATACATTTGCTAAGTAACTGTAACTAGACATACAAATCCGGGGATTGGTTCCAAAAAGTGTGGATGATACACAACCTGGCTGTAAATCTAAGCACAGTGGAAGGAAGTGAGCACATCGTATTCTGGTTTCACATAATAATTGTTTTTCTAGATTCTCTCTTCTCTTTTATCAGTGCTTATATGAGCGAATACTAATTATCCCCAACACGAACACAGGCGCTCTAGAATTTCTGACCTAACCGTGAGGGAAACCCATTAAAGGTGAGTGTTTCTGTTTAGGGGTGCAGTCTGCTCAATGTGAGGGCACCTTGCCCCACGCAGAGCATCAAGTACCTTTTTAAGAACGTATCCCAAATATTCCAAGGCAACATGTACTTTACCTTTTTTTTAAAGTGTCTTTGCAGATATCAAGAGAATGTAGTTATTTTGAGTGGATGGGTAATGAATCTATGCAGGTGTATTTTGTATTGTATCTGTTTTCTCATCTGTATTCTTACACAGTATGATAAAAATATGGGTACGTGTGATGTGAAAATGGTGGGGTTCAGGAGTGGAAGTCAAAGAGTTCTTGAGACATCTTCGATACAAAAAGGTGGTTTTCTGAAAGCATGGGAACAGGACCCCTGGGCAGAAAGAGCTACGTTGGGGTCGTGAGCAGTGGCTGATGATATACCTTCAGGTGGGCAGGGGCTCAGGGACAGCATAAGTCTCTGAGGAATTTGGAAGTGAGGTTTTCAGGACCTTGAGGGACTAGCTGCTGTTAGGGACAGGTCATTGATTCCTGCTTAGTAATGCCTCAGTCATGAGACCCTTCAGATGTACATCAGGGGCTATAGGCTTGGAGCATGGTTGCCAACATATATTTGGGGAGTACAGACAAAGGAAGTTTCCATAGGAATTTTTATATGTTAACGGAGACTTACAGGATCCTGGAGGTCGGGCTAATGATAACCTGATTGCCCTTTGCCCTCAGCAAAGTGTCAGCATCGAGGCAACCGAGTTCCTAGAGGAAGGTCACTCAGACTGTCTTAAGGACTTGTCAGTGGTTGTGAGTTGTACGGAAGTTTAATTTTTTTCTTCTGCCTTTGTTCCCCACATCAGATGTGTACCTAAAACACATTTGATACATATATAGAGTGTGGGGGGGAAGGAGGCGGGGGTTTCTCTTATCGATAAAATACAGAATTGATTTTGTTTGCTTCTTACCAAGAAAAATGACTAGTGAAAAAATGTAAGCTATATCTTAACATGCAGGTCAGGAATCCCTGATCTGAGGATTAATTATGTGCTATCACGTTATTCCTTTGGGTTCATCTTTGAAACTCCCACATTTCTATACTAGACACATTGGGAAGCAAACTTGATCAAAGTTGGGAAGGGCATGAAAGACCTAATTGACCCAGAAAACAGCACACATTCCCCGTAGAATGTTTGGAGTCGCTTCCCAGACATTTACTGTCCAATCTGAGGGGACTCACTCCTTTGTTCCTAAAGGACTGTACAGTATATTTTGTCTTCCAGGCAAGTGTGAGTCTGTTTTTCTCCCTGCCAATCTTTCTCTTACAAACAGTAGCGTAACGTGGGTCAGCTGATACAAAGTCCTCTATGAAACTCCCCAGTGTTTTTGGTTATGGAGGAGACAAAGGAGGGGTTCAAACACGTAGCCTGTCTTTGAAGGAACAGGTATTTAAACCGAGGTGTGCTAAGGCAGGTAAATTAGCTAGTGATGTGAGGCGCTGTCTCCACATTTTTTTTTTTTTCTCATCTCTCAGATATTGAAACGAATACCCACAGGCCAGGACAATTAAGGGGGGGGAAAAACCCAGTCCCTTTATCCCATCAAGATATTATTTCTCTCTACATGACAGTAAGATAGCCAAACATTTCTTTGGAGGGCTGACATAATTTAAATAAAGTCTATTCTCTTATGAACTGTTTTTCTCAATACCCCCATACACTTGGGATTTGCACTGGTTTGTTGTCTCGTTTAAACAAGGCATCATGCCGTGAAAGGTTGAGAAGAAGAGGGAAAAAAGAAAAAACAAAACAGTATGTGTCTCATGAAAATTGTTCAGAAAAGTTATGATGAAAGGTGGAGGTGTTTATCTTTGGCTTGAGAGTGCTTTTCTTCTATTTGCTGGGATTTCAAGGCAGTGTAAGAAATGAGCCTGCATTGAAGTAAGTACGACTTATTCAGGGATTATGGGACAGTAATTAGCCACCTGATCCAATCTTTATTGTTGCAGGCATCCTGTAATGATATGATCATTCCCATTTCAAAAGGGATTAAAGTAAACCTTCAAGAGGTCAGATCAGTCTTCAGCCCTACCTCTGGTGAATGGGAAGGCGGAGATTTGAATCCATTGGACGCCAAAGTAGGGGCTTCTTTATTCACATCATTTGGTTAACTTCCTAAGACAATATTCCTGAGATCATCAAATGTAAATATCACCTAGAATGAGAATGGGATGCTAGAAAAAGTACAAAGAAAAAATGTGTTAAGATATGTGGACACTAACATTCATTAGAAATACAGATGTAGTGGGACGCCTGGGAGGCTCAGTCGGTTAAGTGTCCGACTTCGGCTCAGGTCATGATCTTGCGATTCGTGAGTTTGAGCCCCGAGTAGGGCTCTGAACCGACAGCTCAGAACCTGGCGCCTGTTTCAGATTCTGTGTCTCCCTCTCTCTCTGTCCTTCCCCTGTTCACACCCTGTCCCTCTCTCTCAATAATAAATAAATGTTAAAAGCAATTTAAAGGAAATACGGAGGTACCTAACTAACCCAGGGACATAACTGACAGGCTATGAGAATAGTATCCGAATCTGTACCTGGGAAGGTGTAGGAAGAACGGACAGATAATGAGACCATGTGGCAGTGCATTTGACTGGAACTAATGGGGAATGTCAAAAAAATAAATAAATAAAAGTTTCGTCTGAAGTTATAATAAAGTCATAATGTTCAGTAGTGAATGAAAAATTATAGTCTCCAATCTGAAAGGTTTAATGCAAGATTGGTCCAAAACATAAAAAAGATATCAACTGTGTTGTGTTCACCTGTTAATTACTGTAAATCTGGCTTGAAATGTGAAAATAATACTGTTCCAGTTTTCTAACAAAAAAACAAAAAAACAACTTTTTTTTTTTTCTGGAGGAGGAGTATTTTCCTAGATATCGGTAAAAATAGGTTTATCAAATGTTGTGTAACTCCAACAGATCGCATCTTCTCTTTATTTCTACGAGTGCCAAAAATAATGGGAGAATTTAGTTTGGTAAGTGGGTCAACTGTTTACAGAGAGTAATGCGTGTCATATGTTCCATGATAAATCTTCCGCTTGCGACGCTAAGAAAGTTCTTCATCTTAGTGGCCTCCCGGATGGCTGATAAATTACTTTTCTCTTAGATTTTCTGACCTTTATCTAAATATGCAGGTATTTCCTACCACCTAAGTTGTGTAATATTTTATCAGTGTGCAGATGATATCCTAAACATCTGTTTGTAAAATATAATTTACAGAACATTTCAACAATTACCAAATTATTAAATTTATCTTTCTCTGTCTAGTTTATGTTCACTTTTATCTAAATGTAATTGGCAATTGATTTATAAATGATTTAGGTGACATTTACTTTGATCTATAGCTACTGTCCCTTCTGATCTCTATTTAGCAGGTTTTATGCACACTGCTTTAAATAATTTTTATTGACTCATAAAATCAGCTTTACTCAACAATTTGTTGCATTCTTTTTTTTCAAATGTATTAAATAGAGCGTGAGTGGGGGAGGGCAGAGAAGGAGATACAGAATCTGAAGCAGGTTCCAGGCTCTGAGCTGTCAGCACAGAGCCCGACCTGGGGCTCAAACCCACGAACCTGAGACAATGACCTGAGTCACCCAGGCACCCCTGTTGCATTCTTCATGTACGTACCCCTGGATAAACTATTGTGTATGTGGTAATCCCCATAAACATGGCTCACAGTAAGACGTCAAAGTGTCTATGACCCTAGAAGTTTTCTCTTTAACTTCAGAGCTAATATTCCACCCGACGTGTCACACTATGCTGAAGTTACTTCATTTTGCTAATGTTTGGACAGACCACAATTTGTTTCCCCTGTGAGTGGTGATGAATACTTAGATATTTCCCAGTTTGGCATGTGATGAGAAAGCTGCTAGGAACACTGTTTCGATGGCTACGCACACTCCTTCCTCCTGTGTATCTACATGGTGTTGACCGAGATTGTTGGGTCATAAGACAGATGTGCACTTGGCTTAGGAGGTCCTGCCCCAGTTTCCCAGAGTGTTTCAACACTTGGGAACCCGGGTCACCAATGCCCAGCTGATCCACAGTCTTGTCAACACTTACTTTTCACAGTTGGTAAACATGATTTTATTTCCATCGAAGTGTCTCAGGAGTATTACCATCTGCATTTTTCAAATAAGAGTCTGATGCTCTGAGATAGGAAGAGAACTTAGTAAGATGTAGAGCCAAAACTGAAGATAAGTTTATGTGAAAAGGAAACTGTTCACCTCTGTCCTAAAGAGTTTCTCCTTCCGTCAAATTGAAACCATAAAATACTCATGCTAGTGTGCTTCTCTTTAGTCATAAACACATGAAGCGATTTCATGATCTTTTTACAGCAAAAAATGATTGTAGTTGGTGGTATTTGAAGAGTAAATGATGCCAGAAAGAAAAAGGAAAGAGTTGTCTTTTTCAAACCTGGCTAAGCAGCACATTTAAAAAATATTTATGTGACTTCAAATAATACAATTTTCAACTTTAAACTGCAAGAGTTCAAAAATAGATGAAATTTCCGGGGCGCCTGGGTGGCTCAGTCAGTTAAGCATCCCACTTGGGCTCAGGTCATGACCTCACCATTCACGAGTTCGAGCCCCTCATCAGGCTCTGTGCTGACAGCTCGGAGCCTGCTTCAAATTCTGCGTCTCCCTCTCTCTCTGCCCGCCCCCCACTTGCAGTCTGTCTCTGTCTCTCTCTCTGTCTCTCAAAAATAAAACCTTTAAAAACATTTAAAAATTCAAAAATAGATGAAATTTCCTATTGTCATGTTTTAAGGTAAAAAAAAAAGTCTGATTTGCTCAATCTAGGCCAATAACTAGTAAATTTGCAGAGCAATGGGTAGTGTTCTTTATTTTACAGCTAACTAGCTCATTTGGTAAAAATCTGTAATCTCTTGTGGGGTGGGTGGGATTGGCATGTTTCTATGGCCTTCTGTGTTCAGTAGTGTATGCAGTCCTATCAGGCAGGAGGGATGTTCAGCGCAGTGAAATCATTCTGTAGGTAATCCTCTGGTGATCAGTTTACTATCGGTAAACGACAAAGTGTTGTGAATAGTAACAGGCATGTTTAAACTTAAGCCATAACCAGGAAACACACATGAATGGCTCCCGGGATTACGTCCACTCTCAGCTGCCTGCCACTATCACCGGGGTGGCCGCTGATGTCGGAATCAATAATTGGTCCTCCAACACTTGGATCAGTTAGTGGTATCACATCAATGTCCACATCCTCATGATCTCCTGATGGGAGAAAGCCCATACGAAGCAATGATATGAGAGGTTTCTCTAATAGGAATAATCATTTTTCTCTTAAGATTTTTTTTTCTTCTCTTCGGAATTGCTGATTATGATGGAATACTCTTCATATATTCCGTGTAGCTCTTTCTACAATATTGGCCAAGTCGAAAGTCTTTCATGAAGCAAATGGCTGATGCAATATGGTGCAGCAGTACGGGGGGGAAGAGACGTCTTGAACTAATGAGAATTGAGGATTTTTTTTTTTTAATATAAGAAGAGACTGTGTAGCAAAGGCTATTGAATCTTTTAAGAAAGCGGGAATATCAACATTAAAGGACTTGGAGTTTGTAAGAAACAGATACCATAAAGCTTGGAAATTGTCTGATGGTGACTAAAATAACTGAGGGAATGATTATTTGAGATTAGCTGTGCAAAATGAGAAAATGTTTATAGGCTACTTAAGCACATTAATGAAAATAGTTCTTTAACTCCAGTAGAGAGGCAGCAAGTGTCTTCCGAATGACAGAATATATTTGAAGTGAATATGATTGTGTCTATGTCTTGAACAAAATACATTTACCACTCTTAAGCTTTGATTTTGAAATTTGTTGTCAGAGAAAGAAACTAGTGATCAAAATGGACATGTACCGAGGAGTCGTTATTGAGAAAGACGGACACCTCCGTGACTGTTAACGCGTTGCCCTCGTAGGCTTCTCTTTTTCTGTTTAATGCTAGAGGGAGAAAAAAAAAAATCTGTAACCTCAACACTATCAAAAAGCGGGTGCTTTGCCCTTGCCTTTTCAGAAAACTCACCTGAGTCGTTCAGTCTACAGTTGGAGGTCCTCCCCTTCGGCTGTTTCTTACCGTCATGGGTCCGTCCACAGACCCCGTACCTTCACTTAGCCTCTCCGTTAAATCCCTCAGCCAGCCAGGGTCTGGCTCCTCCAAGGCCACCGCCCTGGACCTCCCCGTCACCCGCTGGGGCCCAGTCGGTTGCTGTGGCATTCTGACAGACCTGAGTGTCCCTGACGAGATGCGGAGCTTGTTGTGGGACTCCTCCGTTCTCAAATTCTAATGCTAAAATCTGCTTAAAATTCCTTTAACCTGCAGCTGCCTGCTTTTCTGTGGAAAGAGCCTGAAAGTTGTTTTGTTGTTGTTGTTGTTGTTGTTGTTGTTTGGTTTTTGGTTTTTGACTTTGTGGTCCACATACAGTCTCTGCTACGTTTTTTTTTTTTTTTTTTGATGTTTTATTAACAAGTGTTTAAAAATGTAAACTGAAACAAACAAACAAACGAAAAAACCAGTTACTGGCTCGTAGGCTGTGCCAAGCGGTCCGTGGGCTGGCTTCGGCCCCAAGGCTGCTGTTTGCTGATCTCAAACTCCAGGCCTTTGGGGCGTTGTGAAAAGGCCTTGTTCCATTCTGTCCAGCCCAACAGTGGCTCTGACAGCGTCACCTGTGTGGTGCCCCATCACTCTCTGCCCTTGACCTCCATCGTCATCTTACCCTTCCTTCTTCGAACATAACCTATACTTCAGTGGAGGCTTTGCGCTTGACGCTTCCCACGACTGTCACATGTACGTATGTCCAGATATTCGCACGGCTGACCCTTGCAGGTCTTCCAAGTTCGTGTGAAATGCAGCCTCTGAGAGGGCCCACCTTAGGTTCTGTGTCCGAGACAGCCCCCCCGGGGGCCGTCTGTCTTCAAAGCTCTTAGGGACCTAGTGTATGCTTATTAATTTAGCTCCTCAGTGTCTACCACGCCTCGGGAGATTATGCATCCCCCATTTGTATGGACTTTGACTATCATGTTCATTACTTGTTAAAAAAGAGAAGGTGGCGTAATAGGTTCTCAATAAATATTAATCAGATATAGGAAAAACATAAATGCATTCCTCTTAGTTTAATGTTGAAAGTGATTAGGACTTATTATAACTTCAGTGCTGAGATTATTTTATTTATTTATTTTTTTAACGTTTATTTATTTTTGAGACAGAGAGAGACACAGCATGAACGGGGGAGGGGCAGAGAGAGAGGGAGACACAGAATCGGAAGCAGGCTCCAGGCTCTGAGCCATCAGCCCAGAGCCCGATGCGGGGCTCGAACTCACCGCGAGATCGTGACCTGAGCCGAAGTCGGACACTTAAGCGACTGAGCCACCCAGGCGCTCCAGTGCTGAGATTATTTTAATAACTCTATACCAGGATGTAGGCTCGGTTAATTTAAATATCACATATTTAAATTATGTGATAATATAAAAGAATCCTGATGACTAGTGGCAAAGTGCTATGATGTAAGCAACTTAACGGTAAATTTTCAGGATAAGAGGAATATATATGTATGAACATAGGGAAGACAAATGACAAAATAATTAAAAATTGATAACTCTCGGTGAAAATGTAGGAATATACATGGTACGAATCTTTCCTGCGGTCTCATTTCAGAATAGAAAGTTCTGCGGAGACGGTGCGTTTCCGAAGGCGACCCGTCAGCTGCCTCTTCTGCCAACTGAATGACTAAGTTCAAATGAGCCCACAGTGTAGGTTGTCCATCCTGGGACCTGTTGGGAGTGGAAGACAGTAGAAAAATGATCACTTAGGGCGCTTGGGTGGCTCAGTCGGTTAAGCGTCCGACTTCGGCTCAGGTCACGATCTCGCAGTCCGTGAGTTCGGGCCCCGTGTCAGGCTCTGGGCTGATGGCTCAGAGCCTGGAGCCTGCTTCCGATTCTGTGTCTCCCTCTCTCTCTGACCCTCCCCTGTTCATGCTCTGTCTCTCTCTGTCTCAAAAATAAACAAAACAAAATTTAATAAAAAAAAAATAAAAATGATCACTTACACTAGTGAGCTGTCATATTTATTTTATCATAGTATTATGTTTATGAAATATGCTTAGAATTTTTGAACAATAAAACTATACCAAAGAATGAACATATGTCCACACACGTAAAGCATAAACAAGACCCCCTCTTTAAGTTATTTATTTAAATATAAAAAATATAACAGAATAATTACTCTTGGTGCATTTTAACGTACTTTAATCTATCCCTTAGTTCTATCTTTCTAACGTCTGTTGACGGTACTTTTATAATTAACATTTTTCAACATTGTCCCATATTTTTTCATTTATTTGCTAAAATAGCCTTTTGTCTTCTCTTTAGTAGTATTTCATGAGTAACAGATACTAAATTGTTGATGTCTTCGATGACTTTTCTATGTAGGCTATTGATTTGTATTGTAATTAATTTCTTTACAAATTACCAAGGTAAGCCCCACAGAAATTCAACTAACTGGAAGATAATCCCAATGCTATTTTTTATATTGAAATGTGTCAATATTTCAGTCCAAATAATTTTACAAGCATTGTCCTTCATATAGAGGATTTCTTTATGAAAATATTTTTATACAACAAAATTCAACACATTTACCTCTCTTTGTGAGTCTTATGAATATTTGCCAAATTAGATGCTGGGGGTTGGTGGGGAACAGAAACCTTGTGAAGTTCATCACAAGATTTTAAGGAGAATTTGTAGAATTCCAAAATAAAATCTTAACTCTTTCCCTGTTCATTTCTTTTAACTTGTTCAATCCCCTCAGGTTTTCTAGGGCCTTATTTGTATATTTTTTCCTCTTTGCAATCTTCATTCTCAGTAACTGTAATTAATGAGAAGCTCCAAAAGGTAATTTATGAGTTGTTTCACTGGCTGAAAGATTTTGATAAAGATTCCAAAGATTTTTTTTTAACAAATGCAAACCACATTTTAGAAGGCAAATTATAGAAAGATACAATATTACTTTAGGACACCTATGTTATTTTATGTTTTGCAAAGTAGTTCATCTAAGTTCATCAATAGTTCATCAAAGGCTCAAACTTTTCATCTCAAACTAGCATCTGGTTAATTAAGAGCTACAAATGTCCAAACTTCCTACTACCTGGAATTTCCTCAAATATCTGTAGTTCAGTATCTGTATGTGTACAAGTAGTTTAGGTTTAGACACCTCCTGTTCTGATTTATAATTTCTCAATTCATTATTTTCACCATGATTCTGCTGATCAAAAAATTTAATTCATATTATCACTATGATAGCAAATGATTCTACCTTATATATTGAATATTTGACCTTCTTTTTCAATTAATCATGTTAGATATTTTTTTCAAATTCAACTGAAGAAATTCCTAAAACGTTCACTTTGATTTATGAAGGGTATGAAGATAAAACATTATTAAATCCAATTTGACTCGTTTGCTATTTGATAAGTCTCGTAAAACTGGCATTATTGGGCAGCTTTTAAATTCTCATCTATTAATGGAACCAGTAGCCATGGCTTAACTTTTGGTGAGCACGTGCAAGAAATCTTGGCATCAAAAAGATCAAATCGCGTTTTACTGAAGAGTCGCTTGATTTGAATACGGTATCATGCTTCACGAGTGGTATGTAAATAACACCTTATGCAGCCACATGTGCGAACTCTTTGTTTTAGGACACAGTCTCGATAATATAACTGTCCACTTCTGTAATGGATCCTAGTGCGTCTTCAGCAATTTTTTTTAAAGTTTGTTTATTTTGAGAGAGTCGGGGACAGTGCAAGTGGGGGAGGGGCAGAGCGCAAAGGAGAGAGAGAATCCCAAGCAGGCTCTGTGCTGTCAGTGCGGAACCTGGTGCGGGGCTCGAACTCACAAAACTGTATGATCGTGAACTGAGCTGAAACCAAGAGTCGGATGCTTCACTGACTGAGCCACCCAGGTGCCTCATGTCTGCACCAATTTTATCCGTTTATTCTGCTTCCCACGTGGCCAGCGGTAAATGTGGTAAATGCCAACATTGTGGTCAAGTCCCGTCAACTTGAGAAATGGAAATTCAGTATTTGTCATGAGATCTTCATTTTGGGGGGATGGCTTCGTGGTTGAAGGCAGGGTGTATGGTTGAAAATGTATAACTACTAATAGGAACATTTTGTTGAAAAAGGAAGAATCTGGAACAAAGGCAAATCAAAGTGATGGAAGAAAACTATGGGTAAACTAGGACTGTCCGGAACAAAGAGGAAGTGAGGTTTTCCCAGACAGGAGGATAATTCATTTCACTAGAAACCCATGATGTCCTAAGCAGTCATTTGGTACTGTTGATCACGTTTCTTCCAATTATAAAGGAAAAATAAAAACTTAGATTTTGCTATTCTTCTCATGTAAAGATTTGGTGTCCGCTTTAGTGTTTGAGTTTAATTCCTTTAGCTAATAGGTGTTCACAGTACTTTGTTTTAAAAGCCATATTGTATACATGCTTCAGGGTTATTTTCTAATTTTTCTCAGATGTCTGATTTCATCAATGATTTGGCAATATCTACTGTAATATTTATGACTCTATAATCTTAATCCTAGTGTTGTTACTGTTCTTTAAAATATTTGACAATATTTCTAAAAAGCGATATTCAAAATAACAAATGCAAGACGTACTATACTTAGAATGAGAATAATAGGGTTCTAATACTAATTCTACAACTTAAAAGATTTTACATTAGATAAATGACTTTCTAAAAACAGTGATAATAATACAATGTACAACATACTGACAATAATATAAGGTACAGTGATAATACAATTCATAGTATAGCTATGTCCCATGATGCATTTGGAAATCAGATGGGATGTGGTACTTTGAGGAAGGAGCCTATATTTACAGCAGTTAAAATTTAACTTACAGTGTTACAAATTTATATCTGGACTACACCATTTTTGCTCACCTAGATTGGACACAAACCATTGACTCAGTCCGCCTTTGTTTTCTCCCCTCTTCCTTCCTTCCCTCCTTTCCTCCCTCCTTTCCTCCCTCCTTCCTTCTCTCCCTCCCTCTGTGCTTCCTTGCTTCCTTCCTTCCCTCTCTCCTTCCTCTCCTTCCTTCCTCCCCTTCCCCCTCTTTCCCTCCTTCCTCCCTCCTTGGAGAACTGACAGAAAACAGTTTAAGAAGACAAAATCATACACGTTTATGTAAGTTTGATATGTCATAATAGTCCTCTTAAGGAAATCAAGGCCCAAAGAAATGGTGTATGGCCCTACATGCTATGAGAGTAGGTTGAACAAAGAGGCAGGTGTGGAAAAGTAACTGGACCACGTGGGGAATGCAAATTATTTTAACCAAGTCTGTGTGTACAGAACTCTCCATCTCAGCTTCTCTGTCTGGTTGATGGTAAGAATGTTACCTTCCCTCTGGCACGCAGAGGACACCTTTCATGTGGGGATTTCATCTGCTTTATAGAAAAGGAAGGTGGGAGCGTTTTCTTCTATTTGCAGTTTTTCTAAGTGCCTTTAGATCAAAATAATTCTCTTGCCAAAGTGGCACATTGTTGGGTGGCATATCGTACCACCCTTCAAAGGATACCATGTACTGAGAAAGCACATGTACAAAAATAACCTATATATATACATATATATATGTATAGTCCGAATATTAATAAAAAAGCTATGTAACAGATAAAATTTGCAATTTTAAGACCAAGCTCATGAAAAGCTTCAACTACACTGCTATTAAAAAAAATATACAAGGGGCGCCTGGGTGGCTTAGTCAGTTCGGTGTCGTACTTCGGCTCAGGTCATGGTCACACAGTTCTTGGGTTTGAGCCCTGCATTGGGCTCTGTGCTGACAGCTCAGAGCCTAGAGCTGCTTCAGACTCTCTGTCTCCCTCTCTCTGTGCCCCTCCTGTTTGTACTCTGTCTCTCTCTTTCTCAAAAATGAATATTAAAACATATTAAAAGAAAAATATATATATATATACAAATTACAGGGCACCTGGGTAGCTTAGTGGGTTAAGCATCTGACTTCTGATTTAGCCTCAGGTCATGATCTTACGGTTTTGTGGATTCAAGCCCTGCGTCGGGCTCTACGCTGACAGTATGGAGCCTGCTTAGTATTCCTTCTCTCTCTCTGCCCCTCCTCCCTCCCTCTCTCTCTGTAAAATAAATAAACATAAAAATTAGAAAATGTCATAGGAGTTTTGCTAAAAGATAAACTGAGGCATATTAAACAGTTGAAGGTTTTATTTGAGCATTCCTTGATTTGAATAGGCAGCACCAAAGTGAAATGTATTGGAGCCCCCCTCCGACAGGAGGAGCTTGAACCGAGACTTTTATGAAGAAAAGGTGTACTCAAGGTAAGGGGATTATTGATTGCCCGTAATTGAAAGCCTGGTTGGCTTCTGTGATTGGATGTCCTTAGCATTTGGATTGTGTAACCTTGAGGCATTTACATGATTAGATTGTGGATTCATTCCTTAGGCTGCCTTGCCATAAGAACCACCTCGGCCCTAGTCTAATTAAAGGCCTTCTTGTTTCATTAATTCAATTAAGGTTTTCTGGAAGACCAGATAAATCTAGGAAGGTTGCAGAAGAGTGGGTGTAAATTTTCACAACCCTTTAAGAAAGGTATCCATTTGCATAGCCGGCGTGTCCTGTCACATACAGGCACACAAACGTACTCCTACGTATGATCTAACACAGAAGAAACTCGGTCCTGTTTCATCACGTCCCCTGCTAACATCGTGTGGTTCACTGATGTCTTACCGGGGCTTTGCCAATTGAAATACAGAGGTTCAGTGAGTTATTGGTGGCAAAGCACAGCACTAAAAACATAGCCAGGAATGAGATCGTGTTTGTATTGCCAATTACAAAGCATAATCAATAGGGGCTCCTGGGTGGCTCAGTTGGTTAAGCATTCAGCTTCGGCCCAGGTCATGATCTCACAGCTCATGGGTTCGAGCCCCGCGTTGGACTCTGTGCTGACAGCTCAGAGCCTGCAGCCTGCTTTGGGTTCTGTGTCTCCCTCTCTCTCTTCCCCTCCCCTGCTCATGCTCTGTCTCTCTGGAAAATAAACATTAAAAAAAATTAAAAATAATTTTTAAAACATAATCAATTATCTGCAGAATTAATACATTTTTTCCAGCATTTGTCAGATGTAATTCTGTGACTATTTGTATGAGAAAGTATGAACTGGATTCTGAATGAAAGCAAATGGTTGCTGGTTTCTGAAATAGGATTTTGCAGACTGTTGCCTAAATTTGCAGAAGACATATTTTTTGTAGATCTGTGTATTTACAAGGCTGTTAAAAAATATGTGAAACTGTTTCCAACTTGCAGAAAACAATGGCTTTTTCCAATAAAAGCTTTCTCAAGCAGAGACAATCTAAAAGAAGTGCTTTGAATAGTACGTGTATCTAAATCCTGCCTTTATTTTAAGGTGTATGGGGTCCATCTCTCCTTTGTGCACCTGCATTTTTTTTGTTTTTTATTAATGTTTCTTTATTTTTGAGAGAGAGTGTGAGTGGGGAGGGGCATAGAGAGAGGGAGACACAGAATCGGAAGCGGGCTCCAGGCTAGGAGCTGTCAGCACCAGACCCCGACACGGGGCTCGAACTCACGAACCGTGAGATCGTGACCTGAGCTGAAGTCGGCCGCTCAACCGACTGAGCCACCCAGGCGCCTCTTTTTTGTTTCATTTTAATGATACCACACATATTCTATAAAACATAATTTACAGAAAGTGTGTTCTGTGCTAGCTCTCCCAGCAGGGGAAAGTAATGACAAGAGGCATACTCTTGAACTCTGCCGAAAATAATTTCATGGAGTTATTGTAGCATGCTGAGTATTAGAAGGCCTTTTAGACTTCAAACTGGTATTATAATGATTTATAATATCCAAATGCTCTGAAGTGGCCATCCATTGAGCATATTGTTATGCAAGATAGTCTCTAAGCTTTCTGCAAAGTCATATATTAATCACTTTGGTCCCAAACATGACCCTGTTCACCTAGCGTCTGGTTCTGGGTTACTATGCTATCTTTTTCTACATTAAAGCTATTAACTCAAAATCCACGTTCATTTTAACACTTTTATACTCTTATTTTGAAAGAAAAAAAATTACAATATATTTTTTAATTTTTTTACGTTTATTTCTGAGACACAGAGAGAACATGAGTGGGGGGGGGGGCAGAGAGAGAAGGAGACACAGAATCAGAAGCAGGCTCCAGGCTCTGAGCTGTCAGCACAGAGCCCGATGTGGGGCTCGAACTCACAAACCGTGAGATCATGACCTGAGCCGAAGTCGGTCACTCAACCGACTGAGCCACCCAGGTGCCCCCAAAATTACAATATTTTGAGTAGACTAGTACTTGGGTTTAAGAAATGACACTAGTAAATAATTATAGTGGCTTTGACTTCTTTTCATAACAAAGTATTATTTTTGTCATTAAAAATAATTTTGTTTTTAATGTTTATTTAGAGAAAGAGTCTGAGCCTGAGGGGCAGAGAGAGAGAGAGGGAGGGAGTGAGAGAGAAAAAAATGTGAACAGGGGAGGGGCAGAGAGAAAGGGGGACAGAGGATCGAAAGCAGGCTCCATGCTGTCAGCACACAGCCTGATGCGGGAACCTGATCCCACAACTGAAATCATGGCCCGAGCCCAAATCAAGAGTTGGATTCTTAACCAATTGAACTACCCAGGCAACCATAACACCCTCTATTTTATATTGGTATTTTTTTCTGAACTACAAATTTATTGAGTATGTTGGTATGTATATTTGCACTATGTATTTTCATAATTATGTCACTAAAAGTCAGTTTTCTAAGGATTTTTAAGGAAAACTATATTTTTTAAAGAAGGTTCAAAATAGTTTTCAAATTAAATGGCTTTTACTACTTGAATTCAAGAAGGTCTTTTCTATCACTAAAAAATTTGTTACCTTTTGCTTCCTTTTCCTTTCTGGTTCCACCTACCACAGATGTGACAATTGTGTGACAAAGATCACCACTACTCAGCCATTCCAAGTCCTGAATGCAGTATTCTCTCCTAGATAAGCAATCAAATCCTCAATCACATAAAAACCCACTACGAAGTGACTGCTGTTAATTCTTGAGTTGAAGCCAGTGTCTACTTCTGATTTAAAATTGCATGATCTTGAATCACAGATCTGCAAGACATTTAAGAATTCATCAAGTTCAAAATGCCGACTGTATAAACTGGTAAATTAGATGGTAGTTAGGCAAAGAACTTTGTCAAATGCTAAATAGCAAAGTGGGCTGACACCCCCCTTTTTTACTTAAACTCTTGCACCTCCACTTTCTCCCTCTACCTTAGCCCATCATGGCTTAAAATGTGCAGAGATTTACGAAGCTGCATGACTTTGTTAGGGTGGTGATAAGAAAAATGCAATGACAGCAGCAACATAGGAGCTGTTAGGAATTTGAGATCACACCTTGAACGTAGGAAAGTTGGATGTTAAGTGGTAGTTAGACAAATAGTAAATTTTAACTCTGTGGTCTCAGTGCATAGAATGCATCGCTCTCTTAGCAGGGGCTGCGGGAAGAACGGAATTGCTAGTCTCAGAGCAGGAGCTGGAGGAAGAAGGGGGGCGGGAGATCGGCATTGCTCATGTTGAGTTTGAAATGATGATAGGCGTTCAAGTAGAATCGGAAACAGAATGCTGGAGGGATGTAGGCTGGAAATGCCATTTATGTCTTAGGATGCACTACACTCTCTTTATTTAATCCTGTAGCGGAGACGAGGGGGGCAGGGGAGGTGGGTGGGCACTGTCTGCTCTCTGGGCCTTACCCCCACCTTCTGAGACACATTCACACGAGATAGAAGTTGAACCCTCCTGTCACATTATAAACCATCACAGCCCCATCTCCTCCTTCCCGCAGTGCCTAAACAACCGTGTGATTTCACTTTTGTACGATTGCGCATCTACTGATGGCTGGTAACAGTACTTAAGCAGCAAAGTAAATCTGAGTATTATTTAATTCATATTATTTTTGTCTGACCTTTAAATACTTTTAGTATACAGTTAATTACATTAATGTCCTCTACTCTTTTCACTTTGCACACATATACAACCATTCTTATACAGCAAAACACCATATAATTTCATACTTCTTTCCATTTTCATGTTTATACTCGTTTCAGAATTCAAAGTATCACTGTATTGTAGATGACATTTTAAGAGACTAAAATTTGCTTTTTTTAACCTGTATTCTTTTACTGTGATAAATCCCCAAACACTTCCTTATTCAGGTATTATCAGATGTGGAGTGGTTGCTCAATTAGATCGCACCATAAATCTGTCTACAATTGTATATTTGGGGACACTGCTAAAGAGCTGAAATGCAGTGAAACGATACATCATATTGATTAAATGCTATACTACCATGTCCTAGAAGCCAGTCATGAGTAAGACTTTAAAAAGCACACACTAGGGGCGCCTGGGTGGCTCAGTCGGTTAAGCATCCAACTTCAGCTCAGGTCACGATCTCGCGGTCCGTGAGTTCAAGCCCCGCGTCGGCCTCTGGGCTGATGGATGGCTCAGAGCCTGGAGCCTGCTTCCGATTCTGTGTCTCCCTCTCTCTCTGCCCCTCCGCCATTCATGCTCTATCTCTCTGTCTCAAAAATAGATAAACGTTAAAAAAAAATAAAAATAAATAAATAAAAATAAAAAGCACACACTCGTCTTCCTAACCAGTGATTCTAGACCTCGTTTGATTTCATTGGGTAACAGAGTTCCAAAATGCGGTCCAGAGTTGTATTCTGTAAATCAATAGACTCTTTATCCCAGCAATTATTGGGGCAGTCCCAAGCAGGGAGAAAACCTTGGGTTTATCCCTGGTACTACACAGAGCTCCAAAGGGGTACTGTTGAAGTATCAATCTAGGCAAATGGTTTTACATTTTAATATTCTCAGTAAATGAAATAGTGCAGGTCTTGGTACCAACCTAAGATGTTACCTTTATCCTACCTCCTGATGTTTGAATAGGTATAAACTATTTACTGTAATTGGACACTCTAGGGATAACTTTGGGTTCATTTGTTTTTTTTTATTTTTTTAATTGGAGTATAGTTGACACACACTGTTACATTAGTTCAGGCGTATTACACAGTGATTTCACAACTCTATACGTTATGCTGCACTCACCACGCTTGGCAGCTGCTGTCTCTCGGCACACGACGCTGTCACAGTATAACTGACTGTATTGCCTGTGCGGACCCTTTCCTCCCCACGACTTGTTCCTTCCATAACTGGAAGCTTGTGTCTCCCTCTCCTCTTTTCCCGTTTCGTCCTCCCTCCACCCCCTCTCCCCTGGCACCCATTTGTTTGTTCTCTGTATTTAGGGGCCTATTTTTGCTCTTTCTTTGTTTTGTGTTTTAGATTTCACACATAAGTGACATCATACAATATTTGTCTTTCCCTGGCCAGCTTAGCATAATATCCTCTAGGTCCGTCCATGTCGTCATGAATGGCAAGATTTCATTCTTGTTTATGGCTGGGTAATGTTCCACTGAATACACATACCTCCTTTCTCCATTTGTCTGTTGACGGACCCTTGGGCTGCTTCCATGGCTTGGCTATTGTAGGTAATGCTGCTATAAACATAGGGGCATATGTTTCGTTGGAATTAGTGTTTTTGTATTTTTGTGTGGATACCCAGTAGCGTGTCACCAGATCACAGAGTAGTTCTGTTTTACCTGTTTGAGGAACCTCCACGCTGTTTTCCACTGTGGCTGCACCAGTTTGCAGTCCCACCAACAGTGCACGAGGGTTCCTGTTTCTCTACATCCTTGCCAGCACCTGTTGTTTCTTGTGTTGTTGATTTTAGTCGTTCTGCCAGGTGGGAGGTGATATCTCATTGTGGTTTTAATTTGCATTTTCCTGATGATGAGGGATGGGGAGCATCTTTTCATGTGTCTGTTTGCCATATGGATGCCTTCTTTGGCAAAAAGAAAACGTCCGTTTAGCTCCTCTGCCTACTTTTTAATCAGATTACTTACTATTTTGGCGTTAGGTTGTAGAAGTTCCTTATATATTTGGATACTACCCTTTTATCAGTTACATCATTTACAAATATCTTCTCCCATTTAGTAGGTTGTCTTTTCATTTGTTTATTGTTTTCTCCACTGTGCAAAATTTTCTATTTTGATGCAGTCCCAATAATTTATTTCTGCTTTTTTTCCCTTGCCTAAGGCAACCTGTCTAGAAAAAATGTTTCTATGGCTGATGTCAAAGAAATTACTGCCTGTGTTTTCTTCTAGAAGTTTTATGGTTTCAGGTCTCACATTTGGGTGTTTAATTCATTTTGAGTTTTTGTGGGTAGTGTAGGAAGTGGCTGAGTTTCATTCTTTTGCATGTTTGGGTCCAGTTTTCCCAACACTATTTGTTGAAGAAACTCTTTTTCTGTTGTATATTTTTGCCTCCTTTGCCCACAATTGGCTGGATGGGTGTGAGTTCATTTCAGGGCTCCCTGTAATGTGTACCGATTAATGTGTTTGTTTTTGTGCTGGGACCACACTGTCACGCTCTGACTTGTAACTCCCCAAATGTAGGACTCCTGATGTAAGTACTAAAAAGGTAAAAATTTGAGTAATTACTTGGTCTTCAGAAATACAAGGATTAAGTATATGCACATTCATATGAAGTTAAGGTGTTTTTTTTTTTACATAATTATAGTTTACATGTGATGAAATGATGCAAACTTCTGTTTAATTCA
The DNA here is from genome assembly GCF_007474595.2 of Lynx canadensis. Classification (NCBI taxonomy): domain Eukaryota; kingdom Metazoa; phylum Chordata; class Mammalia; order Carnivora; family Felidae; genus Lynx; species Lynx canadensis. The sequence continues at coordinate 84,481,969 of NC_044313.2, read as the reverse complement.
TCTATCTCATCACACTGGAGGCATTACATACTACAAATCTTCTGTTTCTACTGTATTTTATAGAGCATGTAAGCATTGCTCTGAAAGCATGGTGGTGAGCAGCCCCACTGTGTTGCCCAATAGACCCAAACTATAGTATAAAATGGTTTGTATAAAGTGGGACTAATTAAGGGTTTAGCAACTACTCAGAAACATAAGGAACTTCTACGGAAAATCTAGATATTTCTGGTTCAAAGGAAGCTATCCTCAGAGCCCAAGTACAGTCAGGAGCTCACTGTAATAATTGCCCTGTTCTCTAGAGTCTTAGAGTTGTACTACAATGTCCCAGGTGCTACCAAGAGGCCAGAGTGGATGTGGAGGGTGGTGGTATAAATTCTGAAGATCTTGTCAAACCCCATCCCATAATTTGACTGAAAAGGTTCAAGGATATATTTTATATAGTGATGTGAAGTTTATATTTTATTGTGAATAAATAGGTGAATATGCTGCTTATTTTTTTTTTAATTTTAAAAACTATCCTATTTATTTGTCCTTAAAGTTAGATATTTTGTAATCCTCAAAGAGATACAAAAATTGACTTTTGTGCATTTCCTAATTTTTAACTTGTATAGAAATTTTTTTATATATTCAAAAAACACACTATTGTCAAATTTCAATTGTATCTTCCAGACTTGTATTTATCTCATTTCTTATGAGATTACTTGCTACTATTGAATGTAAATCATTTTAGAAACATTCTTTAAAATTTTTGTGCATTTATTTCCACTTAATTAGAAATTCACAAAGTTTGTGAGAAACAAATATTTTGCCATAAATTAAGCGCATCTGTTAACTTCATCTTCTATGGAGTTTCAAGAAAACATGTTTCAGTGTTTTAAACTATAGCTTTTTCTGTGTATTTCTGTGCCTGTTTTGTAATATGTGCACACTCAGTACAGTACTAGGTATGGCACTTTAAGAGCTATGAATAATTAAGACCTGTTCTTCCACTTTGAGGAAGATTAAAGCCCAGTAGGAATAATGTCAGTTCCTAAAATGCCTTAAGATTTTGCATTGCAGTATCAGAAAACCCATTTCTCCTTTGAAAACACGTAGATGTGCGATTTGTGAACTTAAGGTAATAATGGTGTGATTTAACATTCTGAAAATTAAATTTGGTGTAGGCTCAAAAGTTGCCTTCAATCTGTACAGTTGTCCTCGTCTTGAATATATTTACCATATCATAAAACACCACATTTTTAAAGCGTCATTGAAAGAGAATGTATACTGTGCTACCTTGCTAGGACTCTGGTAAAATAGAAAATAAAATTTTGCAGGTGAAAGTAATTTTCTGTTTCTAAAGTAAAGAATATAACCCAGAACACTTAGGATGGGATGCATACGTAGAGTTAAGTTTTTGTTTGGTTTGTGTTTTTTAAAGTTTCTTTATTTATTTTGAGAGAGAGAGAGAGTGCGCGAGCGCACACATGAGTGGTGGTGGTGGTGGGGAATCCCAAGCAGGCTCTGAGCTGTCAGCTCAGAGCCCAACATGTGGCTCGATCTCACAACCATGTGATCATGACCTGAGCTGAAGTCTGACATTTAACTGACTGAGCCACCCAGGAGCCCCACAGAATTAAGTTTTAAGTAGGAAGCATGCTCTTTCCAAAACTTACATGCATGATTGTAAGATTTACTCTTCAGGATGTTCATTAGTTCACTGCAAACATACATATAATCTGTAAGAAAATGAATCACTCCTGTGTTTTACACTTGATTGAAGTCTTTGTTTTTGATGTGACGTTGATCAATAACTCTGTCCTCTAGGACAATGGAAATATCATCATTTACTAGAAGCACTTGAAGTTTCCAGAACCCATGGTGACAGAAGGACAAGACAGCAGGGTGAGTAGCGGTTATGTTTCTTTTCAAATTATATCCTTTATATAATATCTTCTCTTTTATATCATATTTTGTCTTCTACTGTATTTTATAGAGTGTGTAAGCATTACTCTGAAAGCATGGTGAGCAGCCCCACTGGGTTACCAAATAGACCCAAACTATAGTACAAGGTGGTTTGTTTAAAGTGGGACTAATTAAGGGTTTAGCAACTACTCAGAAACATAAGGAACTCCTACGGAAAATCTAGATATTTCTGGTTCAAAGGGAGTTATCCTGAGAGCCCAAGTACAGTCAGGAGTTCACTGTAAACGTCTTTTACATTAAGTTCGTTATGTTACATACAGAGTTTACTGTTCAGGCCCTCCTCCCCTTCTCTCAGTGGTTGTGTGCATGTCTGACTCAGCTGAGCCAGAAAGAGAGAAAAGAGTTAATCACAGAGTATATAAAGTCTCTCCCCAGAGAAGTGAAAAGCCAGTATTTTCTCTTTTAATACGTTAAAACAAAGCAAACCTTCTACCCAGTTTAAATGTATTATTCTTCATTGATTGTCTCCTTCTCTTGGAGGACGTTCGGCAGTAGAGCTGTAGACACATTGCATCCATCACCATGTGTCAGAGGGCCACCAGGTCGATGGCTCTTTTTGAACTTTGCTGTTTCAGAAAACCATAGCTGAGTGTTATAGGCAGAAGTTTGACATTTTCAGGATGAAAATCAATTTTCTTTTATGTGTTTCTGAAGTGAGCTTGTGCTCTGATTGCAGGAGAAATGGTTTGGCTTCTGGAATTTTGGAGTTGCAAAATAGGAATTAAGATAAAATTTGGCTAACAGTCACATCAGTGACAGCAAGGAGAAATATATTTTAGCGGTCTCATAATGTTTTAAATCCATGGAGGGAGAATCAGAAATAGAAACTTAGGGAAATAAGCAGAGAATAATTTCTTCCCAATTGAGGTAGTAAGTAGTGAATGAAATTTTTATTTAAACTTTAGCTTAGTTAAAGGTATAACCTGGTGTTTCAGAAAAACAAATACTCTTAAAGAAGAAATACATCATTGTAATTTGCATTTTATGGCAGTAAGTTTATATATAGTGTGTGTATATACATGTCTGCTTATTTTTTTTTAATTCCTTTTGCTTTTAGTAGAATGTAGGCTCCAGAGAGATAGAGAACTCGTTTCTCTTAACTATGGCATGGGAGGCACGCATAAATATTTGCTACCTTAATACTTTAAAATATTAAAAATAATATTTTACAATGTTATATTTTCGTAATGTCAGTATAAATATGACATAAAGCGATTTTTGGATGGATTTATAATATTTTGAACATGTGAAGAGTTGAAATTACTTTCCTTTGTCTGTAGTTATGACTTAACTTTTTTATGACTTCAATTTTTAAATATCTTCTCAAGGTGTAAAAGCGCTAACAGCACTTCTTCGTATACATAAGATGTCTGTGTTCAGTATGTCGAAACGCATGTGAGGCTTTATATTTCAAACAGTAGCTTAATTTCTCATGTAAGCCCATTTAAATTTCTGTGAAAGAACATATTTCAGATAATAAATTTTTCATGCAAAGGAGCGTAATTTTTTTTAAGTTATGATTCCATTTTGTTGATGAATGCATAGAAGCATGGGAGTAATCATAGAAAAGAGACAAACTTCATGTCCCAGAGTTTCTTACTATTTCCAGTTCAAGGTAAGTTCACAATGAATTTTCTGTCTCCGAGCATTCAAGGACATGTGATGTAAATATCTTTTTGAAGAATTATTAATAACATGGATGTGTGTGTTTGCACGTGTATGTGGTAGATGGACGGGCATTCCTGGAGCTCTGTCCAAGTTTCCAGCACACACACTCAGATGCAGCCATCCTCATTCTCTGCTGTGAGAATAAGTGTCTGTCCTATGCACCCCTGCACTTGATAAGTGCTCGTCCAGTGCACCTTCCCCCCACTACCAGCACTTATATGGTAGGAGCGTGTTCAAAGGTCAAATAATAAAGATGAGGCCATTACAGTTCTCAGTACAGGTAAACTGGGTCATCATAGAAAAATATAGAACATATTGTGTTCGATATTTTGTAGAAATATGGTCTAAATATGTTCTAAAATGTAGAACATATTATGTGTTTTTAAATAAATTTAGGGAATAGTTTTGTCCTGATTTACAGAAAGGAAAACTGTTTCTCTCCTTGAGCCATCGGTACACTGTTGGTGTACAAAAAATCAGAACACAATCGGGTTGGAAAGGACTTTATTAATTCGGCAGAAACTTTCTCAATATATACTGCAACTAAGCTTTCTAAGATGTTACCTGCCCTGTGCTCAGATGTATTAGTTAATTTCTTAAAGCATTTTGCATACCTCATGTAACTTTTTCAACTTATTTTTAGTTAAGCATCACGTTAAATATATTCAACAGGTAAATTGTCCAAAGCAACATTACTTTTATGGGCATCATTGGTAGTGTTCTCAGTTATATTCATAGGACGATGACGCAGAATACTGACCAAAGAGAATGTGAGACACTGTCATGAAGGGACTCTGTGGAACAGGGCGAGGCCAGGCGCATCGCTGCCAGACTGTGGCCCAGAGGTCCTTGAGTGGGCTCACGTGGGCAGGCTTTCCTTGTCAGAAATGTTGTTCCCTTGAAAGCCTCAGTTAGATGACACCAAGCCAAGGGGCTGAGATCCAAACTGGGGTCTGACTCCAGAATCGTAGCAGGTTCTACGGCGCTGTCTTTCCTCAAAAAACAGGAAGGCATCTGGGCTGGGGTGAGAATTTGTACCTGGGTTGCGTGACTTACAAATCTGAGGCTGCATGTCTTTGCGTATTGAATTTGCCTTTGTGAGATCATCCCAGGTCGTCTCTTTGGAGTACACATGTGTCAGCTATGAGTACTTTTGTATCTGTTGGATGAAATGAATGGACTCACCAAATAATTTGTGCACACGTCTAAGCCCCTGGGAAAATAATACTTTTCATTTAGCTTCTTTTTCAGCCGTCAACCTGTTTACTCAAGTTGGAGAAATGATTTGTTTAAAGCGGTATAAGTGAGGCCAACTGTATTTTGTAAAGGAAGCATTGAGGTTGAAGAAAGCAGTAATTTAAGAATGATAAGAAAATATAGCAAGAGAGGTCTACATCTAACGGGGTCTGTAATTGTGTAACCAATCACGTTAATGTACCTAAAGCCTGGTATTTCTGGCTCCCTTTAAATTACATTAAATAATTTTAAATCTTAGAGCATGGATTCTCTCCTCAAGTACATTTGTGGCTGTTTTGATGTTAATTATCCACATCACTCCAATAATTACCACACGAGACGTGCTATAACTTCTACTTTAAGGAAGCATAAGTGGTCCTTGCATCATGGGCCAGGCGGTTTGCTCGTGGCTTCATTGTATCAGAGGAAATCACTAGAATAATAAGTGAATTCACAGAGAGGTAGATATTATCAGATGAGAGCAGTACTGCAGTTTGGTTAAAAAAAATATTTTCTTGTGGTTTTCTAAAGCTTCATTTGCCCACCTGGAGATCCCCAGATGCCTGGGCCTGAGATACAATCCATTAAATAGATGCCTGTCTGCAACCCATCCTGGGAATTCGGGGGCGATACGAAAATCGGCAACACACAATAGGCATACATATGGTATAGAACAGAAACCGCAGGCTCAGAGCTGTTCTGCCATTAAAAAGGAACCATGAAAATTTGTTTCTATTTTTTTTTTCTTTTTTTTTTTTTTTTTTTTTTTTTTTTTACTATTTAGGTGTTGTTACTTATAACCTCATAGCAAGATTTTGTACTCTTTTTTTTTTTTTTTTCCCATAAAGCACCAGATTAAATACTTGAGGCTTTGTGGGCTGTATGGGTCTCTTTGGTGACTATTTGACTCTGCTTTTGTAGGACAAAAGTGGGCTTACATCTTACGTAATAAACAAATGAGTGGCTGTGTTCCGATAAAACTTTATTAAAACAGCCTGTGGGCTGGATTTGGCCTGTGTGTAGAATCTGCCAGTCTCTGCTAATAAGATGCAGAGATACTTCTGGAAATTTCTATCATCTATCTCTATCATCCCTCTATCATCTCTATATCTATATATCTATATCTGTATATATATCAGAGAGTGATCAGAAGCATGTGGGGGGGAGGACGGGAGAGAGAGAGAGAGAGAGAGAGAGAGAGAGAGAGAATCCCAAGCAGTCTCCATGCTCAGCATGAAGCCCAAGTGGGGTTTGATCCCACAACCCAGGGATCATGACCTGAGCAGGAATCCAGTCAGATGCTGAACCACCTGAGCCACCCAGGCGCCCTGGACATCTCTGTTCTCGAGAAAAGTCCTTTATTCATCTATAGCAAACCCTCTAGAAGTTACGCTTTCAGGATATAACCTGTCTTCATTGATAACTATCATCCCCGGTGAGTAACTAGCAGTAAAGAGGACACTGATGAAGGGAATCGCTTTTTATAGGAAATCAACTCTTTCAACCTGGCCACCCACACTGTGGCATTAGTATTACCCCTGTGCTGGGTACTGGACAGCTAAGGAGGATGAGTTACATGCTTCTGTTTCCTCAGTGAGCGTTATGTCCACTGCGAGTGTTGGTGATAATTTTGCACAGGGCAGGGATTGCAACTGGCACGCAGAAGAACGGGAAAAAGGGTGTGATGGTGTCACATGAACATTAAAATGTTTTCCGAGGAGATTAAAAGGAACAACAGCAACAAAAAGACTGGTTACAGGTGATGGACGAAGCGTAATGTAGGAGAGATCGTGCAGATAGGCTTGCAAGGATCGTGCCCGGCCTTCAGCAGGCAGCACCACAGCAGGGGAGGATAGGGAGAGAACTTGGGTGCTGTTGTAAGGGTGTGGGCAAGGACGAGCTGCAGCAGGGGGGAAAGCGGGTTCCTCCTGCAGCAGACAGTAGGTGGCAGAAGGTGTGAGACTGAAACCTAAGTCAGTCCCCGCAAGGTGCTTATGATCCAAGGGAAATGCCAGCCCCCCGGAGGATGCTAACAGGTAGAGACACAACTTCCTATTGGATTAAGGGATACCCACTCGCCCTCAGGCAAGGACCGTGCAAGTTTGCATTGCGGGGACGATACCTTTTATTGCCTCTTCTCAGTTGTAGCAAAAAGCATACTTAACATCCTTTAAGTGGTTTTGAGAATTTCAGCCACCAAAGAGCACGATCTGGATATTTGGGGACTGAAGGAATATAAGTAGCAGTTCAATCTACAACACGCCCCTCTGCACCCCAACACAGGTCCAGTGTTTGGCACCCCTAGTGTGCCTTCAGCCCTGCACACACGTCGGGACTCGGGGCTTCCTCTCTGTTTCCTTGGCTGTTCTGCTGTGCTGCTCATGTTCTGCTCCTCGCCCAGCCCTAGAGCAAGAAGCGGTCAGGACTGTCCCTGGTGTCAACCCTCTTCCATGAGGAGGTTGGGCGGGGGGGCGGGGAGGTGGGAGCTGGCCTGGCCGGAAACGTGACCCCCCCCTCTCTCCACTTAAGTTCTGTCGCCCAGAAATGGGTCAGATGGCCACACCTTTGGCAGGAGAAATGGGAAAACGCCTGTTTGGCATTCTTGCCTTTCACATAGGAAGTGAAAGGGGACGAGAAGATTCAGTCACTTCGGACGTGCACGCGGAGAGCTACGGGGATTTTGAAGCATTTTGTACGAATTTTCAGAAGATGATTTCAGCCAAACTGTATATCCATCTTCAAAATTAATAAAGACAATCCAAAGTTCAGTAGTAAGGAAAGAAAAAGAAAAAAACCTGTGTTTTGAAGTAGGGTAAAAAAGCGATACCAGACCCAAACTGATATAACTGGTATCTGTTAGATGTGACAAAATAGTTGAGTTCTGGTAGCATCTTTTGAGACGTAATGTGCATTTGTGGTTGAGGAGTGATTTGTCATAATATGGAAGTGAGGGGGGCCTTGTGAGGGGCTGCTGCCCCAAGATCTGTGTGCAATCCCACACGCACCCTTTACTGCCACCTGGCTGGACTGAAGCCGGTTGCCACACAGGACATGAGCCTCCCTTTCATCTCCGCCGAGGATGCTGGGAATTGCCCTTCACGCTGTGTAGGTTTGTGGCAAGACCCAAGTGAGTGGCATTTTAAAAACTGCTTCATCGACGGCAAAATGGTCTACGTCTTCCTCTCTCTCGGTCTCTCCCTCTGTCTTCCTCTCCCTCTCCGCCTCTCTCCCTTCTCTATTTTCGCACATGAGGCCTCTCCCTGGAACGCTTGAAATGATCAGTTCCATCACAGAGCGACATCCGGTGTCTCTCCGAGAGCTTCTGTCAGTCTGTTGTTTGTTTTTTTTTTTTTTTTTCTCCCCCTACTTAAAGCAAGTTGAGTCACGCTATTAGGTGCTGCTGCTTTAATGATTACATCTTTTTCTCACTTCAGAAGCTTTTGTCTCTGACCCCAGACCCTCTGAAAGCCTGATCATATATAATCAGCTGTTATTCTGTTTGACCATTGGAGTTCGTATAGCAAGTTAGAGAAACCATAGTGGGCGCAGTTCTGTCTTGTAATAGAATTAGTGCCTGAAATGACTTTCAAGTCATTAAGGGTAAGGAGGATTTCCCTTACACGACAACTGAGGAGTTACAGATCTTGGAAATGTGTAAGGTCATTAATACTCCCACCCCAACTTACTCCTATCTCCTGTTTACACCCAGCACATCAGTAAAATCTCAAAGAATTAGCACTCACGTATCAGATCAGAAATCCAAACCCATCACCCCTAGTTGTACAAAGATTTTACAATCATTGAGTGTCCAATCTAGAAGCAAAGGAGATAATAAAGATATATATACACACATATTTATTTGTTATTTTATATATAAGAGGTTTTAAAGTGTTAGAGTATAATGAATTTGCCAATAAACTGCACACTTTTTTGTAATATGTTTTCAGTGATTTTCTGTGTACACACCCCTATCTGTGAGCACTTTCACATGTGTGCTATGCCCTTTAGAGTGAAAGTAACCACAAATATAACTCAGATCAGCATAAACAATGAAGGAAGTTTATTGACTTACGACTCCGACAGTCCAGAATTCCTCAGGAAATGACTGATCCGAGGGCCGGGTGATATTGCCACCCACCAGTGCAGTTTTAAGATCTGATGTCAGGGGCGCCTGGGTGGCGCAGTCGGTTAAGCGTCCGACTTCAGCCAGGTCACTATCTCGCGGTCCGCGAGTTCGAGCCCCGCGTCGGGCTCTGGGCTGATGGCTCGGAGCCCGGAGCCTGTTTCCGATTCTGTGTCTCCCTCTCTCTCTGCCCCTCCCCCGTTCATGCTCTGTCTCTCTCTGTCCCAAAAATAAATAAATAAATAAAAAAAAAAAAAAAAAAAAAAAAAAAAAAGATCTGATCTCAGCCTGACTTCTGTTTTCTCCGGAGCCTGCATGTTTCCAGATTTACATCCTTAGGATTTTCAACAAAGCCCCTAATTCTTCTCTATCCTGCCTATTCATGTCACACACCCACCTCTGAACCAACCAGTAACTGTGGCCAGTGCTTACTGACTTAGCTTGGGTCATAGCTTCACATCTGGAGTAAGTTAGCCATCAGCATGCCCAGATCACAGAGATGGAGACTCTGGAAAACAGAAGGGAAGATTCCAGGTGGCAGTGGGTGAAGCTCGTTCTACTTCCGTAATAACAGATTCAATTCCAAGTGTGCGTGTTTAGAGTCTGGGTTCCAACTCTTGATGTAAAGACCAAATACGGGTATTCTCCCCAGAGCATAGGAAATAAGTTTGTTGTCATGAACTATTAGATTGAACCACTTAAAGTTGCCACTTGGGGTCTGGAGGCATCAAAAGATCAAAAAACTTACTATGGTTTAACCAGATGGAAAGAAGTTGTGTAGAAAACCAGACATGATTGCTTCAGTTAGGCCAAAGATTACAATCATTAGTACGTATAATATCTTCCAATGTTTAGCTGTCTTATTTAACATATCTATGCAGCAATGAATTTCATTAATTTTCCTAGAGGTATGTATTTTTGTAATTTATTCCAAGAAATTTAAGCAAGAATGGAACTTCTTAAAGTTAGATACTCATTGCATACTTTATTGGAATACTTGAGGCTCATGGTTGACCAACAGTACAATGATCCTTAAATGCACTGGTCTGTGGATCCCTGATGGCCCATTGTTATATGCATGAAACAGACCCTTTTACTTCTAGGGGAGCATTTACTCTCTCCACGGGCTTCCTGGGTTGGTTTATTTTGGGCATAGCCATTGTTTGGTCCTCTCTGGACAAGTGTAGGTGAGTGAGTCCTAACCTTGGCTTGGTGTCACTGCTGAGTCTCATGGATAGGGCCTTAGGGAAGAACATTCGTATTTAGAGCCTTGTCAGGAATCAAGGGTATCTATTCTTTATTGACAAGTACATATCAAACCTTGTTTTACAAAATATTACCAAGGCCTTTTGCCTCTTCATTTGTGTAGGCATACTAAGTACATGGAAACATCAGCCATGTCGTCAGGGGATTGATGGGGCTACCTGCCATCTGCAGATTAGTTACATCTGGAGTTCTGTAAAGAAACTGCTCCAAAGTTCACGTCACTCTTTCCACCAAAGGGAAAATGATTTTCATAAAACTATCTCTAAGGACCTCACTGAAAACTATTTTTTTGCCTCTTTGTGAAGCCTAAAAGAGATTTCATTTTTCTGATCAATGATTTTTTTATTATTAAATATACATAACTGAAAATGATTACTTGTTTTCCTCTCCTGTCAGGAAACTCAGAGATAACTCTGTGGTCATTGTCTTAGAATGTCACACAAGAGCTTTGGGGTTCATTTTATTTCACCCATCCTTCTCTCTTTTTCTAATTTTTTTTAAATTAAAATAACACTTTTCTTAATAACCAAAAAAAAAAACCACCCCAAAATAGTAAAATGTAGCGCATGAAAAGTGATAAAGTTATATTCTGAAAGAAAGAAAAATAAATAAGTCTGTAGAAATGACACCTATATCATAATCCACTAAAATAACCACTGTGAGTATCTAGGTCGGCGTTCTGTAATGTGTCACTTGTATTTATCATTTGAGAATTGTACCATGTCACTGTTAGCGTCCTCGTTGGAACAACATGGTGTCCACACCTCTGTCCTCTGCACCCGCATGCTGACTCACCATGTCTCTGAGCCACACTGCCCCTGGCCGTCCTGCCCCCTGCCGTCCTGCCCCCTCTGGTGGCTGTATGGAGAAGGCTGGCCTACAGCAGCACAGGGTCACTGTCACGAGGAGCTCACACAGGCTAGTGCAGTCTAGGGTCACATGCAGGGGTGCTGATGGGTCAGGGTGCGAGGCGAGATCACCCACAGCTCAAATTACGTATTTACATTGACTAGAGAAGAAATGGTCGGAGGTAGAAACGTATCAGTGGTACCCTAGAAGTTCTGAAATGTGTACTCTCCAGATTCTAGATGTGTTAAGGGGTGAAAAGTCTCTAGATGCATCCTTTAATGTCCCTCTCTGATTATCCACTGAGTACCTTCCTCTTGGTGGTCTGCAGAAAGTTTGGAGGCGCATCTCAGGGCCGGGGTTTCCTGAAGGGGGTGCTGGGGTGTTCCAGACTTCCTCTGGCTGCTGTGCCCTCCCTAAGCCAGAACCATAATATGCTAGTTGCTTTACTTTGCACCAAGCACTGAGCAGTTGCTTCAGCAATGCAAATCTGGGGAGGTGGGGGAACACACACTGACTTTTAGTTATTTTATTTTATTAATTTTGTTTGTGAAAGAGAGAGAGAGAGAGAGCGCGCGCACAAGCGGGGGAGGGGCAGAGAGAGAAGGAGACACAGAGTCCTAAGCAGGCTCTAGGCTCCGAGCTGTCAGCACAGAGCCTGACACAAGGCTTGAACCCACAAACTGTGAGATGGTGAACTGAGCCAAAGTCAGTACTGGATCGACTGAGCCAATTGGCGCCCAGTTTTTACTTATTTTAAATCCACAGTCTATTTTTTTTTGGGTGTGAACCTGTTTCCACTAGTTTTTTTTTTTTTTTTTTTTTTTTCTTTGTGAAGCTTCAAAGAACCTTTGGTCCACTTGTATATTTATGCCTCATGACACTCTATTCATATACATGTGTTGGCATTTATATAAATGCAGATCTTTGTACATACATACAAATGCACGTGGAATTTCGCAAATGCATTCATTTGTGAGAGGGCACACGTGAGCAGGGGAGGGGCATAGAGAAGGGAAAAAAGAGAATCCCAAGCAGGCCCCATGCTGTCAGCACAGACCCCTGAGATGGTGACCTGAGCCGAAACAAAGAGTCAGATCCTTAATTGACTGAGCCACAAGGGGAATCTACAAATACATGTTTTTAAGCCCAATTTTCTTTGACTAATATTAGTTTTCACCCTAGGTGAAATATTCCTGTATCTATCTATTGATCTCTCTTTCCACAGATGATTTCTGGGTAGCTTAAAACATTAAAGTTGAAAAGTTTTCATAGTTATTAAAACAACTAGTATATACTAAATCAAAGAATAACTGTAGTTCTTTATTTCTCATAGGTATGCAATTTTAATTTTGAAGTGGATTCTAGTGTCCTGAAAAACAAATTTCATATATATATATATTTTTTTTTTCTTTAAGACTTTTTAAAAAGTTTTATTTAAATTCCATTGGTTAGCATACAGTCTAGTGTTAATTTCAGGTGTACCATATAGTGATTCAACACTTCCATACATCACCTGGTGCTCATCACAAGTGCCCTCCTTCATATTTCACCCATCCCCCCCAGCCTCCCCTCTGGTGACCATCAGTGTGTACCCTATAGTTAATAGTCTATTTCTTGGTTTGCCACCCCCCCCTTCCTCCCACATTCTTTTTTTTTTTACTTTGCTCATTTTGTTTCTTAAATTCCACATATGAGTGAAATCATAGGATATTTATCTTTCTCTGACCTATTCACTTAGCACTATACTCTAGCTTCATCCAAGTCATTGCAAATGGCAAGATTTCATCCCTTTTTATTGCTGAGTAATATTCCAGTGTGTGTGTGTGTGTGTGTGTGTGTGTGTGTGTGTGTGTGTGTGTGTATTCCAGTCTTCTTTGTCCATTCATCAGTCAATGGACAAATGAACACTTGGGCAGTTTCCATAATTTGAATATTGTGCATAATGCTGCTATAAATATTGGCATGCATGTATCCCTTTGAATTAATATTTTTGTATTTTTTGGGAAATACCTAGTAGTGCAATTGCTGGATTTTAGGGTAGTTCTTTCTTAACGTTTTGAGGAACCTCCATACTGTTTTCCAGAGTGGCTGCACCAGTTTGCGTTCCCACCAACAGTGCAGGAAGGTTCCCCTTTTCTCCCTCATGAACACCTCTTGTGTTTTGTGTTGTTGATTTTAGCCATTCTTGCAGGTGTGAGGTGATATCTCATTGTGGTTTTGATTGGTATTTCTGTGATAATCAATGGTATTGAGCATCTTTTCATGTACCTGTTGGCTATCTGGATATCTTCTTTTTAAATTTTATTTTACTTTTTATTTTTTAAATTTACATCCAAGTTAATTAGCCTATAGTGCAATAATGATTTCAGGAGTAGAATCCAATGACTTATCCTCTATGTATAACACCCAGTGCTCATCCCAACAAGTGTCTCCCTTAATGCCCCATCACACATTTAGCCCATCCTCCCACTCACAAACCCTCCAACAACTCTCAGTTTGTTCTCTATATTTAAGAGTCTCTTCCATTTCCCCCCTCCCTGTTTTTATATTATTTTTACTTCCCTTTCTTTATGTTCATCTGTTTTGTATCATAAATTCCACTTTTGAGTGAAGCTACATGATAATTGTCTTTCTCTGACTAATTTTGCTTAGCATAGTACACGTAGTTCCATCCATGTGGTTGCAAATGGCAAGATTTCATACTTTTTGATTGCGAGTAATACTCCTTTGTGTATATACACCGCATCTTATTTATCCATTCAGCTGTCGATGGACATTTGGGTTCTTACCATACCTTGGCTATTGTTGAAAGCACAGGCGTAAGCATTGGGGTGCATGTGTCCCTTTGAAACAGCACACGTGTATCCTTTGGAAAATACATAGTAGTGTAATTGCTGGGTTGTAGGGTAGTTCTATTTAAAATTTTTTTTTTAATTTTTTTTTCAACGTTTTTTATTTATTTTTGGGACAGAGAGAGACAGAGCATGAACGGGGGAGGGGCAGAGAGAGAGGGAGACACAGAATCGGAAACAGGCTCCAGGCTCTGAACCATCAGCCCAGAGCCCGACGTGGGGCTCGAACTCACGGACCGCGAGATCGTGACCTGGCTGAAGTCGGACGCCTAACCGACTGTGCCACCCAGGCGCCCCAATAATTTTTAAGGAACCTTTGGTACGTTTTCCAGAGTGGCTGCACCAGCTTGCATTCCCACCAGCAGTGCAAAAGAGTTCTGCTTTCTCTGCATCCTCACCAACATCTGTTGATGCCTGAGTTGTTAATTTTAGCCATTCTGACTGGTAGGAGGTGGTATCTCATTGTGGTTTTGATGTGTATTTCCCTGATGATGAGTGATGTTGAGCATCTTTTCATGTGTCTGTTAGCTATCTGGATGTCTTCTTTGGAGAAGTGTCTATTCATATCTTTTGCCCATTTCTTCACTAAATTATTTGTTTTTGGGGTGTGAAGTTTGGTAAGTTCTTGAGAGATTGTGGATACTAACCCTTTATCTGACCTGTCATTTGAAAATATCTGTTCCCATTTTGTGGGTTGCCTTTTACTTTTGCTGATTGTTTCCTTCACTGTGCAGAAGCTTTTTATCTTGATGAGGCCCCAATAGTTCATTTTTGCTTTTGGTTCCCTTGCCTCTGGAGATGTATTGAGTAGGAAGTTGCTGCAGCTGAGGTCAGAGAGGTTTTTGCTTGCTTTTTCCTCTAGGATTTTGATGATTTCCTGTTTTATATTTAGGTGTTTCATCCATTTTGAGTTTATTGTTGTGTATGGTGTAAAAGAGTGGTCCAGGTTCATTCTTCTGCATGTCGCTGTCCAGTTTTCCCAGCACCATTTGCTGAAGAGACGGTCTTTATTCCATTGGGTATTCTTTCCTGCTTTGTCAAAGATTAGTTGGCTATATTTTCTGGGTCTATTTCTGGGTTCTCTGTTCTGTTCCATTTATCTGAGTGTTTTTGTGCCAGTACTATACCGTCTTGATGATTACAGCTTTGTAATACAGCTTGAAGTCCAGGATTGTGATGCCTCCTGCTTCGGTTTTCTTTTTCAAGATTGCTTTGGCTATTCAGGGTCTTTTCTGGTTCCATACAAATTTTAGGATTTTTTATTCTAGCTCTGTGAAGGATGCTGGTATTATTTTGATAGGTATCGCATTGAATATGTAGATTGCTTTGGGCAGTATTGGCATTTTAACAGTATTGGTTCTTCCTATCCATGAGCATAGGCTATTTCTCCATTTTTTGTATCTTCTTCAGTTTCTTTAATAAGCTTTCTATAGTGTGCAGGGTATAGATTTTTCACTGCTTTGGTTAGGTTTATTTCTAGGTGTTTTATGGTTTTTGATGAAATTGTAAATGGGATTGAATTCTTGATTTCCCTTTCGGTTGCTTTATATATATTGTATAAAAGTGCAACCGATATCTCTGTATTGATTTTATATCCTGTGACTTTGCTGAATTCATTAATCAGTTCTAGCTGTTTTTTTATGGAATCTTTTGGGTTTCCCATACAGAGTATCATGCCATCTACAAAGAGTGAAAGTTTGACTTCCTCCTTGCTGATTTGGATGCCTTTTATTCCTTTGTGTTGTCTGATTGCTGAGGCTAGAACTTCCAATACTATGTTGAATAACAGTGGTGAGCGTGGACATCCCTGTCAGTGTTCCTAACCTTAGGGGAAAGCTCTGTTTCTCACCATTAAGTATGATATTAGCAGTGGGTCATTCATATATGGCTTTTATGATCTCAAGGTATGCTCCTTCTATTCCTACTTTCTTGAGGGTTTTGATCAAGAAATGATGCTGAATTTTGTCAGGTGCTTTCTCTGCATCTATTGAGAGGATCATGTGGTTCTGGTCCTTTTTCTAATGTCGTGTATCACATTGATTTATAGATATTGAATTAGCCCTGCATGCCGTGAATAAATCCCACTTGATCATGGTGAATAATTCTTACGATGTACTGTGGGATCCAGTTGAACCCAGTTGAGGATTTTTGCATCCATGTTCATCAGGGAAATTGGTCTGTAGTTGTCCTGTTTAGTGGAATCAAGGTAATGTTGGCCTCTTGGAATGAGTTTGGAAGTTTTCCTTCCATTTCTACTTTTTTGGAACAGCTTCAAAAGAATAGGTATTAACTTTTCTTTAAATGTTTGGTAGAATTACCCTGGAAAGCCATCTGGCCCTGGGCCCTTGTTTCTTGGGAGATTTTTGATTACTGATTCAATTTCTTTACTGGTTATGGGTCTGTTCAAATTTTCTATTTCTCCCTAAGTTTTGGTAGTTTATATGTTTCTAGGAATTTGTGCATTTTTTCCAGCTTGCCCAATTTATTGGCATATAATTGCTTATAATATTCTCTTAGTGTTTGTATCTCTGCTGTGTTGGTTGTGATCTCTCCTCTTTCAGTCTTTATTTTTTTTTTTTATTTGGGTCCTTTCCTTTTTATTTTTGATCAAACTGACTAAGGGTTTATCAATTTTGTTAATTTCAAAGAACCAGCTCCTAGTTTCATTGATCTGTTGTACGCTTTTTGTTTGTTTGTTTGTTTTGTTTTGTTTTTAATTTTGATAGCATTGATTTCTGCTCTAATCTTTATTAATTCCTGTCTTCTGCTGGTTTGGGGTTTTATTTGGTATTATTTTTCCAAATCTTTAAGGTGTAATGTTAGGTTGTGTATATGAGACCTTTCTTCCTTCTTTAGGAAGGGGTGGATTGCTATATACTTTCCTCTTATGACCATCTTTGCTGCATCCCAGAAGCTTTGGGCTGTGGTGTTATCATTTTCATTGACTTCCATGTACTTTTTAATTTCTTCTTTAACTTCTTAGTTAACTCATTCATTCCTTAATAGGATGTTCATTGGCCTCCAAATATTTGTTGTCTTCCCCACTTTTTTTTTTCTTGTGGTTGATTTTGAGTTTCATAGCCTTGTGCCTAAAAATATGCATGGTATGATCTCTATCTTTTTGAACTTGCTGAGGGCTGATTTGTGTCCCAGTATGTGATCTGTTCTGGAGAACGTTCCATGTGCACTGGAGAAGAATGTATATTCCACTGCTTTAGGATGAAATGTTCTGAATTTATCTGTTAATTCCATCTGATCCAGTGTGTCATTCAAAGCCATTGTTTTCTTGTTGATTTTCTGATTAGATGATCTGTCCATTGCTGTGAGTGGAATGTTGATGTCCCCTACTATTATGACATTATCATCAATGAGTTTCTGTATGTTTGTGATTATTTGATTTATATATTTGGGTGCCATCACTTTTGGGCATAAACATTAACAATTGTTTGATCTTGGTGAATAGACCCCTTAATTATGATATAATGTCCTCCTTTATCTCTTGTTACAGTCTTTATTTTAAAATCTAGATTGTCTGATAAAAGTATGTCTGTTCTGGCTTTCTTTTGGCAACCATTAGCATGATAGATGGTTCTCCATCCCTTTACTTTCAATCTGAAGGTGTCTCTAGGTCTAAAATAGGTCTCTTGTAAACAGCATATAGAGGGATCTTGTTTTCTTATCCATTCTGTTACCCTGTGTCTTTACATTGGAGCATTTAGTCCGTTGACATTTAGAGTGAGTACTGAAAATATGAACTCATTGCCATTGTGTTGCCTGTAGAGTTGGGGTTCTGGTAGTATTCTCTGGTCCTTTCTAGTCTTTGTTGCTTTTAGTCTTTTTTTTTTTTAATTTTGTTTCATCTTTTCTCCCCTCTCCCCTTAAAATTTCTTGCAGGGCTGGTTTAGTGGTTACAATCTCCTGTAGTTTTTGTTTGTCTGGGAAAGTCTTTATCTCTCCTTCTATTTTGAATAACAGACTTGCTGGATAAAGAATTCTTGGCTGCATATTTATCCAGCTCAGCACATTGAATATATCCTGTCACTCCTTTCTTACCTGCCAAGTTTCTGTGGATAGACCTGCTGTGAACCTGATCTGTCATCCCTTATAGGTTAAGAACTTTTTTCCCTTGCCGTTTTCATAGTTATTTCCTTGTCTGTGTGTTTTGTGAATTTGACTATGATATGCCTTGTTGATGGTCAGTTTTTATTTAGTCTAATGGGAGTCCTCTGTGCTTCCTGGAGTTTGATGTCTGTGTCTTTCCCCAGGTTAGGAAAGTTTTCTGTTATGATTTGCTCACATAAAATCTCTACCCCTTTTTCTCTCTCTTCATCTTCTTGGACTCCTATGATTCGGATGTTAGTCCTTTATAGTAAGTCACTGAGTTCTCCAATTCTTATATCATGCTCTTTTGCCTTAGTTTCCTTCTTTTTTTCCCCTTCGTTATTCTCCGTAAGTTTGTCCTCTATATCAGTAATTTGCTGCTCTGCTTCATCCATCTTTGCCGCTGTGGCATCTATTTGTGATTGCATCTCAGTTATAGCATTTTTTATTTAATCCTGACTAGCTTTTACTTCTTTTATCTCTGCAGAAAGGTATTCTAATCCATTTTAAACTCCAGATAGCATTCTCACTATTGTGATTCTAAATTCTGGTTCATACATCTTGGATGTATCTGTGTTGATTAAGTCTCTGGCTGTCATTTCTTCCTGTTCTTTCTTTTGGGATGAATTCCTGTGTTTCATCATTTTGGAGGAAGAAAAAGAATAAAATAATAAGTAAATATACAATTTTGAAAACAACACAAAAACATCAAATAAAAAGGAAGTTAGATCCTAGGTGTGTTTTGTCCTGTTTGTTGAAAGAAACTTGATAGAATAGAGAAAAAAAGGAAAGAAAGGAAGAGAAAAAAAAATGTAAGAAAACATTTAAAAATTAAGAAAAATGTATACAAGAAAATAGAACAAAATAAGGTAAAATAGAGTTTAAAAATTACAAAAAATATAGTAGAAAAAAATCTTTTTTTTATGAAATGGAAACTATATTTTTCTCTTTCCATATCCAAGAATAAGGAAAGGGATGAAAAAGGGAAAAAAATAAAATATATGGACCAGCAAACAGAATGAAATCCAGATGAAATTACATCCAGTTTCCCCTAGAAGTCGGAGGATGAAGCACTGTATAGTCCATACGACTAAGCAGGTGGAGAGACTTGTGGTGATTCTCTAGGGCTTGGCTGGCCCAGTTGGACAGGACTTGGTGTAATGGCTCCGTTTTCCACGAGGTGGTGCTGCTTAGTTTCCTGGGGTGGATTGCTGTGGCGCATATAGGCGTATATGCGTATGTGCAGGAGGGGTGCAAATGGCATCCCCCAGCTTCCCGGTCTTCGGATCAGAACTCTGCTCTCACGGACCAGCAGTCAAGCACCCCTCCTTTGTCTTTGGCTTCTGTCCACTCCCCACTTCTTCAGGCTCCAGGTAAGCCATCAGGCTACCAGACAGCACCTCCCTCCTGAGTTTTATCTCAGATGGGGCTGTGTTTCCAAACCTCTCACTTCTGAGGGCCCTGTGGCTTGGGTCTACTCCAACCCTCTTGGAGGGGGTCTTCCTGAGCAACGGCCAGGTGCGCCCACCCCTGGGAATGCTTGCATGACCATGCCACTGCAGAAACCTAGACTGCAGCTGGGTGCCAGCCCACCCCAGAAAAAGTTTGAGCAGTTGCATGGCAGCAGCAGTTCAGGGTTTATGGAAAATCACAACACACATCTGGTGCCCGGCTTCACCCTTCATATCCTTTTTCCAGCACTTGCAACTGTTGTTGTTCTCCGTGGTCCACTGGGACCTTGTCCCCTGGGGAGACCTCACAGCCTGTTCCATATATCCTCCCACCAGGGGAATAGCCTCTCCCCATGTGGCCCGAGGACCCCTCAGACCTCATCTCTGTTTTTGGGGATTTACCCTTCCCACTGGAGCAGTGTTGGGTATAGAATTGCGGAGTTTCAGACTCCTTGCTCCCATGTTTTTAGAGTCCTAATGATATTTCAACCCCCTCCTTTCTCCTTTACCCATTTGTTGTTCAGTACCTTGTGGATGTTTCCACTCTTTCTGTTTCTCTCCGGCTGTTCTTGGGTGGGGGGAAGTGCTTTCTCGTACTCTCCCCCTGTCTCTGTCCCCTCTCTGCAAGCAAAAACAGCTCCCTGTCCTCTGTGGCTTCTCTCTCCTGCAGTTCAACTCTCTGTGCTGCATACCTGCCAAGTTCTGTGGTTCAGGTTGTGTAGATAGTTGTGCTAATACTCAAATAAGTTTTCTAGGTGCAGAAGATGGTTTGGTGCTAAGATAGGTGCATTTCTGGGATAAGAGATGCAGAGAATTTTCATGCTGCTCTGCCGTCTTGGTACCCTACCTTCCATGTAGTTTTTACATACTTAAGTGCTATAAAATTTTTCTGCATGTTAAAACTTGACTTTAACTCATAGTGGTCTGAAAACTTTCTGAACATACCTACAAATAACATACTTCAACTTAAACCAGAAATTAGGCCCTTTTAAAGGAAACTTATATATAATGAGCTTTTACGTTGTAATTTCTTACTCTGTACAAGTTCCGTTATAGTCATTTTCTGAATTTAACTTTTAAAAAATTTTTGCTTTTAATGTTTATTTTTGAAAGAGGGGGAGGGGCAGAGAGAGAGACAGAAACACAGAATCTGATACAGGCTCTAGGCTCTGAAGTATCAGCACAGAACCAGATGTGGGGCTCAAAGCCACAAACTGTGAGATCATGACATGAGCCAAACTCAGACGCTCGGCCCACGGAGCCACCCGGGCTCCCCCAATTTAATTTTTAAATGTTTAAATGTGTTTCTCTTCATAAGGATTTGACACCTTTTGGCTTAAGTCCATACTTCTAGCGATTCCTTGAATAACTTGTTGGAGCCATACCCGACTCCTTATCTTCAATATGGGCGCATGATACCTGAAGCAACGCTGAGACTATAAAGCAGCAGAGGCAGAGACTTCAACCTCGATGATCGTGTCCTTGAACCTCAAGAACCAGTGTCCATGCTATTTTCACTACATGAAACTGTTCTGTGGAAGACAAATGACAAAGGAGTGGTTTTTCATACAGTGACAGCTACAAAGGTAATAAGCTAGTGAAAGGTGGTTTAGACAAGGTTACCACGGTTAGCACAGAGGCGCCTTTGCACAAGAAACCCTCCTCTGAGGTGACTCAATTGGTTAAGCGTCCGACTTCAGCTCAGGTCATGATCTCACTGCTCATGGATTTGAGCCCCTCATAGAGGTCTGTGCTGACAGCTTGGAGCCTGGATCCTGCTTTGATTCTGTGTCTCCTTTCTCTGTCCCTCCCCCACTTGTGCTCTGTCTCTCTTTCTCAAAAATAAAAAATAAACATACATTAAAAAAATTTTAAAAGACCCTCCTCTGAGAACAATTAGTCTCCTTTACCCCATAATGATTCCAAAAATTCAATGAGTCCGTACAATAAAAGAGACAAGCCCTAACTCCAGAACAATGCAGCCCATGCCAAGGTGTCCACCTTGATGGGGCTGGACCCCAGCCTCCCCCAAGGTGACCTGATGGGACTCTTGGGGGCAGGATACAACCTGATCGCCATGGGATTGTCTCCTTGTCCTCCATGTTCCAATCCTGCTCTCTATTTGCAGGCTAATTTTGTTCTCACTGTAAGAGACTTCAGATATGTGAGCTATATGTGCATAATCAGGTAGAGTGGATCAGGGTATGAATTGAGCATAATTATCCTTTCAAAATAAAATATAAAAATTCTAATTTATTATTTTAGTTTTTAGCCCTCTTTTGTGTTTTTTCTAATTCACTTTTATTTTAGTTATCAGTGTGTTTCTCTCTAAGCATAAGGTTAAATATTTCCATGGAAATAAATCATGATGGTGTGAGGGAGACCGTGTAGCTCTAACCCTCAACAGTTCAGGGAATGTTTATGAGCATCGTGTGCGTGTGTACACAGGGATATATGCCCACTACACACACACAGAAACACATGTATAGTCATAAAGGCCATACATTTTTTTTGTTCGTGACATAGTTCTTGAACTTAAGTTTAAATATTACCATTATTTTTTCTCATTTGGGTGCTAACTGCTTTCTTAGGACGAATGTGAATTTTTCTTTAAAAAAATCTAAGATACTTTTCTCATTCTTTTGCACCTGTCTTCCTGTGTCACACTTCAAGTTCCTGTCCTTGCTCACTGAGATTGTTTCCTGTAGTGCCCTAGAGAGCCATCACCTGAGCCTCTGGGCCCCTTGAATGACCCTGCTATCTGGCAGGGAAGGTGGGCCTCAGTGCTAATCTCTGTCATTTTCAAGGCTTGGCTCTAACAGGTAAGAGCTTTATAAACTCCAGCCTCTGCTGATCTCTTCTATTCATCTTTGATCATCCCCTGTTTTCACTGCTAATGAATTATAGCCAATTAAACGTGGGTGTAAGGTAGATAGGCCCTTATTTATAATTTTAAAATTAAAAGAAACTCTGAACACAATTTATTTTTGGAATTTATCTGATGGCAAAACCTATCCGGCCTGTCATGAGGCTCATTTTGACTCTGTTTAATCCCTCTTTGCAGATACTAATTTTTTTGATGATGAGAAGCAGCTCCAGACCCTGCTGAGATTTTATGTCATCTTCTGCATATGGAATAAATTATTTAAAAATACCTGTGTTTTGGCTTCCGCCTGTTAGCAAGGTTTTCAGGAGAGGGATGCACGCTTACAAGCGCAACAACGCCTGGTCCAGGACAACCTGTGTGCACTTGTCCGTTGTTGGAAGGGTTCCATCACACCCCCTACGGGCTCCCTTCCCTAACACCCTTCTCAGTCATCACTTCTTCCTAACTGTCCTCTCATCCTTACTGATAATGGAAACTCATCCTTGTATATCCTGTCTTTATCCTCGCCACTGGAATGGTGCTTATCTATGCACCTGTGTCATTCCTACGAGATCCTAAAGTCTTTGAGAATTGGATTCGTAGCCTTCCCATCTTTATATCCTCACAATCCATTCTGAACGTTATCTTAAGAAACAGCAGGGACTTAATCAATGTTGGTTAGCATTGGGAATTAACGTTAGCAAGAATAAAAGTTTCATCTTTCCCCCAGAACATTTGACCACACTGTCATCTGAGACCGGGCTCTCCGGTGGTCACTAATACATTTTTACCTCCAGCTCTCCGAGAATAAATGTAAAACGGATCAGTGTTATCTTGGTGAATGCCTGGCTGTATGTTTTGCCTATTTATTAACTGCTACCCATCCCACCAAGGTGGAAAGAGTTAATGACTATTCACCTTCGTTGTGTGTTTTTATATCACTAACGTTTATTAGTTATAATGATTATATGAGCAAGAGCCTCACTTTTTTTTTAAGATTTTCATGTTTAAAGTCACCTGACAGAATAATTAGTTCTTCCCCCTCCCAACTCACCATCTTTTTAATGTTAAAAAATACCTGTATAGTCAAAATTATTGAAGAAATCAGTCAGTTGCATTTTTCTGTCACTTGAATGGAAAAAAAAATCTATCACCCATTAGAATTTAAATATAAATTTGTAATCAAAGCAAAGTCCATCTCTTCTGGACTTTATGTATGATAGATATTACTCTGCACCATATAAGGCAACCGAGAAAGAAAAATAATTGTCAAATTTGACATTTGTTTCTTCTTTTGAGTTTTTACCCTTAAAAAAAGATATGGTAGGATCTTGTGGAAAACAAAATGGCACACGTGTCTTTGCTGAATAGACAAATGCTTGGCTTTATTCAAAAGCACTATCCCGCGATTAACTGTGATATTCAATTTATCTACTTCAGAAGGATGAAGAGATAAATTGACTGCAAATGTGAAATTGGGATTCTGAAGAGCCTCAGTTACCATTCAGACATGCAGTGCATTTGATTTTCTTATTTTAATATTCATTAGCTTCAAAATATCACTGAGGGCTCTTGGCTTTTCACTCCTGCTGTGTAAAGCATTAACAATATCGCATTCACTGCTTCTATTTTCTTTCTGAACAACTAGTAAAACTTGAATACCACCAATGGTTAACATTTTTAAAAGATATTTTGGGTTTTATTTCTATTTCTGTACCCTCAAGGAGTCATCCCATTTAAGTGAAATATTACATTCTCATTTTTATGTTTCGTATTGTCTTTTTGATACTGGGTGGTTATGTAAGCTGCTAGTTAACAGTACAGATTTTCCCCTCCAGTTATGATATCGTGTCGAATATATATCTTTATTATGTGCCTTTAATTGAATCACTTATCTGTGGAATATTTTTTGTGTGTGCAAATAGACAGTGATAAGGAGCAATATTTTTAATTGCAAGCACTTCCGGATTTATATTTTGAAATTTAAGTTACTGAATTTTTAGCTACTGTTTATCTCGACTTTGCTATTGCCAAAAAGCACACAACTTAAAAATTAGAGGTAAGCTTAATGGTGTCCGAGGGCTTTCAGAAAGTTTGCTTTGCAAGCCATTTGTCTTGTGCACAATTGTCTTCATACTGTGTTCCAGTATCGTGTTGTCCTCAGGGCCTGCAGGTTGGCAGACTTTAGGACGTATCTGTAGCTTCTTCAGCATCCATTCGGCCCTTCTCTGTCCTGCCCTAGCCAGACGCTGCTTTGTCAGCACATGATTTGGGTGAGAATGCTCCCAATGTCACGTGCGGGGCCCTGAGTAGTTTAACCAGTGAGTGTAATATAGCAGGTGCATAGCATCCTCTTGGCTGTAACTCAAGAATGAGAACATGATGCCTTTTGGGTTGGTCAGAACCAACTTGTCTCAATTGTGGGGTTTTGACTCTGGAATAAGAATGTAAAAGTAACTCAATGAACCGTTGAACTCATGGATGTTAACAGCACATAAGGAGAGCCCAGAAAAGAAAAGAAAGGTACTTTGCCCAGGTCACAACTTTAAAACTACTTGATAAATCGTTCTCTAAAAACTTATAACTGGAATCTTCAATTGTATGAAGCCATACTTTGATTGTCTGAAGTAATTTCAATTGCTTATTTCTGTCACTTTCAATATAGATTTTTAACTGTTAAAGAAGGAGGTGGGTTTTTCACCACCTAATAATGTCTGTGTTCTAATAAGTGTTCATAAGATGATTTTTCTTTACAGCTATTATAGCTTCTGTCACCTAATGTGGGAATCAGTGTTACTCCTGTAAGTGTATACCTTTGATAGATTTTACCATATCTATATGGTAAGACTTTACGATTTTCACTAATATAGATACATTGATATTTCACGCAAAAACAGTGGTTAAGTGCTAGAGTTGTTTTTAGTATTTTTAAATTTGTTTTGTATGTTTTCTATTATGGAGATTTTTTTTAACTTGAAGCATAGCAGGCACACACTGTTACATTAGTTTCAGGTGTACAAATAGTGATCCAACATTTTGTGTGTTCTGCTGTGTTAACCATAAGTGTGGCCACCATCTGTCACCATATGACACTATTTAAATGCTATAGACTGTATTCCCTGTGCTGTAACTTTTATCCCCATGACTTATTCCTCCCATAACTGGAAACCTGTACCTCCCACACCCCTCACCCATTTTTCCCATCCCTCTACCCCTTCCCCTCTGGCAATCATCAGTTTGTTCTCTGTATTTATGAGTCGATTTCTGAGTTTTGTTTGTTTTTGTTTTGTTTGTTTATTTATTTGTTTTAGATTCCACATGTGTGATATCATATGATATTTGTCTATCTCTGATTTATTTCTCGTAGCATGATACCCTCTAGGTCTATCCATGTTGTCACAAATGGCAGGCTCTTTTTGTTTTTGTTTCAGAGACATTGAGAGAGAGAGAGAGAGAGAGAGAGAGAGAGAGAGAGAGAGAGAGAGAGAGAGAGAGAGATGAGTGGGGGAAGGGCAGAGGAAGGGGCAGAATCCCAAGCAGGCTCCACGCTCAGCACAGAGCTGGACACGGAGCTTGATCCCTCGACCCCGGGATCATGACCTGAGCTGAAATCAAGAGTTGGATGCTCAACCAACTGAGCCTCCCAGGCACCCCAAGCTCTTATTTTTTTAATGGCCTAGTGATACTCCCTTATGTGTATATGCCACCTCTCCGTGCTCCATTCATCTCTCAGTGCACATGTCGTGTGCTGCCGTAATCATAGAGGTGCATGTATCTTTTCAAGTAAGTGTTTTTGTTTTCTTTGGGTAAATACCCAATAGTGGAATTATTGGGTTGTGTGGTATTTCTATTTTGAATTTTTTGAGGAAACTCCACACTGTTTTCCACAGTGGCTGCACAGTATGCATTCCCACCAACAGTGCGCAAGGATTCCTTTTCTCCCCAACCTCACTAACCCTTGTTTCATGTGTTTTTGATTCTAGCCCTTCAGACAGGTGTGAGGTGGTATCTCATTGTGGGTTTGATTTACACTTACTGGATGATTAGTGATACTTATATTTATTTTCAACCAATTAAGTATTCATGGAGAGACTCCTCCATTTTTAAGACTTTCAAGTGATCAGTCATTTTTTGTCATTCAATTAATATAAACTGACTAAATACACTGAAATGTGTGTAAGCAGTATTACCTATTTTAATCCCTTACTTTTATATTTATAACTATTATTTCTAATTTAAGATAATTAAGAGCAAAAGCTAAAATGAACCCCGTGTTGCTCTCATGATAAAGCTCACATTGATGCAGTGATAACAGACAAGCAGACAAGTTACCTTAGATTTTATTCTTAAAGTTTCTAAATTTTAATCAGTATTTTTTTCTTAAAATTTGTCATTAACTGGACATGAGGTTCTTTTCCAGAGTTTTTGCCCAGAACCCATTGTGTATATCTTCATAAAGATATACACAATGTTGTTGGGGTAGGCTGCTTAATAAATATAATATCATGTTTTATGTGTAATGGTATGACTTTTGAAGATTTCTTTAAGGAAAATAAGGGCTAAAGTGAAATCTTAAAAGGGATTACTATTTACCTGCCCTTCAGAAAATTTACTGAAATAGGTTTATCACTAAAATGCTGAACTGCATTTTCCATAGTGAAACTTTATACGCTACCAAATTTAAGGGCTGCAATTTATTTTTAATTGTAGATCTGAAAGGTTAAATTTTAACACTAATCTTAACCAGCTACTAAGAAATCATGAGGTCAGTCCTGCCAAGAAGTTCAACTATTCCCTGGGTTGTAAATTGAAATGTTCTCCATTAATTTAAATGAGCTAATATGATGATATATATCTCTTGAGTAATGGATGTACCTTGTAGGATCTAGTCCACCATGTCTGAAATACGTTAACACTTCTGTCAATGTGGATTAATCTTTTTTTGAATCATATACTTCATTTTTTAATACATTTGTGACTATCTTCTGGGTCAGTTCATAAATGTTCTTCTTGCATTTTGACATAAACTCAATGTTCATAAATATTAACACCTCACATCAAAGTATTTTGTCATTCTTTTCCTAAAATGCAGTAGAGGACTTTGTTGGAGACAATGTTGAAGCAGAAGAAACGGATAAGTAACATTCTCAGTAATGGTTGAAGAGTGGGAATGAAAAGCCCATCATTCTCTGTAGGAAACAGAATTTTTTTTTTCTGTTAAGATATTTTCTTTAGCTTTTAAACCTGTTTAAGTGGTAAGATTAAATGGAGCAAAAGATGACATGAGTACTGTTGGGGAAGAAAGGTTACTTTTTACCCTATAGGAGATTATGTGTCAGAAGGCAGTAATTACTACTTCTGGGTTACCAAGGGAGAGTCAACGGGAAAACGGAAATCTGTTGTCCAAGGTTGAAGAGCCTCCCGTGGAAGTGGGAGAGACGGAGGAAGACACAGAGGAGAAGAAAGGGGACTGGGATAGAAATGGATGGACAAAGAGGGAAAGAGGGAAGGAAGGAGGGCAGAGAGGCAGGCAGGAAGGACATACACAAATTTACTCAAATATGTCTACAGCAGCTACAGCCACGTTTCCCTAGCATTTTGTATTTCCTTGACACGTGCAGAACGTTTTTATCCCTGAAGTAACTTATTTTTAGTTTGAAATTAGTTGCTATTTATTGTTATAGACAATAAGACATATCATGTCTGCACACTTGATAAATTTTCTATCAATTATTATTTTATTATCTATTTTTCCTCTATTACACAACTGTGTATAACATATATGCGAAGATTTAACTCTGGACCAGTTATTGTGAAAATTCTTAATTTCATTCCTTTGATAATTTTGTTTTTCAAATTAATAGGATTATTTGACCTCAACTAATAGCAAACCAAGAAGGTGCATTTACCACTTTATCCAAAAAAGGGTAAACACACCAATCATGTAATGTCTTCTGTTTATATTAAGCGTATTTTCTTCTAATTTTGTAATTCTATTTTTACTTACATTTAAACTGGTGTAAAAATGTCAAAGGATACACTGTTAGATATCAGTGTTTCTGTTTGAATTTTCTCCAAGTATTTCAGGTAACAACCTCAGAAGTCATAAGCATCTGTTGAAAAGAAGTGTGGGTGGGCGCACGCTGGGCATGCGTGGAGGGGAATGAACAGTAGCAATCTGACCTCTCCTTTGAAAGGTGCTTAGTTGCCCTGTTAACCTTCCCTTGACCTAACGATGTCTTCATCTGGTTGTGCAGCCAACTACTGCCACCAGTTTGGGGACCGTACACCATTGTCTAATTAATAATTATACTTCTCAGCTTCTCAAATGTTGGAGAAGATAGCCCAAGGATGTGTTATAAATCTTTTGAAATACTGATAAAGTCATTTAAATCTTTCTTATCTTGATAATGAATACATTTTAATACAGATTTGACTAAAATAAACTTTAGTGTAATTTGATTTCCTATAATAGTTGAATTACATGTGTATGTAAAACTATATAGTTAAATGTTTGCATCTGTATATTTTTCTGTCTGCTGATAGACAGGTGCCCTTCTTCTGGGGAAGATCCACTGACATAAGAAAAAAATGGTATAGTACCGTGTGGAATCCTCTGTATATACTGAAATCCTCTAACAAATGGTCTATAATGCTTCCTAATACGAGATGGCTTTCTATGTATCAGTAAAGTTTATTGGTAAAAATAATACAGCCACACAGTACCGACGGGTCAGGGTTTTCCAACATGGACACTAGTGATATTTTTGGCCAGATAATTCTAGAAGGAAGATGCCTTGTCTATTATAGAATGTTTAGCAGTAACCCCTGGCTCTACTCAATAGATGCCTGTAGCACGGTACCCTTCGCCTAAATGGGCTAAAAAAAAATGTGTCTCAAAAAATGAAAAAATAAAATGAAATAAAATAAAATAAATAAAATAAATAAAATATAAAATAAAATTAAATTAAATTAATAAAATATGTCTAGATAGTGCAAGATGTTTCCTGGGGAGAAAAGTCATCTCCAGTTGATAACCACAGTAGTAGGTAGAAGGCATGCCCTTGCAAAAGGCAATCTGTCTTCCAAGATTAACCCACGGTACACTCATATTACCTTAAGAAAAGAGAGAGCCAATTACTTTTTTTTTTAAATGTTTATTTATTTTTAAGAGAGAGAGAGAGAGAGAAAGTGAGAAAGAAAGCACACGAACAAATGGGGCAAGGGCAAAGAGAGAGGGGGCCAGAGGATCCAAGGTGGGCTCTGCACTGACAGTAGATAGCCCTATGTGGGGCTAAACTCAGGAGCCATGAAATCATGACCTGAGAGGAAGTTGGACGCTTAATTGACTGAGCCACCCAGGCTCAAATTACTCTTAAAATGAAAAATGAACTTCTTAATTTTATTAGGGGCCATAGAATATGGAAGAAAAATTTTGTTATAAATGAGAAAAAGTGTATGTTTAATATATATCTTATGATATATATTAAATCAATGTGATATATATTAAATCACCAATGGCCTTTGCTTTTTATAAACTTAGATATCGTTAGGTAAATAAAGTATAATAATATTATTTGACATTTATTTTTTCCAATTGTAGTTGTTTTTCATTTTAGCTGTTGACTCATTTGTGTTTAGCGTTTACTAATGTGTTTAAAATCAACCGTTCTCATAATCCTGATGGTTCAAATTATATTTAGTCTGTAAAAAAAGAAGTAACCTTTTTATGACCAGTTACCTGTTGCAACTAGCGAAATGTTAGAAAATAATTTTATTGATGAAACTCACACTTGGATTTATAGATTATATTTCATTATATATAAAATATTCCTTGTTGAAAACTATAAAAAATAATTCAAACTCTGCTTTTAAAGTTATGATGTTATAGCTCTATAGTGTTTTCTCTCCTGGGGAAATGTTCAAGGTGAAAACTGAAAGAAAAGTGTGAACAGATTTCTAACCATTAACAATAAGGGGCACCTGGGTGGCTCGGTCAGTTGAGCATCATACGCTTCATTTCGGCTCATGATATGATCCCAGGGTCAAAGGATCGAGCCCTGTGTCAGACTCGATGCTGATCTTGGAACGTGCTTAGGATTCTCTCTCTCCTTCTGTCCCTCCCCCTGCTGCGCATGCTCACTTGCGCGCAAGCGCGCTCGCTCTCTCTCTCTCTCTCTCAAATTAAATAAAAAGTGTATATATATATATATATATATACTTATATAAAAAGTATATTTATACTTTTTATATATATATACTTTTTATTTAATGGTTAGCTTTTTGTTTATATATGTGTGTGTGTGTGTGTGTGTGTGTGTATATATATATATATATATAAACAAAAAGCTAACCATTAACAATAACATCATATAGTTTCTATTCTTGTATTTCTTTTTAAATTTAATGTATATTTTGAATACAGTGAAATACTCCAGCTGTAAGTGTACCGTTTGATCGGTTTTCATAACTTTATCACATCACTCGTGTGGCCACATCACACGTGCCACTAGCAGGGTATGGAACGTTGCCATTTCAATACTCTCTTCTTGCCAAGCAACAACTGTTGTGATTTTTGCCCAAACTGGTATGACATATAAATGGAAACATGCGGGGCGCCTGGGTGGCGCAGTCGGTTAAGCGTCCGACTTCAGCCAGGTCACGATCTCGCGTTCCGTGAGTTCGAGCCCCGCGTCAGGCTCTGGGCTGATGGCTCAGAGCCTGGAGCCTGTTTCCGATTCTGTGTCTCCCTCTCTCTCTGCCCCTCGCCCGTTCATGCTCTGTCTCTCTCTCTGTCCCAAAAATAAATAAACGTTGAAAAAAAAAAAAAAAAAAAAAAATAAATGGAAACATGCAGATTATCCTCATTCGGGCCTGAATTATGTACCCAGCATGTCTTTGAGGCCCACTTATCTTGCCGCATATATCAGTCATGCCCACTTTCCTGTAACTGTGCTATTCCCAGTGTATCAGCGGGTCACGTTCCCGTGCTCATGGGCTTTCTGTTTCTTCCAGCTTGAGACTATTACAAATATTGCTCATGAGCATTCATGATTAAGTCTTTAGGTGGTAATTCTTTTCCCATTTCTCTTACTGTTTTGTCCTAAGGAAAATATATGTTTAAATTTATGAAAATTGTCACTACTCCAAAGTGGTGGTACCATTTTACATTCCCATCTGGAGTACATGAGAGTCCAGGTTGCTGCATATGTCTGCCAACAAATTTATTGGGTCAGTTTTTTAAATTGTAGCCATTCTCATGGTTGTGCAGTGTAGTGACTGGTTTTAATTTTCACGCCCCTGATGACTAAAAACGTTGACCACCTTTTTATGTGATTATTGATCATTAACGTATATTGTTTTATGAAGTGCCTGTTAGTGCACAGCCCTTTTTTAATTGTTCTTCTTTTTATTATTATTATTATTTTTTTTAATTTTTATTTATTTTTGAGATAGAGAAAGAGCATGAATGGGGGAGGGTCAGAGAGAGGGAGACATAGAATCAGAAGCAGGCTCCAGGCTCTGAGCTCTCAGCACAGAGCCCGACGTGGGGCTTGAACTCATGGACGGTGAGATCATGACCTGAGCCGAAGTCGGACACTTATCCAACTGAGCCACCCAGGCGCCCCTTCTTTTTTATTGATTTGAATGGATTGCATACATGCGCTAAGTGTGTTTTCTCCCAGTGTGCGGGAGATTATCAGAGTTTCAAACTTGGTCCTTATGCACAGTTTCCTTCTTGCACGTACCTGCAAATTTTAACGTGGAGCCCCAGTTCCTACCTTCGCAATTTCCCTAGCTTCCTCCCCTCTGGTTTATTTCAACACCCTCTCCGACGTCCTGTCTGGAAAGAACCTCCAGGAAGAAGGTTAGGGCGATGATATAGCACATCCCACTTGTTTCCTTTTTCTGAGTATTCATGATAAGTGCTATTACTACCTCTTGTCTAACATTGGAAAGTCATCATTTAGTACTTTTTTTTCATTGCCTTATAGTTGCTTATGGCAAACAGGCTAGTCTGGTATGAGTTTCTCCCTAATGCCTAAAAGCAGGAATTTCCTTTTGTTATTATACTGATATTTTTGAATAAATTAATCTCAAAAGTAATTACATGAAGAGATGAATTGAGTCAGTATTTTGAGAGAGTCCTATTTACTTCAAAATATACATGTTGTTCAAGTGCAGATTTAGTTAAATATTGATTCAGAATGTTTTCGTGTCTTAATACTTGGGAATTCACTAGAATTAGCATGAAATCTATTTCAGGCATCACCAAATCATAGGTAAAAATTAACATGCTATAGAGTCTAGAAACCTGTAGTATGAATAAAAATTTTAAAAATTCCAAATCATCTTTTATGCTGTCCCGTTACTTTGACAGAAATATGCTAATTTCATAAGAGGATATCAATTGATTTGTTGATTCTCTGATAGAACGATTTGCCAATATAATTTACTTTATCATTTAAGAAAATGTTTTTAAGTTTGTTTATTTCAAAAGAGAGAGAGAGAATCCCAAGCAGCCTTTACACTGTAAGCACAGAGCCAGAGACAGGGCTCTGTTCAGTGAACCATGAGATCATGAACCGAACTGAAATCAAGAGTTGTACACTTAACTGACTGAGCCACCCAGGCGCCCCCAAATATATTTTAAATGTAGGTTTTGTGACTCTGAACAAGAGTCATGATTTTAAGTAATCTCATAATTTATGAAAGTAAGTTGATATCATAATTAGAATGCTTGGTATATAAAGTGTATGAGGGCTTCCTTGATTCATATTTATCATGGAACAGATCTTCAGTTTTGAATATTTTGTAATTAGAACTGTTACTTGAATTTTCTGTATAGAAAATATTTTTAAAATAAAAATTAAAATAATTGATTTTCTACAGGTAATTAAGGGGATACAGGGGCAGATTATAAGTACATTATTCTAATCATATTATTGCTTTATGGTCATAGTTGTATTTTAATTCAAGGCCTTATTTGGAGACCATTGAGCCCAAAGAATTTTAAAATAACACAATAGATGCTTTTTAAAAGAGATTCTCTCTTAGAGATTTTCTTTCTGGACTTTTTTCTCTTCTAGCTCAGAAGGATGACTTTTAATTACTATTTAAAATGCTGTGTGTATTATCTTGTAAGTATAACAAGTGCATAGCAATACATATGTACAGTTGCTCCTTTGGGATAATTGCTTATTTGTAGTTTTTGTACCCGTGATAAATTACTTAGAATATTTATACATTATATGTTATAAACACAATATGAATTTAATAGAAAGTGGCGGGCCTGGGTGACTCAGTCAATTAAGCGTCTGACTCTCGATTTCGGCTCAGGTCATCATCTGACAGTTCGTGAGTTCAAGCCCTACATCCGGCTCTGTGCTGAGCCTGCTTCGGGTTCTCTCTCTCTCTGCTGCTCCCCTGCTTATGCTCTGTCTCTCTCTCTCTCTCTCTCTCTCTCTCTCTCTCAAGATAAATTAACTTTGGAAAAATTAAAGAAAAGCTTTGATAACAATTGGTTGTGATCATGTCATTTATTATAAAATACACAGAATTCAGAGTAAATTTTTTTGGCTGTTATGTAATATTTTTGATACTTTTTGTATTTATAATTTACATATCTCTAATCTTTTATTTATTAGCATTCATTTATCTTCTTTAGTGAAAGATACCAACTCAAATATTTTGATAGGTGGTAAACTCTGAAGCTTTTTGACAGACAACTTAATACAAGTCTTGTTCTACTAAAAGTCTTGTAAATTACCATTAGGCTGCCACTGAGAACCCAGACTCTCCCGTTTTGGCTTTGCTGTTTTTGGTGTGTGGCTCTCTTCCTCAGACTCACAAGGTAGCTTCTGCACCACAGAATTTTACCTGTGAATTGTACACAGGACGGAAGGCAAAATCTTGCCGCCAGCTGAGGCCATCTCCGAGTAAAATAACCATTAACATCCAAGGGCGTTCTGCCTAGAACCTATTACCAGGTGAGCCTTTTGGCTCAACTTGTGCAGGCAAGTCGAGGTTATCAGAGCTGTTAACCAAGTAAATGTCATTAGCAGAAATAGTTCACGAATAAGTTAAAATGGCATAGTAGATAGTCATTGGAAAGTCAAAATGTCTGCCATAGAGAGCCAAAAAGAACATACCTGCTGTGTTCCCGGGGTCAGTTGGTTACACAGAGAAATGCTGATTAGATATTTTATTTAAGTTGTTAAGGGAAATGGAGAAGATATTCCTGTTTATAGTTTTATAATCTATAGCTACTCTATATTTCTACTTCATCTTTGGTCAGTGTGTTTTTGTTCTGTTTCTTCCATTAAAAAATGTTTACTTATTTTGAGAGAGAGAACGTACAACTTGGGGAGGGGCAGAGACGGAGGGAGGGAGAGAATCCCAAGCAGGTTCTGCGTTGAGCCCTTTGCGGGATTCACGAACCCTGAGACCATGATCTTAGCTGAAACCAAGAGTCAGATACTTAACTGAGCGACCCAGGTGTCACTCTGTTTCTTTCCATTTTGCAATCTGATGATAGGGCGGCTTATAGTCTTAGAATTTGCAAGACTACATACTTAACTGGATTATTATTTTTTAAAGACAGTTGATTTCTTATAAACCTCACGTGTACACCTCAGTGATTTATAAACTAGGAAAACTATTTTCTGTTCCAGTTAGACAGTTATTGCTATTTTGGCTATTTTATTATTTTTCTGGAATTTATGTATATTGACAACTTATTTAACCAGATTATGGATACAACTGTTAAGTGATGGAAATATCTCCAATAACAAATGATGTCATTTGTTTCCAGAACATGGGATAGTTTGAGTCCCCCTCAGCAAAGGTATATATTTTCCAGTCTTTAGAGGTTGGAGAGAGATTCTAACCCCAATATTTATGGGCCTCATACAGTCCTGTCGCAGTTAAAGAACACACCGGAAGAACCAATATGCGATTTCATATTGATCGTTGTCCTTGAACACTGTCAAAGGGATATGTAATCACCTGCAATACTTTTTGTTTTTGTTTTCTTCATCCCATGTTTCTTCTGTTCATCATACAGATCCCAACCACTTTATTCAACATCCCTGAGGAAAGTTCTTTGCGAGTCCTCTCCTGCTTACCTCAGAGATCCCCTTTCTCTTTCCTCCTGAGTCTCCATCTGCTCATTTGAATATCCAGTGAACCCTGGTACTCCTCCGAGCAGTTGGTGGCAGATGGTGTGGGGGCGCTGGGATTAGAGAATAAGGGACGAAATCATGCAAATCTAAATATGCTTTCCGTGCCCCACAGAGGAAATAAGCTAGGAAGGGTCAGATGTTAAAATATCCTCCCGTATTATAATTTGTTCAAGGTCAGTTATTTACAGACTTCCACAAAGAGATGTCTTCTGTTTATATATGCCATTTAAAAATAACGTTGCTCTACTTATAATCCAAATGAATTTCTTTCTTTTTTCCCTTCTCCTTATCAAGAACTGCTCTAATTTTTCTCACACAGCTCCAGATATGCTTTTGGGGAAAGAAATATTGAGTTTGTTACGTCTTTTTATAAAACTTGGAGTACTGTAATGAATGCCCACATTAAAAGTTAGTTAAGCAATATATTAAAAATGAACACTGGCAAATGAAAATAAGTTTGAGGCAAGTAACTATATACCCATCTTTGTGAGAGGAATATCAACAACCTCTCACAGATTAGAATCTTGTTATATTTGTTTTGGGATCTTCCAAAAAACGATGACTGATTTTAATCATTGACAATAGCAACAGGTCTTATGGTCTGCACGACATGCTCTTACTCCCAAACCTAGTTTGGCTCTGACCCTCTTCCCCAACAACATCATCCAAGGAGACGAACCATATCTGCATCAATCTTGTGTTTGTTTTTTTTTCCCCTAAATTCTTTTCCTCTATCAGGTGAGATTATCATTAGATATGCCTGCAGATGAATAAATGCATCTCCACCTTAAACTTAGCCCCTCCTAGAATGACTTTGGTCATTTATAGATCAATACTTTTTGTTCCCTTCATTTCTTTTTTTTTTTTTCTTTAATGTTTATTATTGAGAGACAGAGACAGAGACAAAGCATAAGCATGGGAGGGGCAGGGACAGGAGGAGACACAGAATCTGAAGCAGGCTTCAGGCTCCAAGCTGTCAGCACAGAGCCCGCGCAGGGCTCAAACTCACAAACTGCGAGATCATGACCTGAGCCGAAGTCAGATTCTTAATTGACTGAGCCACCCAGGCGCCCCCCTTCATTTCTGTAATAGATAGCACAATACTTAGAAGGATGGACAGCAGGTGGGATGGGGATGAATCAGTAAGTACGCTCCAAGGTAAATATATAAAGAGACAAAATGATAGCTTTGCTGGTGGTTCTCTTTACATTCATTGCCTTGGGCTATAGTCACAGTGAGGGTTTGCATGCAGTGGTCTCCTTGTCATAACTCTTACAAATACATCCTGCCATCTCTCATGTGTAGCACGAGGTTTTAC
Organism: Lynx canadensis; assembly: GCF_007474595.2. Classification (NCBI taxonomy): domain Eukaryota; kingdom Metazoa; phylum Chordata; class Mammalia; order Carnivora; family Felidae; genus Lynx; species Lynx canadensis. The sequence goes on along the minus strand of NC_044313.2, from coordinate 84,445,090 downwards.
TCTTATGTGCGAAGAATAAAACCTCTGAATACAATAAAAGTCAGAATGTGGCCTTCTTGAATAATTGCTTTCCTGTGCAATGCTGTTAAACTGGATTTGTTGTCCACAAAAGACATGTCCTGAAAAAATATTAGGGGGGTATAAAGAGACGATAGACCATTTGCTATGAGGAGCAGTTCCTCCCGTAAGCTGAATATAACTCTTCCAATGAGCTTAGATTTGCTCAAAGGCACTTCCTTTTTGCAATTTGCACAACCATTTATTTTTCTCCCTTAATGTTGAATGATTTACAAAAAAAAAAAAAAATTAACGTAGTGGATTAACAGGGTGTATTTTATTTTCAGAATCTATATTAAAATACAGAAAGCATTTTACTGTCTTCTGCTGAAACAGCTTTATGTACTTTGTGCATGGAAGAGTTGTCCACAGAAACTCTCTAGTGGAGGATCTGAAAAAAAGAAATGGAATGGGGGCGGAGAGAGAGGGGGAAAAAAAAGGATAGGCAGATGAATAGATAGATGGATGAAAACTGGTGTTATTATATATGCATTCTTTCTGTGTCCCCACTCCCGTTTTGTTCTCTGAAGACAGTGACTATGGAATTTTATATCTGAATACTCAATATCTAGTCACTAATATGAGCACAAGAAACGTTTAGCAATTAAGTAAGAAAGTGTGACAAAAAATGAGCTACCCATTTTCTGCAGAGCCATTAGGGGAAATCTATTCCTCTCTTACCCAAACTATTTCAGCAATTCCCTGTTTTCCTTGCTTTCACTTTTAATCTATATTATTTTTGCCATATATCGGTAAAAATGGTTCTTTTAAAACAAAAACATAAAATTATACCCTGGCCCTGCTCTCAGCCTTGATAGCAATTGATACTCACTTGCAGGGCATTGAAAGCGTTCTATTGTAAAAAGAAAGAAAGCAAACAAGGCAGAGTACATACCTAGTGCTATTGGGATTTCTGCTTCAAGAATGATGGAGTAGACACACTTTTCCCTGTTCTTTCCACTAAGCTCAACTAAAACCATTAGGATTGTACATAAAATGATAATAAGATACTGAAAAAAGGAGGGAAGACTACAGATAATCTAGTGATCTCAGTACCCAAGGAAGAGCACCTTGATGAGTTTCCGCATTTACCTTTTATATTCCAGATGTGAATTCCACGTCTGAGATAAAAGAAACCAACTCATAAACACCAACAAGTACAGGTGAGAGAAACAAACAAAATGTTGCTCTCTCTGGCCAAAAGAAGAGGAAAGAGACACCTTTTAGACAGGAATCACTCTACTTCAGCCAGAGTCACAGAAAAACCTCTGACTTCATCACCATAAGTGCCAGCGAGGGCTAACTAAGGACTCTAGAATTCCAAATTCTCCAGGGTGTCATAGGCAGTGCAAACCCCGCCAGCCCCAGCAGGTACACACATGCGTGGGCACACACATATAGACATGCACACACACAAGTGTGTTATCTGGGAAGGCAGAGAAAGAAGCTGGACCTTCATCCCCCCTCAGTAGTAACAGGGCACCGTTTCTATTCTTTCCCCCTGCTTTCTGGGTAGTGTCAGAGGAAGACTGGGGAACTAAGACTCTCACCATACTCAGCAATAATGATGTCACTGTCTCCAAGTGTTAGTGGATTTCACCTTGTGAGCTATAATGACACACCCCTCTCAACTCAGTGGTATAAGCAGAGACCTAACAGGGAGATGGAACTTGGACCCTTACCCAGCTTTAATGAAAAGCCCTACTCCCTTTGGTAAAGGTCACTGAATGGGGATGGCTAACCCTACTTGGCAATAATGAGGCAGCAACTTTTACCTGTTGGAGGAGTATCAAGGGAAACCAGCTAAACAAAAGGTTTGAAATGATCCAGAGTCTCCTAACCTAATACCTACAATGTCCAGGTTTCAATTGAACATCTTTTGTTGTATTAAGAATGAGGAAAACCTCATCTTTAATTAAGAAGACAATCGAGATATCAACACCAAGATCGCAGAGATGGTAGAGTTATCTGACATAGATTTTAAAGTAGCCATTGTAAAAATGCTTCAACAAGCAATAATAAACATGCTTGAAACAAATGAAAACATTAAAATGTATCAGTAAAGAAATAGAAGATGTAAAGTTGAGCCAAGTAGACATTTTATAGCTGGAAAATATAATAACCAAAATTCAAATGAAACAGAAACAATGAACCTGAGTAGGTAGGTTCAACAGTACAATGGAGACAGTGGAAAGAATTCATGAACTTGAAGGTAAAACAATAGAAATTACTCAGTCTGAACAAAAATAAATAACTGGAAACAAAACAAATAATACAATGAACAGGCTGTCAAAGAAATGAGAGACTATAACAAAAGATTTCATTTTGTGTCATTGGAGTCCCAGAGGGAGAAGAAAAGAAGGGAAGTCTTAAAAAAATACTTGAGGGGCACCTGAGTGGCTCAGACAGTTGAGTATCTGACTCTTGATTTTGACTCAGGTAATGACCTCATGGTTCATGAGTTCGAGCCCTGTGTTCGGCTCTGTGCTGACAGTGTGGAGCCTGCTTGGGATTCTCTCTCTCTCTCCATCTCCCTCTGCTCTTCCCTGGCTTGTGTGAGGGCTCCCTCTCAGTAAATAAATTAAAAAAATATATACTTCAGTAAATAATAGCTGAAAATTTCCCAAATTTGGCAGAGGACAAACTTAAATTTTAGAGAGCTTAATAACATTACAAGAGGATAAATCCAAAGAAATCCATACCAAGACACATTTTAGACAAAAGTCTGAAAATTAAAGACTATGGACATGAAAATACATCTATATATTTTTGTTTGTTTTTGTTTTATTTTAACACAACATAGGAAATATCAGTTTATTATTCAGAAAACTTTAGGCTCCTAATTCCCAATAAAAATTCCCTATTTTTAGGCTGTCCTTTAAATTCCTCCAATGTGACCCTAATTTTGTTTTCTAACTTTTGGTCACAAACTTGAAGTCCCTGCTCTCCCTCTCTGATATTGGTCTCGCATCCTATCTTAAGCATGCCCGTTACTTAACATTCAGCCCCAAATAAACAAAAATGATACGTAAGTCATCATGACCTCTCATAATTACCTAACTTCTTCATTGACCTCCCTCTTCCAAAACCTGATGGTGATTATTGGCAGTAGCGTTCTCTTGGGTCTGACATGCCTTTTCTCTACTTTTTCTAATCTCAGGCTGTTGAGATGTTGCCTTTCCATACAATTTCAAATTATATGTCATGTATACACTGTTAGATGATTTGTCCTGTGGATACTTATAAATACTTTGCCCTTTCTCTATAGGAATCATCATATGCTATTTGACTTTAGTCATTATTTGTAATTCTCTTTTACAGCTTCTAAGTTTAACGAGCAAAATTTGCATGTACTTTTTTTTCAAGTTTATTTATTTATTTTGAGTGAGGGCATAAGTTGGGTAGGGGCAGAGAGATTGATGAAGAGAGAGAATTCCAAGCAGGTTCCATGTTGTCAGTGCAGAGCCTCTGACATGGGGCTCAATCCCATGACTAATGAGATGATGCCCTGAGCTGAGATGAAGAATCACACATTCAACCGACAGAACCACCCAGGCACCCCTGTTGTACTTCTCTACCTACAGTCCATACTACCTCTGACACGGTTCCTTGCACTAAATCTTCCAATAAATTCCTTGTACTATCTAAATCTTCTAATAAATGCTTAGCAGATTTCTTAAAGACTTAATAACACACCACTCACTGCCAAAGCAGTTATTTTCCTATTTCAAAATCATAACCGTATTTAATTTCTCATTGTGTGTGGCTAGTCTCTATGATTAATCCTCAACTGTGTGCATATGGGAACCCTTTATTATATTTCATGTTCCTCACAGCATATTGCAAGGTAAAATGCTATTAATTAGCAAACATGGGCAGAAGTCTTCTCAAGGTATGAGGAATTTATTTCTATGAAAATAATTAGTTTTCAGTAGTTGAAAGGTATTGAAGTACGGTGTGATGACCTTACATGTTCTGACCTATAGCAACATTGTTATAGACACTTCAGGAAATGATTTCCTTCTAGTCATAAGTTTATCCAGTTCTAGTCACAGATTCCATTTGAGATATCAGTGTTTTCATGCATAGTGAATAGAACAGGTTCATAAATACTTTAAATTAAGTACCATATTCCATTCTTTTTCTACACCCAGTCAGCATTTTTTTTACATATATGGTTTTATTCCAGCTGAACTAACATTTAGCAGATGTCTACAGCATTTGACTTTTTATTATTATTATTATTCCTGCCTTTTGATTCCCTTCACCCATTTCTTCTACCTCCCCTACCCCAACTTTTACCAAGCACAGGTTTATGGGAAACAGCTGCAGAGGTTTGACAGGAACATCTGCAGCACTAAATGCATATGTTATAAATACAAAAAGTCACAAACCAACAATCTAAGTGCTTTCCTCAAGAATGTAAAATAAATAAATCACAATATCTAAAAGAAGCACAAGGAAGGAAATAATGTAAAGAGTAAAAGTTAATAAAATTGGAAAGAGAAAAGTAACAAAAACAACAGGTCCTTTGAAAATATCAACAAAATTAACAAGTCTTTAGCAAGATTGGTAAAGAAAAAAATATATAAATTAGCCATTTCAGCAACAAAGAAGGGAGGACCACCACGGATCTTCCAGACATTAAAAAGGTAGTAAGGGAATAATACAAACTACATAAATTTTACGAACTAGGTGAAATAGACCAATTCCTCAGAGAACACAAACTACCACAATTTATCCGCAGGGAATTACTTTCCACAGGGAATTAAATTACTTTAATAGCCCTATACCTCTTAAGGAAACCAAATTCATAAATAAAAATTAACTCCCACCCCGCAAAAACATCTTTGTGTCCAGATTGTTTCATTGGAGATTTCTACCTAATTAAGGAAGAATTAACACCAATTGTCTAAAGACTGTCCCGGAAAATAGAAGAGGAAGGAACAGTCTCATTTCATTTAATGAATCTGGCATTACTCTGATACTAAAGCAAGGTGAAGACAGTACAGACAAAGAAAACTACAGACAATATATCTCATAAATACAGACACAAAAATTCTTAATGTTTTATATCATGGATGAAAGCCTGGTTCAACAGTCAAAAACCAATCCAAGTAATCTGTTACATAACCAGACTAAAGAAGAAGCATTGTGTGATGATATCAACTGATGCAGGGAAAAAAATGACAAAAATCACATCAATTTATGAGAAAAATCAGAAAAATAGGAATAGAGGGGAATATGTGCAACATGAGGAAGATCATCTGCAGGAACCCTACAGCCAGCACTGTGCTCGATGATGGAGTGAGAGAGGCATTTCGTATGAAAGCATACACAGATGACAAGAGCATGAGAAGATGTTCAACACTGCTATCCACTAGGGAAATGCAAACTAAAATCACAATGCAATAGTTCCATGTAAATAGATAGATAGATATCTATAGATAGAATAGATATCTATATGTCTATAGAATAGACTAGATATAGATATCTATATGTCTATAGAATAGATATCTATATGTCTATAGATCTATATCAGTCTATCATCTATCCATCCATCCATCCGTCATTCCATCCATCCATACATACATTTGTCTGTTGCTCCATCTATCAATTTGTCCATCCATCCATCCATCCATCCAGCCATCCATCCATCCATCCATCCATATATCTTTCCCTGATGAGAATATTGAACAATATAGCCACTCTGGGTAATAGTTTGACAGTTTCTGAAAACAGACACAAACAAAAAACATGAAACCTGCAATGATATTATGACTCATCAGTAATTTCACTCTCAGACATTTATCTGAGGTAAATGAAAACTCACATTCGTGCAAAAGCCTGGACGTGGATGTTTATAGAAGTTCTGTTCATAACACCTAAAGCTAAAAACAACACAGATGTTCAGCAACAAGTGAGTGGTTACAAAAGCTGTGATGTAGCCAGACCAAGGGATCCTACTCTGCAGGAAAAAGAGCGAGCTGTTGACAGGCACAACCCGGGTGAAACTCCAGAGAATTATGCTAAGTGAAAATACAATCTCGCAAGGTTGGATACGGTAGGATTCCATTTAAACATTCTTTAAAAAGGGATGCCTGGGTAGCTCAGTCGGTTAAGTGTCCAACTTCGGCTCAGATCACAATCTCACAGTTCATGGGTTCGAGCCCTGCTTTGAGCTCTGTCCTGACAGCTCAGAGCCTGGAGCTTGCTTTGCATTCTGTGTGTTCTTTCTCTGCCCCTCTCCCCTTGCACTGTGTGTCTCTCTCACTCTCTCAAAAATAAACAAACATGAAAAAAAATCCTTGAAATGATGAAATTAGAGCACTTGAGAGAAGATTTGTATTTGCCAGTGAGGAGTGGGGGTGAGATCAGAGCAGATAAAGCCATAAAAGAGCAAGATGCAGGATCTCTGTGGGGACAGAGATGTCCCTTATCTTGAATGTATCAATGTCAATATCGTGGTTTTGTTCTTGTACTTGGGGTTTGCAAGAAGTTACCATTTGAGAAAAGTAGGTAAAGGCATGCGGGATATCCCTGTATTAGACCTTACAACTGAATACCTAGCTGAGATTTAACATTTATCTGTAAGTGTAAGTTTATCTCAAATCGAAACTTTTAACAGGAAAGTTGAATGATAAAATGACTGCTCTCTCTGTCCTACGTGGACACAGTCATGTTTGGATACGATGCCGGGATCACTGTAGCATGTATACATCAGAGGGAACCGTCAAAGGGCAAAGCCAAGAGGCGTGGGCTGTGGGGACGGTGGGATGAGCCACTGAACTGAGTCACCCTTGCAGCCACTCCTGTCTCTATCCTGCCTCTGGCTATGATACAGGTATTTGATTTTGTTTTTAAAAAAGAGGAAGAGGAAGAAAGAAAAAAAATATTATTGGAACATATATGAAATGGCCAAAAGTAAAAGGCTATCAATGCCAAATGTTAGTGGCATGTAAAAAGTACAGCCAGTTTTGAAAATTACTTGGCGTGTGTGTGTATACACACACACACACACACATATATGTATATATATACATATATACATGCATATATGTATGTATATATACGTATATATATATACATATATACATACATATATATGTGTGTATACATATGTATACATCCATATGTATGTATATACGTATGTATGTGTATATATACGTATATACATACATATATATACGTATATATATGTATATATATACACATATATACGTATATATGCGTATATATATACACATATATATACGTATATATGTGTGTGTGTGTGTGTATATATATAGATATATATATACACACACACTTTTTTTTTAATTTTTTTTCAACGTTTATTTATTTTTGGGACAGAGAGAGACAGAGCATGAACGGGGGAGGGGCAGAGAGAGAGGGAGACACAGAATCAGAAACAGTCTCCAGGCTCTGAGTCATCAGCCCAGAGCCTGACGCGGGGCTCGAACTCACAGACCGCGAGATCGTGACCTGGCTGAAGTCGGATGCTTAACCGACTGCGCCACCCAGGCGCCCCAACACACACACACATTTAAATGTACTACAATATGACCTAGAAATGATACTTCTACCCAAGACAGATTAAAAACATATTCACACAGGCTTCCAGTTATGGGATGAATAGTCACAGGGATAAAAGGTACAGCACAGGGACTATAATCAGTGATACCTGAATAGTGGAACATGGTGACCGTAGCTATACCTATGGTGTGTCAATGAAAAATGAAGAAACCTTTTAGAATTAAAACAATAAAAGGGAAGAGAGTTCTATTCCAACTCAAGTTAGGACAGTTGCCGAGGATACACAATCTTCCCAAAGGGAAGAGTGTTCTGGCGAAAGAGTGTTTGGTGCAGTGTTATATATGTTTTTGCAGAGAGTTACAAATCATCATGACAAGGGACATTCCAGAAACTTAGAGACATTATCTTATGTTTTTAGTACATGCAGGGCTGTATGACTTAAATCTTATGGGAACCAGGAAAGTTTCTTTTTCTTGCCTTGTGTTCAGAATGCTCCTTTTTTGGTTATTGTTTTATTATTATTAAATTATTCATTTATTTTAACAAAACAGACATGCAATGTGTGTTGGGACAGAAATGGAGCCCATGCTTTGAAGTTTTACCAAGTCATTCTGACCTTGGTAAATGTTAACGTATAGTTTCCCGAGTTGCCCAGGAGCAAAGCCCACAAACATTAAAAGTCGAAAGTTTCCTTTATCAGGTGGACATGAAATAATGTATAGACTTGTCAAATCATTGTGTTACACACCCGCAACTAATGTAATATTGTGTGTCAACTATACTTCAATAATAGTACTAATACGTATACAGACACACAGATTTGTGTGTACATTTTCATAGCTGCTTTGTTCATAATAATCTCAAAATTTAGGCAACCCAGATGTCCACCAATAGGTGAATAAATACACAGATGTATCTGTACAATAGAATATTATTCTGCAGTAAATAATAAGCAAATGACCAGCACACATAGCACTATAGATGGATCTTGACAGCATTGTGCTGGGTTAAAAAAGACAATCACAGAAAGGACATTCTGTGTGATTCCATGTGTATAAATTCTGGAAACTACAAATTATCTATAATGACAGAAAGTGGATAACTGGTTCCCTGCAGGAGCTCTCTGCAGACAACTTTTGGGATAATGAAAGTATTCTATATCTCAGTGTTGTCACTAAGATACACACACACACACACACACACACATATGCCAAGTAATTATGTGTGTGTGTGTGTGTGTGTATGGTATATATGTGTGTATGTATATGTGTATATGTGTGTGTGTGTGTGTATATATATATATATATACATATACATATATATGTGGTGTGTGTGTGTATATACATGTCAGAATTGTTCAAATTTCACACCTTAAATGAGTGTGGTATATTGTACTTTAGTGCTTTAATGCTTCCATGAAACTTACCTTAAAGACTCTTTGGAAGTCCTGGAAGGGTAATTCTAGACTGGCCTCTAGAATCTGCCAGATCACATCTACTGAGCTGGCCGACCGAGGGAGTTGCGGTATCATTAGTCATTAGGGAAATACAAACTTCCCCACATGTTGTGGCTACAGTGGTCACAGTCCGAAGGTAGTCACTGGGCTTATTTAGTCCAATAATATATTTCTGTATTTGCAAGTCAGGGAAGAGAAGGCTGCTTCATGCTTGGCAATTACTTCTCAACACCCACAAAGGTTGTGGTTGGATAGGTAGAAAACTCAGTCTCCAAGTATGAGATGCGTGGGTAAAATGCAAGATACCTCGTAACATTTGAGTTTAATATAAGCAGCGAATACTTTGTTTAGGGTAGATGATTACCAAGTTTTGCTATAAATGTACTTAACACTAAAAAACATTACTTATCTGACTCAAGTATAACTGAGTTTCCCATATGTTTATTGGCTAAATTTGCTAACCTGCTCCCAGGTGAGGCTGGCACCATCTACAAGCAACAACACCCATCCTTATTTCCAAACCTCAGCTCTCAGGTAGGTGCATCCAACTGGGAAAACATTGTTTGCATACAGTCTTAGCTGCAAGGCAGGATAATGGCAAGAGAGAAGTGATGGTTTCCCAGGCTTTGCATCATAATACAGCACAATAGAAGTCTGTTGGAATGGTGCTGAGGAAAACTAGGCAACTATTGTGCCCCACCCCTACCCCCAAACCAAATGCTTCTCTCCCCTTAGAATAAAACCCTAAACTCCCTCAGGCCTGAAGCCTGATGAGGGAGTTTGAAGGCTGCAGAAGCCCTCAGTCACTTCCTTTACGACAACCCCACGCAACCCAGCAAGCCCATTGTCCTTGCTGCTGTCTTTGAACTTGGAAAGCTTGCTTCTCACTTGGAGTGTACACGCTTGGTATCTTCTCAGTGAGTAACATTCATTATTTTCTCATTTCCAGCACCTAAAACCACATTTGACCTGTGTAAGCTAATTAATACATTCTTGTTGATTGAGTGAATGAATCTATTTTCCATTCATATTCCTTAGAAATTATTTCTCATTAATGCCTTAGCTATCCTCAGGGTCACTGAACCCATTAATTGTAAATTTTAATTTAAAAGTGTCTTTGGGTATTTGAGAATATATTTCAAAAAGAAGCAAAGTTTTATTTAGTTTGATTTTGTTAATTTTCACGTTTTCCAGAAGACTTTGGAGAATTAAATGTAGCAATTATCAGGGTTAAATAAGCCCAAGTCATGTCTTATTTCTTACAAATATGGTCAAAGCTTCAAGATGATGAATTTTATTTATTCAGTCCTAGTAACATTTTTCTACTATGTGAAAGGCTTTGTAGAACTTCATGAGAGAGGTCAGTCGCTGACCATCTTCTCCAATTTTGATATTAAATACTTACTGTTTATTTTAGCTTGTGTAAGACTTCCCATAAAATAGATGTGACTGACCAAATTGGTTATAGTTTTGCTTGAAGCATTATATATTTTTTTTTACAGTGTTTTGTCTTTTGATTGAAATATTTGTAATTTACTGTGGGTGTTGGAGGTTTTTCATAAAATTGGGCTTGGAGAAATTAACTGAAGCACTCAGTTATAAGTTAAATTCCTCTTAAAATTTTAGGTCTGAAAGCCAACTAGGGACTTATTTATCTTCCTTCCTTAACTCCTTGATTTGTCATATATCCAACTCAATCTGGCCCAGTCACGTACTCAACTACCTATTTTGTATGCTAGACAGCATATCTTTTTCAATATTCCTTTTCCTCTGGACACAAAATGCCATCCTCATTCTTCAGAAACTTGTCATTTCTCAATGTCCGCTGCTACGAGTGTTTTCATTGTCAATACTGCAAGAGGTTTGGGGGCTCTTCAAAATGTATTCTCCTTGAAAATGAAAGCACCTTTTTAAATCCTAAGATTGGAAAGAAGCTTGGTGTTAGTTCATTCCCTTGAACATAAAAGAAAGCAATTTGCTAGCGAATGCAGTTCCTCGCCCCAAATCACATAGCTGGTTAGTAGCAGGCTTAGGGTTTTTGAACTACAGCCTGCTGGTCTTTCTGCCACATCAGAATGATGCTAATTTATTACATTTACAGAAATGCACTTACTTTTATGATAGAATTATGATTTCTGTATTGCTGTGATTGATTGATTGTCCTGTGGTTGTTACTAATTTAAAGGCCTACATAGGACATTTATGAAGAGCAATTTTCTCGTTACTTCATTATTATGCATTCTGCGTCCTGGTACGGTCATCTGTGCGGAAGGTATGGACTCCCCTATACCAAATTTTGTTCAGATTTTGAGATGCACCACAGGCTCCCAAGGGCAGGCCACCAAGAAGATCAAAAATGGCTTGAGAGGGCTTTCATTGTGCCCAGGGCAGAGGCGGCGATGACCCACACCTGCATGCGGGCCAGCGCTCCCTGGCTGGAACCCACCACCAGCTCCGAAGGAAAGAGGCTCCTAGCTCCTTTCTCTTCTTGCCCAGATAGAAGGCAGAATGCTAGAGGGGTAGCGCTGGAAAGTGGCCATCAGTGATGCATCAGAAATGAACTCATGTCCTTTATTATACCTCTGATTATTTCTTTATAATTATTAAGTATCATGGTACTAGATTTTCAGCCTTTAATATAACAATATTTAAGTAACGCATATTTTCATAATGCGATACCAGATTCAAAAGTAAATTAGTAGGCTACCAAGGATGAAACTCAGGGGTTGTTCAATGTTAGTTGTCTTTTCAAAATAACTGTTATTGGTTGTTTCATGTGACACAGGTTGTTACAAATACCTTATATTTAAGGAAAGTTTAATTTTTAAATCTTTGAACCTATCCGTTGTCAACTTTAGCTAATAGTTTATCTGTATTTTGAAATACTTTATTCTCAGAACGCTATAATGATGACATCAAGTAATATTAAAAATGCAATCTCCATATCAAAATGACAATTTTAAAATTTGTATATTTCCAAAGAATGATACACCTGATGACCTAATTTCTGAAATATCTGGACCCACCTACTAACTGGAAAATTAGCCAATTAAATGAAATCTATTTGATAATTTTTTTGGAAAATCATTTTTTTCCTTCTCTTAAATGTACCACTATCACTTCCTCACCGTAGAGTTTTTAACATCAAATACTAAAAACCCAGCAAACGTAGAGAATCTCCACATTATCAGATTTCTCTTTGACCTGTAAAGGCACTTCTGTGAAAACGTGTCTTTGCCGAGTTCTACAAGGATCTTCAGGATCTGGCTCTTGCGCGTTAATTAGGATAATTCACACTGAGGACCTCTGTCCCGTGACCTTGTTTCACCTGGGAGATGTGAACTAGCTAGTGTGTTGCTCACAACAGCCCAAGGATCAGGACTTTTACTGTCGCCACCTTGTGTGGGGGGTATCAGCCACTTGGACGTGGCGGTTTTCCCAGCATTCTGCTGCTAAAGCAGCTGGGCTCTCATTCCAAGTGGTTCCGGCTGCAGGGGCTGTGCTCTGAGCTCACGGCACCAGTCCGCATGGCCGACCCGCTCACTTGTGCCGCTCCCGGTGAGTCCAGCCACGGCGGCTTCTTTGTTCTTTCTTCAGTATTTCTAGCAGCTTGGTGTTGGACTCTGTTTCCCTATTCCTGAAACATAGACTGGCTCCTTCAGACCCTTTCAGAATTTTCAAATTGCCCAGGTCCCTCACCGTCTCCCTAACAGAGCACACACCTGTATGCACATCCTCCCAGTCACTGACCACCTTTCCATACTGCTTATTTCAGTGGTTCCCAACCCTCACCTGCAGCCAAATCCCCTGAACAGGTATGTAAGATGACACATACATGCAGAGTCAACCTCAGAGATGACAAATGAATTCATTTAGGAAGGTGACTGGGCAGAGAGAATATTTTAAAAGTTACCGGTAATTCCAGTATGCAGCCAGGGATGTACCTTGCATTTATTGTATATCCTATAACATGGCATATTTGTTTGTTTCTTAATTTTTTTTAACATTCAGTTTTTGAGAGAGAGAGTGTGAGTGGAGGAGGGGCAGAGAGACAGGGAGACACAGAATCTGAAGCAGGCTCCAGGCCCTAACTCATGAACAGTGAGATCCTGTTCCTGGCCGAAGGTGGATGCGTAACCAACTGAGCCATCCAGGTGCCCATGGTATATTTATTTGTATAGTACATCTATTTCCTCAACTGGCGTATATAGCCTAGGTGCACAAGATCACTCGCTTTTGTATTACCAGTGCCTGGATCCAAGCAGCGTGCATAAATACCTGTTAAATGAATGAATGAATATTTGTTGAATAAATAAACAAGCTCGGTGTGCAAGAAAGTCAACCAGAGCACCATTAGTGTAAGGTTACCATCAAAAATGTCAGACATGAGGATATCGCGAAGGGACAGTCTAACTTGGGGAAACGGGTGGAATTTTTTGTGGGGATTTAGTAGGAAGGAAGCCATCAAAATAAGCTCATTTAGTTGGGGGGCAGGGGAGGGATAGGCAAGGACTGTTCTCAGAAAAGGGTGTGTGTGCAGATCTGCGGCCTTCGAGTGGTGAGCTTGGATTTTATTAGGGGAGAGGAGAGAGGAGAGCTCTAGAAGCTAGTCGTGGGTAAGAGAGGTTGGGGTTAGGGAAAGAGCCGAGATGACCAGGGTATGTGGAGGTCACCATCCGGAGTTCTCAGCCCTCATTGTCTCTCACAGTCCCTCTTCTTGGTCATGAGGGAAACGGAGTCTCGTGTGACCTCCATCTTCGTTTGTTCAGTTCTCTAGATCCGAACCTCTCCTGTGTTTTAACAGATGACTCTTTTTGGTCTCTTCCTTCTGCACATCTTAAAAGCGAGACATTGGATGCATTTGTTCTAGACTGTCTTTGCCAGGATGTTGGTATAGCAGATAGCCAAGGAAGAGAGTACTGTCACCTTTTGGAGCAAAGAATGGCATGCTTCCTGTCCATTTATAAAAAAATGGGGTGCTCTAAACTCAGGTTTTCTCTTCTGTAATGGAACTGTTAACTGTGCAAGTATCCATCTGATTGCATCCGTCTTGATCCCTGAGGACTTGGGGCAAGGGGAAGTAACTGAAGTATGCTGATAAGCAGACTACTGCTGCTGGTTTGAGTAATGAACTGTCCTTTCTTCCTGACCTGGGAGTGTTTTCTGTGTTCTCAGCCATCATTCATGACACTGTGACAGGCTAATTTGTAAGCTTGCAAGTAGGGTGAAGTCTCATTCCCTAACATTCTTGAGAGTCTTGGTTGTAGTCTTGGACTCTTTAGTGATGGCTACCATCGCAGCTTCCCATGGAGTCCGACTTTGTAATCGAATTTAAATCATTTATCAAGTGAGTGGCTGCACAGACACATTTACAATTCTGTAGGGAACACAGAGGTGAGAGGAGATCCAAGTAAGGCAAGAGGGAGTCCCAAAGAAGTATAGGGCACTCGTGAGGTTTCCCTCTTTTGAGAGAGGAAGAAAATAGCAGTTTAAGGCATTGCAATGAAAGATAGATGTATGTGTGAGTGAAAAGAGAAGTAATTTCATAGGAGGCCATGTTAGAAGCATAGAAATTGTAGATGTGTTCAGTCAAAAGTAAAGTCTAACCCACATGAGGGACTTGATTTTAAAAAGAGAGCCTGAGGATTAAATACACAGAGATCTCACCTGGCTTCGTGGTTTCCACGACATTTACCACTGCTAGCAAACATATAGGGTAGGCTTATTGTAGGATCGAGTGAGAGACAGAGACCCATAAGCACTGGGTCTGTGATGTCCTCTGTGCTGTTGAGTTAGAATCTCTAAAGCTTATCCCAATCTTTAATACACAAACAGAAAGAATGGTGGATTGTATTTAGGGAGTCCAAGTATATGGAGTTGGGTAAGTGTTGAAAGGGACAGCTTGAACTTCAGAAGACAACTTGAGTGCATCTGTGAAGGTATACACATGACAGCTTTAGTCAGATCATAAAAAGTGTCACCCAGTTTGAAGAAGTTAGGAATTCAGTGTCCTATGAGACCGAGAAATCCACTAAGTTGTTCTGTGGTCATTGGCTGGGGAGAGTCATGAATAATAGTCTCCAACCTTTGAGGAAAGAGAAGCTTTTCATTTTATGTGATATCATGGAATGTAGATGGGCCTGATAAAATTTAAAATTCATCTTTCGAGATTCAGCATGCTTTTGGTGTTAATGCTGTCAGCAAATAGAGGGAATCAAGCCTGTAAGTTACTCAGTCTGGAGAATATGATGGAAAATGTTTGTAGTAGAAACCCTAACGGTATGGCTTTGGATAAACCCTGACAGTGTGGCTTTACTTTTTGTAACACAAGTACCTGATATCAGCTTTGATTGCTGAGGCATCCCCTTCAAAGAGGCATCTGATTCATAGACAGCTGTACAAATAAACACAAGGACAGCCACAGGACTAGATAAAGAGCCAGGCTGCACCTGCCTCAGGTCTCTCAGCCTTCTGCTTTGTTCTAGAGATCTTGGTTGATTTCAACAACTGACCATTTGGGCTGCTTGTTTTTTCTCTTCGTGAGTTTTAAATTCCCACTCGTACGTTTTAAACAAAAGCAGAAGCAGAACCCCAGCTCCATGCCCCCTCTCCACATCTGGCTGTGCAGTCCCAAGTATATGTAATTTCCAGGGCTTGTAAGTAATAAACATTTCACCCCAAATTTTCCTAGTGGTTGTTGCTGAGGACGCCTTACAATCGTAGTAAGAAGTACAAGGGCTGATCTAGTAACAACATTGGTTATGGGCAGATTGAGACCAGCAGAAAACAATCACCCACATACTGTGTAAGATTGGAGTCCTAAATGAATTGAATGTTTCCAAGGTTATGTTACATAATTTGAAGAAGTAAGAGGGTATTTCTGTAAAACCTTGGGGCATAACAGTTGATTTTCTCAGCTAAGGACAAGTAGATCCTGTAGTACGGAGAACATCTAGATCTGCCACTGTAAGTAAGCACCTGTGGGGATGAAGAAAGGATATGATTAGGTGGAAGGATTGCAGGGAAATGAGGACAGTCAGTCTTCTCAATGGGCCTTAAATCTCGCACAAAATGGTAGCCGTGACAGTTTGTCTTTTTGATGGGTAGAACAAGGATATTTTAGTCAACAGGACATGATGAATCCGTTTTGAAAATATGTGGATATGGTGGCCACAGTCCTGTAAGAGACTCATTTTTCTTTGGTTTTGAGATAATTATGGTAAGGGCAGATCCTGCTGAATTGGTTCAGCTTCTAGGATGTGTCCAAATTCTTAAATATATTTGGCACACGGTCAATAGGGAGGAAATTCAAGATCCAAAATGTTGAGAAGGGGAAGCATCAGGTAGTGGTTAATTAATCTGTGCCATCATTGAATTATAGACCAGTGAGTCCCTTCTGGGAGTTCCAGAAACTCCACATTTAATGGTGTTATCCCATTAACAAGGTGGATCTTGTCTCAGTTAATTTCCCAGAATGGAATAGCCATGATGGAAAACAACCATGATGGAAAAGCATGTGAAGAGTGAGAGTGTTGACTAGTGCCAAGAAAACAGAAAGCAGCTAAGACAGAGGCATCAAACAGACTTTGAAATGCCTACCATTTAATTTTTTTTGGTTTCTTCTATGCCCAAAGGAGGAAGGCATGGTAGAAAGATGTTAAGCTTTATGGTAGAGAATGTGGCCCCAGTACCCACTAGAAATGGAAACTTTGTTTTTGCAATTGCATGAATATGTCTCCCTTTTATATTTAGGGCAATTGTGGGAAAACTATAGTGGATAGGGTTTATTTGGAGGAATGCTATGTTATATAAATTTTGTCTTTTGTGTTTTAGATTATACCTTTTCTAAACAAAATAGGATAGGCATTTTTCTAATGTTCCTTTTATTTCCAATATCAGCAAGTATCTGTGTTTAAACATATTGTTATTGTTTGTCTTGAACTTAACTATTTGTTTAATCTGAAGAGCTATTTATTTCATCAGTAATTTTTCTTATTTCTGAGTCAAAGTATCTTCCATTTCCTCAGCAAGGTCTTATAATTCAGAGTCATCAGTTGGCTCTTTTATATTTTACTTTCTAACTAAATCTGTCACTCCACATTTAGGGCCACTAATAAAGAAGGAAGATAGGACAGGTGTGGTATGTTTTTCTGTATTAAGAACTGAATAATTTTGGAAGGTGTTAAGCAGTGACCGAAATTGTGGATGGAGTCATTCCTTTTCCTGTTTACAGGATTGGATTCTTCACCAATCAGTGTTCAAGAGGGTCTTCCAGATAGCTTCTAAGGAATCCTGTCCTACTTTGACACTCTTTCATCGTGCACCTCTCACCTTGGCCAACGTTTATAGCTAACAAGATCATCAGCTGTTTATCACCTCTACCTACCTTACAGACTTTAGGAGGGGATGTTGTCAAGTAAGAAGGATGTACTTAGAAAGGGGTAGAAGGAGGAAAAAGAGGAAGATCTTGTGACGGTACAAGAGGAGAAATGGCAGACTAGTAGAAAAGAGGGGGTCAAGGTATAGGGAGATCACAATGGAAGTCAATCCAGAGTTGTGTCAGGAAAGGAAAGAGGTATTTGGCTCTTCTACACTGAGGTAAAGATGACTATGTTTAGAATATAGGGGCTTCACTAGAACCTGTCTTCCTTTGCCCAAAAGTCTGGGTCAATGGAGAAATACTCCACCTTAATAAAGACAGAGCCTCCAAGCATATTGTATGAACTGAGACTTGGCTCCCTCTGCTGGGTAAAGAATACCTTCTATCCAAGGTACCAGTGTAAGTTAAGAAGAACAGGAAATGCATGGTGGGATATGGAAATTGCCTATCAATGTAACGTTTTAACAAGCTGCAGAAGCACAGGTTGTAGCTTCATTAACTATGGTGATGCTCATCTTCCATTCCCTCCATGTCATTCTATTAAAAAAAAAAGATGAGGTTTTAATTTTCAAGGGTGGAATGAGATATGATCAAGCTGGAGATTTTGTCTTCTCTGTGGGGGACATAGATTTTTTTATCCCGAAGAAAAGAAAGGTGGCCAACACTGGCCAGCTTCTGTCTGAGCCTCCAGGTAGACTTCATGACCTTTTCAACCCTGCTCAGGAGGTTTATCTATATACCCTCTGTCTTCCCCTTGTATTAGAAAGTGGAAAGAAGACTTTGCAGGTGAACAGAGGAAGGGAGTAGATGTGGCTGGGTATTTTGAATTGAGTACCTCCATGGGGAAGGCTGGCACACGTCCCTCAAGCTAATGTCCTAACTTTCTATGTTCTGTGTGTTCTGGGATTCCAGTAACAATTACTTTTCATAACTTAGGTGTAGTGATGATGTATTACATTAGTTCTTGTGGGTTCCTCTACCTTGCCTAACATATATACTTTTATTTTTTTTAATGTTTTATTTATTTTTGAGACAGAGACAGAGCATGAACGGGGGAGGGTCAGAGAGAGAGGGAGACACAGAATCTGAAGCAGGCTCCAGGCTCTGAGTTGTCAGCACAGAGCCCGACGCGGGGCTCGAACTCACGGACCGTGAGATCATGACCTGAGCCGAAGTCAGACGCTTAACTGACTGAGCCACCCAGGAGCCTCAATATACTTTTAAATCACCTCATTAAAATATTTTTTAAAGTACACGAATCTGATTTTGGCATCTGTTTCCTACTAAGAAATTGGCTGGTACTCTGAATAGCTGGTCTACCTGTGCCTAAAGTTAGTGCAGGCAGTCACTTCTAGAGGCTGAGATCATTTGAGCCAATAATTACCTTTCTTAGGTAAGGCATTCTTGTTTGTCTTCTCTGTTGGGGACACAGATTTTTTTCATCCATTTTGTGTCACATGCAAACCGGGAGTCCTAATCAAAATAAATTTTCATGAGGAAATCAGAATTATTTCTGGAATTCAGTTTCTGTTGTGCTATATTACCTTTGGCCATTCAGTCTCTGTAAACCTGTTTTGTCATCAGCAAATTGATGTAGTTGAAGTCTGTCCTATCTAAGGGTATGTCAAGTTTTATCGGTGATTTGCCACATTAGTCATTTTAGAACAGATCAAATGTACTGAAACTTCTTTTAATTATTTCACCTGTTATTTCAAATGGTCTTTGAGGTCCAGCCACTTAATCCTTATATTTAATACATTTTCACCCTCAACGTTAGGGGGAGCTTCTGATCGAGGAGAAGGGGATGTCCTGTTGAAAATAGCTTATGTCTATTGACAGTTCAGGCAGTATGGGGAAAGCATCACAGATGAAAGAGAATAGAAGTGTCAAAAGTGCCTATTTGGTCACAATGTTAGTAATGGTGAAAGTTTAGTCCTATTGTATTAAATAAAAACAGCTTTGATGCAGAAATTGTATTTTTTTGTATAATTCAAAATCGTGAATCGCTTTACTTTGTAGATCTTTATAGATCATTAAAACTCTATTGTCACATAGCCTGTGAATTGTGACGTGTCCACCATAGCTTAGTTGGGCTCCAGAACATCACATAATCTGTGTCCAGCAGAGATGCTGTAATCCCATACCTTGTTCTTTTGGGGAAAATACAGAATATGAAGTAGCCGTTTCAAAGTATTTTACATTTTTCATAAAACGTCTATTTGGATATTTATATATCATTTTCAAATTTGGATTTGTCTTCAGAAATGGTAGCTAGAAACAGTCCCCAGTTAGGATTCTTCTCCACATCATCAGGGATTAAAGAAAAGCCCACCATGACTCCATTATTTGGGCGGTTCACCTGTCACGTCTGTCTCTTCCCTTAGACATTGTTATGGTGCATGTTGTGTGGTCCCTACCCACGGTTCTGACTCCGTGCCTCTTTCCTCTTGCCCCAGAACTGTTGATGCCAAAAAGAGAAACCCACATTTGGGATGCCTTACCAAGCACATACCTAGAGTTTCAGGAGCGTTAGCGATCTGTTGAATGAGATGTTGACCAGTGGAGATCAGGAACTATCTGTTCCTCCCATAATTCCCCCAGCAAGAAGGTTCAGCCGTGTTTCATGTGGCTCTGTGTGTATTTCTGTGGGATGGAGCCAACCATCATTCCTGTTGATGCCCAGCCTAGTCATGTCTCTTCGATGCCCCCCCCCCGCCTTCTTCCCCCCTGAAATAAAATATGAGCCATTCAGCTGCCACCTCAGGGTCTAGGGCACGGAGATTTTTAAAGTTGTCCATAGATAGTGCTTTTTCTTTTCAATAGGTTATAATGATATAAAATGTGGTCAAGCACATATATTTACAACAAATGTTCAGTTAACAGGGAAACATCTTTCATAAGAACAATTTCGATCCTTAATTATTTTTTTCACTGTGTGGTATCTTTTATATTATAGATATGAGATTGTGAAATTCAAATCCAGAAAAGACGAGGTCTCTAAAAGGAAAAATGAAAACTGAAATGTTAAAAAGAATGAATATGTGCTAGTGTCTAATATTATTTTAAAGGGGTTTCATAATTTAAACTCTTTATTTTGAAAAATATTATAAATACAATACATGTTTATAGATAACTTCAATAATATGAGACATAAAGCAGGGAAATTATTTCTAATTTGACAATCAAGGTGTTTTTATTTTTTATATTTTTAAATTGAGTGTTTTACAAAAATAGAACCATATACATTTGTGCAGATAGATATCCTGCCTTTTTCCACACCCCCACGCCATGAGCATTTTCTCATTTTGTAGAATATTCTAGAAAAGCGTAATTTTTTAACGGTGACAAATCATTTGTTTGCATGATTTCATCAACATTTGTTTCATTATTTTACTCTTGATGAGCATTTATTTTTCTTTATGTGCCTTTCTGGATATTTTCTTATAATTTTCTGCAAGTTGATAATTTTATGCCAATGTCTGAGCATCTGTACTTGTGTATGTTTGTGTATTTTTCACCTATTCTCTTCCAGAAACCGTTTTTTATGTGTATGCCTTAAGGTTTATTCCACTACCAACACCCTTATGGTTATCATTCCCCAAACTCCTGTGATTCCTTCCACTTATTCACGGATAAGTTTAGCACAACACTATCCCGTTATTTTCACCACTTTTTCCTATCATTGACTTTTTTATTTCAACATTCCTGTGGCTAATACATCCATAAACTGATTCCATTAATTCAAAAGGAATTTATCCCCATCCCTAATTTACTTGCTCAGTCCTATATCATGTCCTTCAACAATCTGTGGTTATTTTAATATTGAACCCCAGCATGTTTGAGACCTTAAGATAATTTATGCAATTGTGTCTTTACCCTCAATAATCCCCGTTGTTCCTGCACATCTCTCCTTATGCGATTTAAGATTTCTATCCCTTAGATCAAACCTCTGCTTTGGAAACATCTGAACTTACACTCACGAACAATCCCTTGCCTCGTCACACCCAAATATCCATGTTTTTGCATCTGAGAACATTTGGAGAGAAAACCCACCACCACACCAGCCAGTATCACTCAAATTTAAAGACACACACACACACACACACACACACACACACATTCAGTAAGGTCCAGCAGTTTCATACGTCTTTACAATATCTTTACTGGCCTCATAAGTGACAATTAAAGTCTTATTCTTTCCTCTACTGTTTCTTAGCACCCCCCCCCCACTCCTCTCGTGATGGTCTTACTTTATACTACATTGAGGTTTCCAGACTCCCTCCTTTGCAATCATTAGAAGAAAAGACCAAGGAATATCTACACTTACATACAAATCAATTACTTGTCCCTTGTATTTTCAAGGGCCACTGGTGTGTTGTCTAGAAACGAATCTCCCATTTCTTTTTAACACACATCCTCCCACATCCTCCTGCATCGTGAGGCTCTTTTCCTTGTCTGATGAACCATTCCCATCTGCATTCATGTAAGGTCTGGTCATTCTAAGGAGAAAACGTGCACTGACTTCACAAATCCTGTTCCCCTTCATGTTTTCATTTCTTCATGTGACATGTCCTTCTCTGACTCGACTTGGCCTTCTAGATAGAGCCATCTCTCTGCTGGGTTGTTTCTGTCAAAGTTTCCAATGATGTCTGTGTTGCCAGATGTAGCAATCACTTCTCTCTTCGTATTTTACTCAATCTTATGTTTGACACATGCATTTCCTCTCTGTGTCAAAACAGACTCTTCTTCTGATATCTGTGTTGCTGCACCCTTTGAATTTTCTCGTTTGTCTCAATCTACTCTTTCTGACTCATCATCCTCAGCTCTCCTTCTGTGTCCATTCTCCCCAAGTTGGAATGGTCCAGGTCTCAGTGGTGGGCCCCCTGCTTAACTTCCATCATCTTTAGATCACCTTATCTAGCCCCAAGTTACTAAATTTATATCTAGCCTTCACATTGCCTTGAATTCCAGATTCCTGTATCCAACTATCGATATCCAACTATCTGTTTGCTGACTGCACATAGTCATGTGAGAGGTGCATTTGTTCCTGAAACAAAGCAAAATATTCATTCTCTCTTTCCCCACCTCTGCTGTCCTCTTCCTCAAATCAGAACATGACATTGTCAATCCTCTCCTTGAGAAGGACTATTCTAAGGAGGTGATTATCAATCTTGTCTTTCATTGAAATTGCTTTAAAAAACTTTTAAGACTCCTGGCTGCCGAGTCCCATATCCACAGCACTGGTCCACGTCCATCGAACCTGGCCACTGGGATTTTAGGATGCCCCCTCCAGGGTGATTTTAATTTACAGTTGAGATTGGGAATCACTGTAAGGGAAATTGAACCCCTGTCCCGCTTTAGAGCATGGATTCTTGAGGCACCAGGGGGCTGAGCCCCTAAGCCCCAGGGACTAGCTTTCTCTCCTTCCATTTGCCTCATAGAATGTAAGGTAGGACGAGGAGGCTGGGGGCAGAGGCAGATCATCTTTCTAAAGAACCCAGAACTTTCGTTTAACCTTTTTCTACTTAGCATTCCATCTCAGATTGAGTCCTGTAGCTAATCTCTGTCCAGTGTCTCTGCGCTCTGGTCTCGCTTAAAACAGCGTTTGTCTGACCCTACGCCCCAGCTTCTAATCTCACAAAATGGAAGCGAGGGGATTGATCCCCTCCTTTCTTGGTTGCAATCTTCCTAGGTTCTTCTGTCAACTTCTGTTTTGGGGGAAAACCACTAAAACATAGAATTTCTTGTTACAGTCTTAGGAAAATGGCCCTACATTTGCATAACTGAAAACTGCTCGAGGTATTTTTTTTTTTTTTTCCATCGTTAGGAAGCACTGGAGAAAACTGCAGGGTGATTTTCTGTTCCTGCTTAGGCCTGAATTCAGCTGAACACTTTTCCTAACAGATGAGACACAATAAAAATTGACCTCTGCAGAGCAGCCCGTTTATGACACCTGCCATGGTATTTTATGACTTCCTCATCCGTTGATACCTGCTCTGTTTCAGTTTGGTTTTCTCCATTTGCTCGGTTCTATTTCCTAACAGACCTTTGCAAATTGGCTCCTTTATCCCCCTAGAATCCCTTTCTGGTGTCAGGTACCGATGTTTGTTCCACACTGATTCTTGACTCTGAATAGTGGGAAAGACTTTTTGTTTCCCTCAGGACATCGAGGTTCAGGTGAGGACACTGCCTGAATGCAGCTGAACCGCTCACACCTCCTAGGAAATGAGAGCACAAGAGGCTTATTTTTGAGCCTGGGCAATGGCTCCTCCAGGCCACAGTAATTGGTCTATGACTGCAAGGACCCTTGTTTTCATTTAGCCTTTAGGGCATAACATCCGGCATTTCTGTTGACAAATAGAGGCTAGTAGCTCTTTGCCTGTTGAAAACTAAGGATATTGTTGAAGGTTTGTAGGACTGGCTGCAGGTTCTGCTGAATACAGTAGAAGGCTGGATCCCCGGCAGAGTAACCGCAGTGACAGTATGCCGAATCGAATAAAGGGGGGCCTGCCTTTCCCTTCTGCTGTCGTGGTGTGCCGGGGGGGGGGGGCATGTGCTCGACATGATGTTCTGGCAGTAGAATTAATGCAGCATGCATTTGACCTGCATCACTTCTCTGTGCACCACCAGTTCTTTCTCCATCATCCCCTTGACCTTTGCCTTGTCCTGATGCCTCCACCTCCGTCTTCTCCGCACTTTGGGCACAGAATCTTTGGAAGGCTCGGATAGATTAGCAGACGCGTTAAAAGCACATTTAGGGATTAGAAGATAAAGGAAGGTTGGTTTCCATATTGGATTGGACCGTATGAAGTCCCTGCTGTTTGAATGCTCTGACATTCAAAAATGACATTGAAATATCGTGGAGGTGAATAACCAAACAAATAACATACCCTACTTATTTTGAAGAATTTTATTAGACTGGAGCCACTGAATCTAGGCGAGCTAAAGGTTATGTTTTTGTAAAACAGTAACGTTAATAATAATACACAAGCCATTATGTAGTTATGCACACGTCTCACTCCCCCAGTTGTTTGGACTCACAATCTCTGAGCCGCTTCCCACCCGTCACATCTGTTGTGCAGACCCTTCGGTTAAAGTCTCTGCTCCTGACCAAAGAAGCTTTGAAGATGGCGCAGTCCTCTAGTTATGTTTCCACGGGCAGAGGTGAGGGTGCTGTTTCTGGTTCTGGATGCTTTCCGAGTCGGAGGGATGCTGTGCCCTGCAAGGCTCAGGGAGCCTCCCATGTGTTTGGCGTGTGCACTGGGTGTGAGGGTTGTGACTGTGCACTTGAGGTGAGGGGAGCTGGGGGCTGCTGCAGTGAGGACGTTCAGTCTACTAGCTGACCCCCTCTGATGTTCCTACGGCTCTTACAAAGTGGGATCAAACTCAAAAGACACACTGGGGTTTCTTTTGCCAACTGGCAAAGGGCAGACGGAAGTTGAAGTCGCCCTGCGAGCAGATTAGGCCGCGTGTTCGTGTCCCCAGAAACAGTGGGTCCTGGGGAGGACTTGGCACGGACTGCGAACGGGGTTTCCCAGGGCAGGGGGCAGGACGCTCCCAGCTGATGCCCGGGTCACACGCCCGTTAGGTAGCCTCGGACACAGTGCCAGTGTCACACCAAGGAGGGATTTTCAACGACTCCACTCGCGATACACGGTCTACCTAATAGCGACACACAAAAATATGCCTCCATTTTCACGCTTGTTGTTGCAAGTCTGAACGCTTGCAATTATTGTGTTTTGTGTCAAAAGTACACAATAAAGTCATAGGAGGCTTCTATTCTAGAAAGCCGTGTAGATGCTTTTGGTGCGGAAGGTCTTCTAAGAGGATCTCTTGCTTTAAGCTCTTTTTGCTGAGAGTGTCTTTTACTTTAGGGGAAATAATGATTTGTAGACAGACATTTTCAAGTTAATTTAAAAAATATCAAGAAGTTTTGGAATCTATTTCAAAATAAACCTG
Source organism: Lynx canadensis (assembly GCF_007474595.2). Lineage (NCBI taxonomy): Eukaryota > Metazoa > Chordata > Mammalia > Carnivora > Felidae > Lynx > Lynx canadensis. Next base: position 84,419,702 of record NC_044313.2, on the reverse strand, counting down.
TGTTTTTTTCACTTACCGTTAATAATAAGAGAAAAGCAACAAATAGTTGAAAAATCCTCACTTATAAAAATTCACATATGAGGATTTACATAAAATTAAGCTTATTTTCCAAAGCTCCAAAATCGAGCCTGTTATGATAGAACTTAATGTTAGCTCTTTTTTTTTTATCTTGGGCAATATTCTGATTAATATAAATTTATTTATTTATTTTAAAGTTTATTTTCTTATTTTTGTGTGTGAGAGAGATAGAATGAGCAGAGCAGGGCCAGAGACAGAGCAGACTCCACATGGTCAGCACAGATCCTGATGCAAGGCTTGAACTAATGAACTGTAAGATCATGACCTGAACTGAAATCAAGAGTCAGATGCTTAACTCACTGAGCCACCCAGGTGCCCCTGATGAATACTTTTAAATCTGATCTTTTTGATTTGTGCAATTCTGAATTAAAAAATGATTTTTAATTGTTTATTTGTGAAAGAGAGAGAGAGAGAGAGAGACAGAGACAGAGCATGAACAGGGGAGGGCCAGAGAGAGAGGGAGACACAGAATCCGAAGCAGGCTCCAGGCTCCGAGCTGTCAGCACAGAGCCTGATGCGGGGCTCGAACCCACAAACCACGAGATCATGATCTGAGCCGAAGCGGGACGCTTAACCGACTGAGCCCCCAGGTGCCCCCCCCACCCCCCCCCCCCCCGCCGCCAGGTGTGGATTTGAGGGAGGTGACTGAGAAGTTGCTTCAGCATTACTTCCTCTCCTGTCCGGTTGGCCTGGCTGAGACCGAGGCCCCCTCTAGTCCAAGGGGCTGGCAACACAGAGGCTGGCTGTGTGGGTGTAGCTCTGCTGAAACTACAGATGCTGGCTACGCCACCACCGGGGAGGGGGTGCCACAGCGGGCACCGGTGGCCTCTGTCACTGTCACTCTCCTTTCTTATAGAGCATACCAGCCTGGGGTTTGGAGGCTTGGAGGTTGTCTCATCCCATGTCTTCTGGTGAGTTTACACCACAGAGGAGAATAGAACACACATATGGCGTGGAGGTCCTTAATACCACACATAAGCGGAGCCTGAGGGCACCGGATGACAACATGTAATATACAGTGTCCGGACTGCAACCTAGGAGCAGAACGGGGTGGGGGGGGGGGATATGGAACAGGAAACGCAAGCACATATGGACTTGATTTAATAAAGGTATATAACGAATGTACAATACTAATGTGAGATGTCGCTAACAAGATGAACACAGTGTGGCAATACAGTCAATTTCTGTACTGTCTTGGCATTGTTCTAAAAATCTAAAATTGCTTTAAAAAAGTTAATAGAAATAAATGTGAATTGCCGAGCATTAAGTGACTATTTGCTTACCTTATTACATGCAGGACGTAAGCGTGCTGTGAAACACAGGTAACGGTGCAATAGCTAGCTGAGAAAGAACTAGTTTCAGATAATATACCTGGACTCCAGGTCGAGTTAAGTATAAAATAGCAAAGGATAAAATGAAATGAAGATTAAGGGCGCCTGAAGAGTTCAGTCAGTTAAGCATCCAACTCTTGATTTTTGGCTCAGCTCGTGATCTCATGGTTCATGTAAAGCGTGGAGCCTGCTTGGGATTCTCTCTCTCCCTGTCTCTCTGCCCCTCCCTGCTCCCACATGTGCGCTCACTTTCTAAATAAATATATAAATACTTAAATACGTAAATTTGAAAAAAATGAAACGAATGGTTCATAGAATGATGAAATGCCAAGTACTCATTAGCTTGAGTTTCCCCTTCAAATAAGCTGGCTTGTGCTAAATTGAGAAGAATAATTGATTTTGCTCATTTGTGTTTTTAAAACAAACCCATCTTTATTTAAAAGTTATATGGTTAAAATATACTTTCTCCACTAGACTAAATGTAAAATATATAATTCTTATTTTTGTTCTAGCTTTAATAAGCTATTAACCCACCCATGCTACTTTCCTGAGTCTTCAGACATATATTTGAAGAAAAAACTGCAAATGAAGAAAAACATTGCCAGGGAAGAAAAAAAAAATGTCAATGTGCACGACTTTTTTTTTTTTTAATTTCAGTAGAAACAAGAAAATTTAAAATGTTGCTTCTTAGAAACAACCGTTTTGTTTTGTTCTTAATTTTTTTTAAGTTTCACTTATCCTGAGAGAGACAGAGAGTACACATGTGAGCTGGGTGAGGACAGAGAGGGAGAGAGAGAGAATCCCAACCATACTCTGAATTATCAGTGCGGAACTTAACACAGGGCTTGATCTCATGCACTGTGAGTCAAGATCAAGAGTCAGATGCTTAAGTGACTGAGCCACCCAGGTGCCCCAGAAAGCAGTTTATTTCACGAAACCATTTTAGTAATGAAAAGACTATGTTTGACATGAATTTTATTGTCGCATTACCACATTTTATTATCACATTAAAAAAAAAGTGAACCCATTTAAATTTACAATCTAATCGCCGTAAGAAAAGGAAACCGTGTTTTGTGAGATCGGGATGGTATGGAGTGGGTTGCATTAATTAAATAAGCAGCACCTGCAACAGTATGCTCGCAATCCGAGCAGAATTTCTAACGGTAGCCTGTGAATTCTGTACATGCAGTTCATTTTGTTTTCTAAATCATTCTCGTATGCTAATATGAGCATGCATGTTCTTCAAGTGAATGAGGTCAAATCCTTACTAAACTCTTTAGGTAAGGCTTATATTTTGGTTAGGCTGTTTTTGCTTTGAAGGGACAGAAACTCTATTAAGTTCTCTTATTTAATGGAGGGTCTATTGATACATACAAATATTCTAGACCTTACAGAAGAGTAATTACCCTGAGCACACAAAGTGCGGAAAAATAGATTCATGCAATTGTCATAGAATCAGAACAGGTTGCAAGCAAGCCCGAGCCTAAGAACCCAGTTACGTGGGCCTTACGTGGAGCAAATACGCGATGATGCCACCAGCCTTCATTCCAGCGCACGCACTGATGCAGCTCAGCTTTTCTCTGTTGGTTCTTAATAATAATAGCCGTCATCTACTGAATGTTCACAGTGTGCCAGACACCGATCCAGAATACACTGTCTCCTTAGAGCCTCACACACCCTTATGAAGTAGGTCCCAACACTATTACCGTGGTTGCATTCCATTAGAAAGTGTAATTCACAATTACGGAAGGGGGTGGAGCCAGGACAGAAGAAACATGAAGTCCTTATCCTCTAGATCCTACTGGTTTCTTAAGGAAAGAAGTAGTTTTTGGAAATATCTTGGAATGTGATGCGCAGCCAGTCACCAAAATTTGTAGTTAAAATATTTAATAGCAGAAAATTGATGCTATAAAATTGACGCATGAAAAAGTAGTGATCACTATTGTACAATGAATCTATTGAATAAAATATGTATGCATATATGCATACCTTAAATACATGAAAGAGCAGCTACAAATGTTCACAGTGCTTATTTTTAATTTTTTTGAGATTATTTATTTTGAGAAAGAGAATGAGCATGTGTGCATGAGCAGGGGAAAACAGAGAGAAAGGGACAGAGAATCCCAAGCAGGCTCCATGCTGTCAGCAAAGAGCCAGATGTGGGGCTCAAACTCAGGAACCGTGAGATCATGACCTGAGCTGAAATCAAGTCAGATGCTTAACCAACTGAGCCCCCCAGGCGCCCCATACGGTGCTTATCTCGACAACTGACGTGAAAGTGCTTATTTTTTACCTTCTTGTTTGATTTTGGTGAAATTTCCATTCATTACATTATATATATATAAACTTGTAAAATAGGAAAAGAAAGTATAATAAATATCAAAAATATGTAAAACACAAATTGTTGCTATTTTTTTTTTTACTTTTCTATTTGGAAATAATTATTTCCCTTGAGTGTGTTTATTACTGAATGAATTGAGTTGGGAGTAACTTTAAGAATTCTACACATTTGAATAGTAAATTTAATCTGGAAAGCTGAAGACAAGGGAAGGCATGTATTTACTAGACTGTGAGAAGTGTTTTAAGATTTTGTTCATCAGCCTCATACCTTCTCACTGTTTGGGGTAGAGAGACATTGTTTTTGTAGTAGAATGGGGTGGCTGATAAACTCTCTACTCATTCCAGTAAGATACTTTTGTAAATACTGATTTTCCTTCTTTCTGTTACTTCCTATGACTGAAAGCCTATCTCCAGATATTCAAGCAATGGATTTGAAAAAATGATGTGAAGCATTTACAGTCACAATCCCTTGTGAAGCTTTGGGCATATTTTAGAATTGCATAGGAATCAGATCACGGTAAGAGGAGTGTTTTATTGGGTGAAATTGGACCCTGTGAAGAAATTAGGAAGTTAATCTATTAATAAGCAAATGTGTAAACACTTAAGAAATTTGCAAAACAAATATTCCAAAGACAAAACTATTTGTGCAAGTTACAGATTCTCTGATAAACTCTGTGAAGTAGCCTATAAACACAGGTATTCCATGAATAACACCCTTTTTTTTTTTAATTTAACTTAAATCTGAATGGTGCTCACTATGATCTTGAGTGCAAGGAAAATTCAATCTCATTCACTCCACATGGTGGTGAGTGAGGGTTCTGGAGTATTAGCACCAAAACATCAGAGGTCTCTGTTTGTTGGTCGTTGATTAATCCACCGGCCATCATAGTCTGCCCACTCCAAGGATTCTGCTGCCTCCATCTGCTATTTCCACGCAGCACTTGAACATGGGGACGTTATCAAAGTAGGGGCTGCTGTCTACCTTCTAAAACTCATTTCCTTCTCTTTCCTAATGATGCGATGATAGCTGGGCACATGGCAACATTTCCAGACATGCCCTCCATATGTATATGACTATGTGACTAAGTTCTTTTCAGTGGAATGTGAAAAGAAGTAATATTTTAGCCCTGGACCTATAGACTGCTCATGATTTCTCATTACTGGAAATTTAATTGTCATTTCAATAGGAAACTTAGCCAACTATAATGCTTTACATATTTTGGTATATTAATTTTAAAACTACTGAAAACTAAACTTTAGCTATACGGTATAAAGTTTGATTGCCAGGTTCTTTTGCTAAAGAAATGCAATGTACAACAGTAAAGCCTATTTTTAGAAGAAAAACCATCACAGCTAATTGCAACACCGAAACTCTATGTATTTTACATAGCTACATTATGCCATGTTTACTGACTTGTGTTCTGCCTTTTGATTACATGTTTTACCTTATATTTTGTTTGCTACATACTCTTTAGAATTGTCTATTTGGTTAGAAAATTATGAGAATACTTAGAAAATTTAATATATCCATAACCAGTAGTAATATTTAAGTATTTCACTTGAATATAAATAATGCCAAAATGAGCATATGCATGCTTATGGTCTTGACCTTGGATAATTTTCCTAGAAGTATATTGCATTTACTAAGCAAACAGAAAGACTATCAGAAAGCAGATTTATGTTTTCCACATTACTGTGAAACATTAGCTTTTCTCCACCCCGTGGGTATTAGTGGTTAAAATCCATAGTTTATCTGGTCTTACTACAATATTATAAAATCTTCTCATGTGTGATCTAATAATATGTCCTGATAAGCCTATTATCAATGTTTCAATTTGTCTTTCAACTCATGGCTTCACTTTTATCTAATCATCCGTCAGCAGCCTGCAGCTGGGCAGTTGCACCCTTCAAGGAACCAACACTCGTCATTAGGTCTGTGTTTAATCAACAGTCAGAGTGATCTCCATGCCTTGAAATTCATGCAGAGAGAAAGTATGCTGCCAATGGGCTACAGTCTCTAAGAGAAAATCCCTTTAGATTCACCTCTGGGAGGTGGCCTAGTATATCTGATAAAGGATACCTTTCCAGGGTTTGAACTTGAGCTAATGAGGCTGACAGCGTTCGTTGCAAAGGCAGACAGTAGGCACTTGCTAGGTCTAAAAGGAGTTAGTCTGTCTTATGGACTAGAGATTGCTCTATGTGTTTTTACCCTCTGTTCGTTACCAAATGTACTGACATTTCCCATCTTCCCTCCATCATTCGTTGGGGTCAGGTAAATTGATGGGTTATCCATAATGAGCTAAATTCTTACTTCACCAGGGGAATTCATGAATAAATACCAGTCTTGGAGATAGATTTGATAATGGGAGAAAATTCCAGAGTTCTCTCTCTTTTGGAGAGAATCGGTCTGTTTCTGTTGTACTTGGGCTGGTTGCACTTCAGTTGAGAAGTCTTTTAAAAAAAAACGTGGGATGTATGTTCATGTTTGAACAATTAATCATGTCTAGTTCTGTTTCTTTAACCATGTCTTTAGTGTCCTTTTAGCTTAATTTTGTCTGATGACAAAACCCTTACTCTCTTCGGGCTTTGTGAGTGGACATAGTCATGAGGGCTGGCTGTGACTTGTAGACCTGACAGGTATACATGGTGTAAATACCCCCACCTCGGCTGATTTCAAGTTACCAAGGTAACTTGAATTACCAGTTTGCAGAATTCCTGACAAGTTACCAGTTAGTGCTTGTGATTCAACACTTACCCAGGGCTCCTGGGATTTCCTCTTTTTATATCCTCTGCAAATGCCCATTTTACATTAAAAAAAAAACAAAAAACATTTCATGGATTGATTGTATTTCAAAGAGAAAATGACAAATGTTTCACATTATCAAATATTAAATTTCCTGGTACATATGCAGATTAAACACACACCAGAAGGAGATCACTCTTCTGTTTAGCAGAGCCATACCAGATAAAACATTAGTAGGTAGTGGACCTTTTGTTCTGAGCTTTGAAAAATGAAAACGATTCCTGCTTAAAACTTAAATTTTCCCAAACAGCCAGATGGACTGCAGAGGATCCATCTATCTTGTGTAGGAAATAGAGCAGATTGATGCTAACACTAGATACTCATGATAGAGCTTTAAAAATACCCTTCAGCAAGAGAAAATATGGACGTTGTACCCAGGATGCAAAACATCCTAATTTTTAGTAGAATTTATTATAGGAGAAAATAAATGTCTGGCTTCTGACATGAGAAGTGCAGAAATAAACGGTCTCTAAAGTAAGTGAGCAAAACCGAAATGCAGAGTACATGATTAAGATATTCATAGTTAAATCAGATAACTTTAAGTGAATTTCCAAGGACATTTTTTTTCATTTTTAAAATAAAAAATAAAAACATCTCAGTTTTGGCATGAAGAGAAAAAAATGTTGAAAATAATCATTGAATTGGCAATCCAAACTATTGAGAAAAATTAGAAAAACATATAGGTTTTTGTGCTATAAAACATATATGTGCTTTTGAAATAATTTATAATGATAGCAATTTACTCCACAATGAAGATGACCATGATAAAATTTCCTGCCTTATGAAATTATATTAAAATATAAAACAACTAAAATTAAAAGTCTATAAGAACAATTGAGTAAGAGAGGTCATTGGTAAATTGAATATGTGAAAATGGATATAAACTATATTATAGTGTTTACATACTAAAAATGTATATGATATTTAATATTGAAATATCTAGAGATATAAATAGTTATAAAAGTAGTTCTAAGAAAAATGTAGATCTACTCAAAAGATGGTCAAAGTACATTTAATGAATATTTAAAATTATTCTGTATGTCCTGGTCAGTGGAATACAGTGTGAAAACCAACAGAAAAACTATAGAGAGTACGTGTGTGTGTGTGTGTATGTGTGTGTGTGTGTGTGTACACGCTGTTACTGTATATTACACATATATTTTTAACAGCAGAAACCCTGGGAATCAAAATGAAACTTCATAAATAAGAGCTAAAGTTTACTTTTCAGATTTGAAAATATCAAAAGGTACTAGTAAATGTACCAATTCACAATCTGGTTATCCTGATTGGTGACTAAGACTGAGAATTTGCAGTAGCCCGTTGCCTTATTTTGTGTGGCTGTAGAGAAGTGATATTTATTAAATATTAGTGATGGATTTCAGTGATTGAAAGGAGTAACCTATAAGCACATGTTTAATACCAAGCGTTGAGTCATAAATAAAACAAATTATGTAGAAGTGATGGTTAGTAAAAGTTTCCTAACTCTCAACTCAAGAGACTTCAGGTTTTCTATTTTACAGATATATCATACAGAAGGTGGAAGGAGTTAGTTTCTTTTTTAGGAGTTGCCATGAAGTTTGCTCTCCTTGTCTTACAATCATTTTTCTAGATCTTGATTTATTATTACATTTACAGAGGGAGGATCCTTTAAAGTTGTAGATCAAATAGCACAGTAATAATTGAACAAAAAACACGGGTAGGAATTATACCTTTGAATCAACCTGTTGTTTAAATGTTCCACACATAGGTATTTGATATCTAAATGAAATTTTCATTTAATTATATTAACTTTTTTGAAAGATGTACAAATGTTGTTCAGAGACACTAACACTCATGATTGGGAAATAGCCTGAATCCTTACATATGAAACTTTCTTATTTGAAAAAAAATATGTTGAATAAAAGCATATGTAATATAGTTTCTAATGAGATAAAAAAAAAACCTCTTTATTCATCATTGTAGTTTCTCTGTAAACACTCTTAGTATTCATTAGGCATATAGTAATTAAATTAATTTCTAGGAAATCATATTGAGTCTGAGTTTCTTGCCTGTCATAAGTCATTAAGGACAGCAAACAGTGGTGAGTATTATAAATTGAGGAATGTGAATGCTACCTGGAAAGTCATTGCAGAATATTTGAGGAAAATGAGTATCTTTGGTATTTGGTTTACATTTCATTCAGGTTTTACTCCTGAAGGGATTTACATATACCCACTTCTATGAGTCAGTAAAGAAAGTTGATAGATTATCATCAACTGTTTCTTTAAGCTATCAGCTTTATTTTCCCTGTTTTCGCTTCCTACTTCATCAGCTGCAAAAGCAACTTTTCACATAGACAAAATTTCTCACAATAAGCAAACAAATATTGTAGATATCGAGGACATGGTTCTGTTACATAGAATTAATGTTAGCAGGGGATAGAAGTAGGAAGGCTTCTCATTTTTACCTGTTGTAATGTAATGAACAGAACACCTCAATACATCCGTCCTTCAAAAGTTGGTGCCTATTGTCATTGATACTTACGGTTTCAGATGATTAATATATTGTTGTAATAATTCACCAAGGGATGGGACATCCCTTTAATATTTTACAATTAAAATTCTTCATTTTCCAATGACATACTTATTCAGATTTTTTTTTTAGTAATTGCTTATAAGACCAATTTCTCTAATCTGTATTGTGTTTCCCCAAATCCCTGCAGTTGTCGAAAACATTTTCCACTGGTGTATGTTTTGTGTTCATACATTTGGAATAGGAGGAAGCCATACGTCAGTTTACTTCACAATTAATGGATGACCAGGTACGGCAAGTCTTCTGCGCAGGGGAAGACACCATGGCCTTCAGCAAATTGCTCAAACTCTGTGCATCTCAGTTTCTTCATCTGGCAATGGGGGTTAGGATGCTGTTTCCTCTGGTTTCTGTGAGGTTGGAATGAGTTACTCAGGCCGTTCTTGGTACATAGTTAATCCCATCTCTGTGTGAAATAACATTCAGACTTGGTATAAGCATAGCCCGTAAACAAAAATCTTGTAGCATCCCTTCTGGTTCTTCCTCTCTGTAAAACCGTTTGTTGCGAATGACAGGGCGACACCTCTGGTCTTTTCTTGCTACTTTCTTTTCTTTTATCAGCTTGTTCTTCTTCTGAGAGTAATGTTGATTGTTTGAATTATACCTATCATACTGCAAGAACACATATTACCAAGAACTCCATTTCTCTGTAAATAATGAAGGTCATTTTGTAAAGTACAGAACATCCTTATCTCAGCTACAAAGAGTTCAACAACCACTGTTTCTTCCTTAGGAAAATGTCAGCAGAAACATTTCAGATGTGACTCTTCCACACCCTGCTATAACTTATTTATTTATTTTTTTGTACCCTTCCCCCCATCTCTTCTGGAAGGTGGAATCTTAAATGGGCTGTGGGTTTCACATTACTGAATACTGCAAGAAATACGTCTTTTGTTAATTACTCCTTAATTTATAGAATATTATCCTTTTTCACTACCAAATCCATACCAGTGGGGGCTAAAACTTCAGGCTTGATCTCAGCATGCACTTACACTTACAAATAAATGGTTTCAATGTTGGGAACCGTGGAGTCTGAGGACCCGCTTTCACTTCCTAGCTTATCTGCACCCCGTTTCTGTAACGTTGGGCAGGTTATCCACCTCTTAAGTTTTCTTATCAGGCATAATGATTGAAAAAACACCCATCTAATAGTGTTATTATTTTAATTAAATTGGACACAATACTTAGCATAGGGGCAGTATATAGCAAAAATAAAACAATTGATGATAATAGTTTAGAATCAAAATATACATGGTCTACGTGTTTATGTTTAGTATATGTACATTCTCTTTCTAGACTGTGCATGTAGATTAGTGGTTCATTTTAATGCTTAGTATAGTATTGGGCACATAATAAAAGTTTACATATTAGTTGACTTAAGTTTTCTTTCTAAGAGACGTAACAATAATGACTGCTTATCCTTTAGATCACCTACTGGCTGGTTTTGGGGAGATAGTAATGAAATGTGTGTTATCTTGTGAGAGAATGCTAGCACCATGGGCTATTCAACACCATGGGCTGTTGGTTACAATATTCAGTATATTTCCATGTATAATTTAAACAGATATTGAGAGTTTGCTAGTTTTCTATCATTTATATTTAAAAAAAAACTAGTACAGAAAAGATGAGAGATTAAAAACAAGTATGTTTTAAACTGTATTTGTCGAGTATAACAAGTATACAGCCTAAGAGGTAAACTGAAACCACTGAGCTAAATTCAGAAAGATTGATTTTAGTTAAGAAAATACTTGCAAGTGTAAAAGATGTTGGAAAATGGCTGGTTTTGTCTATGGTGTTGAGGTTTCCTGTCGCTAATAATATTGAGTCAGGAAGGGAATTTCTATCAGGTAATCACGGGTATAAGTTGAACCTAACAGAGTCACATGACATTAGCCCTGGGAAAATGACCCTGGGCTAAAAGATTCTCACAGATACTGAAACATCGCAGTGAGCACAGCTTGCCAATATATGTTAGTATGTAAGTCACCAGATGTTACCAAACACTACTGTTAACTGTAATATAAAACACACATTCTCTTCTTGTTGATAGTACCTAATTTTAAGTTTTAGGTAAGCAACTTTTTTTTTTTTTTAGGAAAAATATGTCTCCAAATGTTGATTGAGATTTGTATTTGCTAAATCTGACTAACTGTCCTATGACACGCCATACATAATTCCTTTGGTTTTGAAGGTAGTTGACTATTTCACATTTACCTTTGCATGATACATAAAATAAATTTTGTTCGGGAAGATTTTATTTGGTACCCCCAGTTTATCTTCATTGTGTTATGTAACTGTAAGATTGCATTTACTTATCTGCTTATGCTATTAATAGCATCTCTTATCCAAAGGATGCTTCATTGTTATATATAAACATGTATTTATCAATAATATTAAGACATATATGTTATTAGTGGATAACAGCTACATTGGACAAAAGATTACTTCTTCCAGTACCTAGCCTGTGTGTGTGTGTGTGTGTGTGTGTGTGTGTGTGTGTGTGTGTGTGTGGTGGTGGTGGTTTTGTATGTACCTCTTGACTTTATGTTTTTATTTATTCATTTTTATTACCTAAACATATTTTCAAACCTTACACTATAGACGTGTATAAATACATAGCCCTATAAGCATGTTCCATAAAATAAATCTTTGGTTTAGTTTATTTATTGACTGATGGATTGATTGATTGATGCATTCTATTCTGTGTTTTATCAATGATTTCTTCTCCAGTCCCTCAAGTCCACCTTGAACCACTTTCTTCTCCACTGAAACAGGCAGGTAATTCCAAATGCTAATACAACTTTCTGAACGTTACTAGTCTTAGAGCATGCCAGTCTAAATATGACATAGACATTTTTCATGCACAGATTGTTTTAGAATTGAGGTTTGCTTAAGATATTCCTGATATTAATATATTATAGTTACCCTAAGAATAGCATGTTTTCTTCCAGGTTCTATGAAAGTTAAGTGAATTCTCACAAGCTCTTTTTTTTTTTTTTTAAGTGGTATAGTGTCCCTGTAGACCCCTGAGGAGTCCGTTTACCATTCCTGGTTATGAAGCTGAGCTGTTTTGATGATTAAAAAGTATTGTGATCACACGCAAGGGGTCCATTTATATGGAGGGAAAGATAGTTTGATGGTTTTATCTGCATAGTTTCCTTTGGAGTTAATGTGAATGCAAGAAAAATTAAGACATTTATTTATTTTTTTACCTGTCACATGCATTCAGATGTTAGCAGCTGTGCTTTTTCAGGGGTAATATACAATGAAAAATATGTATCCGTACTCTTAGGAGTCATTTTAAAACATAATACTCTGAAGGATGGAGAGAGGGGAATGCTGTCAATTGTTTTCATGTTTTAGGATCACGTTGCAAGCGCGCAGGCTGGACTCTGGGCGCTGGCATGATGTCTCTGGCATGCACTGACACCGCCCCCTAGTGGGCGACATAGATTGCCATTGTGAGTCTGTTTGCTTCTCTAGGTCCCTTTTTTCAAGTTAAGAACTTGAATCACCATTAGAGGAGTAATAACCAAATTAGGTAATTAAGTGAGAAAGTGAAGCAAGAATTTTAAGAGTTAAATTTTGTTTGTGTTGCTTCGTATTCCTAGGAAACAAGTAGTAAAAGTAATTGACAAAAATCCTGAATGAGTGAATTAGTCTGCGTGGCAAATACAACAAATAGTGTAACTACTCCTTATATTTAAATCCTAGTTATTTTTCATAGAAGTAGGGAAATAAAAAGTTCAACACTTGAAGCTGTCATTTGAAATGAAGTTATATTTGTTTTAGTAATTACACCCTTTGTAGCTTGTCAGAGATATGCACCAATGAGTGCCTAATCTACTTAAGTCATTACCCATAAGGATTAATTCACTTTAGACTTGCTACTATAGCCTCAGCATCTTTAAAAAGTGCATCGCGAGACTCTCAGTATGGGGGCACTATAGGAGATGGTGTCAAATGTTATGAACAAACAATGTAGAACGAAAAACTCGGCATAGTTTTTTGTTCTTGCTCATTTGCTTGTTTGTTTGTTTTCCCTTTCTGCTTTTTACTTTAATGAAACTCCAGATTGTTTCTTTGGAATTCTACATAACAAATGAGATTTTTCAATATTCAGCGCAATTAAGGACAGTCATGGAAATAAAACATAAAATCATTACCTAGTCTTTTCCACCTGAACTGTAATTGAGAGTCATTATGTTTTGAATAATTTTATTATGAAATCTTGGCGTACTATGATTCTTTGTCAAGGACTATTGTGATACTATTTCATTTTTAAAGAACTGTCCATTGCGTTTAAAAGTTATGAGAAAAAATATTAGAAAGTGGTAGAATTGTAGTCAAAAGAATTAATGCAGTACCTTATAAAGAAACTACTAGCTATGGTGATCAGACATTGTTCCATATGGAGAGCAGTTCTGTGAGGTGCTATTAAAGTACTATAAAAAAGTACTGTGGTTAAAAAAAAGAAATAGTAGAATTTGAAAGTGGTTTAAAAGGCTTCTTTACTATACATGTCTTAGCACCTTTAATGTGTGAGAAGGATGTGGAATGTGGTCTTTTCCAAGTTAATCTAATATGGGATTTTTGCATGCAGTATGCTGTAGAAATAATGTGGAAAATGGTGACCTCTGTGTCGCTTCAAATCCTCCAAATGTTTTACTCTCTCTGATTTCCACATTGTGTTTTTAATTTTTTTAAGGTTTATTTATTTATTTATTTTGTTTGACGTTTATTTATTTTTGAGACAGAGAGAGACAGAGCATGAACAGGGGAGGGGCAGAGAGAGAGGGAGACACAGAATTTGAAACAGGCTCCAGGCTCCGAGCTGTCAGCCCAGAGCCCGACGCGGGGCTCGAACTCACGGACTGTGAGATCATGACCTGAGCCGAAGTCGGACGCTTAACCGACCGAGCCACCCAGGCGCCTCAAGGTTTATTTATTTTTGAGACAGAGAGAGAGCATGAATGGGGGAGGGTCAGAGAGAGAGGGAGACACAGAATTTGAAACAGGCTCCAGGCTCCGAGCTGTCAGCACAGAGCCCGACACAGGGCTCGAACTCACAGACCGCGAGATCATGACCTGGGCCGAAGTCGGCCGCTTAACCGACTGAGCCACCCAGGCGCCCCCACATTGTGTTTTTGCTGAAATGGAGGTGCAGGAGTGTGTAAGGTCAAAGAGCTAAATGTGATAATGGAATGACCACATCAAACAAAGATCTCTCCTTAAAGGGGTTGCTTCTCCTCTCCTGCAGCTCCTGGAAGGGTCGTCTGTCTCACTTAAACGTGCCCTCGAAGCTGCTACCCACAGTCACACAGCTTTACTCTGGTTAAATACAGATTTAGCTCCAGGGCACCATCTGGGGGGGGGTGGATCCTAGCCCCCTCTTCTCTGCTAGCTTCCCGGGAAGATTTGAGCCTAAGACATCATCCTTTTTTGTTAAATGGCAGCCAAAAAAATAGGACTTTATTGTTGCCGAAATTTTCCCCAAACCTCTACTCTCTGCTGAAATGAGTATTGCACTTCTTGTATTTTGTGTAAGCTGGACTCCAGTAACTGGCAGAAAATTTAAGAGCTTGATGCTTTTTTGTGGCCACCAGTGAAAGATTCATTTTTTTTATTCAAATTAATTAAACCAACATATTCAGAATATTGTAGACCTCAGCATTACTTGCATAACCTACTTCTGGAAATACTAGTTATTTTTCTTAAAGCAATAGTCTACGATTTTTATGTCTTTAACAGCAATTAAATGTATTCTTAGAATTTTATCCTCTAAATGTAGCATTTACTACCCCCCACCCCCATTGATAAGAGTTAGCTAAAAGTTTCAACAATTACTTCTGGAGTTGTAAAAAAAAAAAAAAAAAAAAGAAAAAAAGAAGAGATTATTATTTGTAGATAGCCAGCAATGATAACATCATCTTTCTGAAGAAATATCCGTGCAGAGAACAGACCTCTTGGAAAGACATGGGGCGTTCTTTCTCCATGAGCTAAAGACTTGATCATGAAGGTACAGACCAGAGCTCCACTTATAGTTTCAGTCTGCAGACTCTACAGTGAAATAACTTTGGTTTCCAAAGGTTTTCTCCAAATGCTCTATTACTTTCAAGAAACTCAGCGAGGCAGTGGAGTCCTCGTTACTTTTAATTTGGAATGATCTAAACTCTTCTGACTCTACATAAGGGGCAGGGTTTGTTTATTTTAATGAATGTTCTCCATCCTGGAGAAAGGCAGAGTAAGCTTAGCCCCAGGATTCATTTCAAACTTCAGATTGTAGTTCCATTTTTGCTTTTGTGTTTCATCAGAACTTTTGATGGACACTTGGAAAAAATCAGTGTGGTACATCACTTTAGGCAGATTCTAAGAAGACAAAGTAATATTGTTTTGTCTCTTTTAGTTTTATTTATTAGGGCAGTTAAGGTCATTTAAGTTATTGCTGAAGTTATAAAATGACAAGTTGGTTTGAACTCTCTGAGGACTGCATCTGTTTCTTTGTCATACATTATTTTTTGAACTAGATTCGAGTTTCTATTCTATTGATTCTAGTTGCAAAATAATATACTTTACTACTTGAACATTCCAACCTTAGCAAATAAAGAGAATCTTTGGCTTCGTGAAGGACCCTGTTACTGGACAGCATAAAAAGACGTGAGGAAAATTGAAATTTCAATCATATAACCTTACTCTAATTTCTTAACCTCTTCACTTAAATTTCCCCAGGATAAATATCTAATCAGAACAAAATAACATTTTTTCCCCATTGAAGAATTCTGATTTCTCCCAAAATGTATATTTCCCCAAAACATCAGCTGAGTAAATGGTGTAAGGTTTGCATACAAATTCAAAAATACTTGTTTTAGTTTCTAAATATTTAAAATTCACATTGATGTGAATATTAATGAGTTGACTTCTAAATGGAAAGTGATCCTTTTTAGGAAATTGGATGTAAAAACCTTTAGAGTTCTTTTGGTCAATATATTCTACATTTATAGGTACATCCTTTAAATTGTGTATGTTTTTATTATGTATTAAACATATATAGACTCATATAACCCTAAGCATATAATATAATGTATATGTAAATATAGATGCATATGTCATGTATATTTGTACATATATGCATGTAAATTCTAGTTTTTACCATATTCTTGTTTTGTGGCAATCTTCTTGAGTATCTCACCATCTACACAAAAGCATTTTTTTTTAATTTTTTTCAACGTTTATTTATTTTTGAAACAGAGAGAGACAGAGCATGAATGGGGGAGGGGCAGAGAGAGAGGGAGACACAGAACCGGAAGCAGGCTCCAGGCTCTGAGCCATCAGCCCAGAGCCCGACACGGGGCTCGAACTCTCGGTCCGTGAGATCGTGACCTGAGCTGAAGTTGGAGGCTTAACCGACTGAGCCACTCAGGCGCCCCTCACAAAAGCATTTTTAATGTATGCTCCCGTAGTGGTTTTACCAGTTAATGTCAAATCATTTACTATTTGTGTAATAATAATGAAACATCATTACAGTGAGCTGAAATAGCTCATATACATACATTTCCTGAGTTTAATCTATGTAACACATGTTCCTTATTAGATTTTAAAAATTAAACATGGCAAGTGAAATTCCTCCCTGAATTTGTCAAAAAAATTTTTTTGCAACTATGAGGTCTTTCTGAACTGATAGACTGGGTGTTCTGATGTCTAGGGCTCAGATATCCTGTTGTGATCTACTTACGTTTCCAGCATAATGATCAGTGTCTTCTGGTTCTTCCATTGCGGGATTGAAAATTTACTCTGGCTTTTCCCTGTAAGAGCCGTTACCTGGTTACCGTCACGGGCTCGAACTGCTCTGTGGCAGCAGTGATCGGGACAAGCCTACCCCCAGCAGGAAAAAAAATGTCGTCCCAGGACTAAAACAGTTTCCTGTTGGCGGTCTGTACGTTCTGCATAAACAATGCCTGTCCACCTGTCTCCACTTGCCTCTCACTAAAAATAGCCCTTGACAACTTGGGATGTCTCAGACTAATTATTTTGTCCACCAAGCATCTGATATTTCCTGCTTCTCTCCCTTTATTTGCTCACATATTCATTCTTCCTCTCGAGGTGTCTTTAAGGCATAGATCAGCCGATTCCCTTTGGGAGTCCTAATAATTGTCTCTGCCTATGGATTTAGGATGTCAAAGGAGTATATGATTTTATATGTGAACAAATGATTGATGGAATATTCTATGGCTTTGTAAAAGAGGACACTAAAACTCAGAGAAGAGAAATGTGCTCATCTAAAATCTTATGATACCATCTAAAGTAATTTGCAGTATTTTCATAAGTGTATTTTAATGGGATTAGCACCCAAGCAATTTGCTCATGTATATTACGTGGGACCCCAAGAAATGTTTTAACCACCCGAGAGAGTAACTTTCTTTTTGGTTGGTAAAATCTTTAATTTTGTCAATGATCTAAAATTAGCTAGAATAATAAAAGGAACATTATTTCTGAACCATTCGAGAAGTTGTCACAGTATATCCTTTTACCCTCAGATACTTGAAATGTTTATTGATTGTTGAGAGAGCAAAAAAAGAGCAGGGGAGGGACAGAGAGAGAGGGAGACAGAGGATCTGAAGCAGGTTTCGCACTGACAGCACAGAGGCTTGACACAGGACTCAAACTCACGAATGGTGAGGTCAACCTGAGCCAAAGTCAGGTGCTTAACACCACTGAGCCCCCCAGTCGCCCCAACCCTGGGATGCTTTAGAGGGTATTTCCTATGAACAAGTACATTCTTACATGTAACCACCAAAACGCCACCAAAATCAGGAAATGGATATTGATATATTACAGCCATCTAAAAAATCAAGCTTTTATTGTGAGATATACAATGTATTTTATTTTTCTACATAAGAGCGACCTAGTCTTGCCTCCGTTATGGATGTCCGGAAATTAAATGTCAGTCCTGCCCATCTTCAGAGAGTCCCTAAGACCTTTCAGTCGGCCTTTAGAAAGTTCTTCCTGGTCTGTGACTTCTTACATTCCTCTTTCTCATGGCTGCAGCCTCTGAGGCCTGACTGCCCCATCACACTGTGCATTTGGGGCAGGTGGGGGTTCACTCAGTGGCGACTATGTCCAGAGGCAGAGGTATAGGTGAACTCTTAGATCAGAATGGGCAGCCTTAGGGGTAAGATGGGGAGGGGGACCTCCATTGTTGGATGGTGCAACCTTTTGACTACGGATAAGGAACTTTATGTGTCTTATTTACCCATCACGTTTTCTTGATCATAGTGTGATGCAAGCAAAAAGAGCTTAAATTCTCATATATGCTTATTTTCTCATATGGGCTGTACAAATATTTAGAGAACAAATTTTTGAAATAGATTTTATCCAAAACCGTGCTAAATTATACTTCAAAATATGACAGTGATTACAGTGAACTTAAGTACAGTGGAATAATTATTCCTCAGACTTTTATCCTGATGTAATTCTAGACAAGTAAATTGAATCAGAACTTTTATGATCTTTAGTAATGCTTGTGGGAAACATCTTCCAGCTTCTTCTTTAAGAATACAAAGAGGAGGGGCGCCTGGGTGGCGCAGTCGGTTAAGTGTCCGACTTCAGCCAGGTCACGATCTCGCGGTCCGTGAGTTCGAGCCCCGCGTCGGGCTCTGTGCTGACGGCTCAGAGCCTGGAGCCTGTTTCCGATTCTGTGTCTCCCTCTCTCTCTGCCCCTCCCCCGTTCGTGCTCTGTCTCTCTCTGTCCCAAAAATAAATAAACGTTGAAAAAAAAAATTTTAAAAAAGAATACAAAGAGGAGAAAACATACTGAACCTATCCCCTCAAAAGTACACTTTTGATGGCTTGCATATTTGTTGGATTTACATATAATTTAAGAATATTTGAGTATTAATAGGTAAAGCTAACAAATAATAGATTTCTTGACAGGTAATATAATGGATATTCATATACATATATATCCATTAATTTAGACATCAATGTCATTATATAACATACTTTAGGTATATAAATAATTTTACACAAAGATTGGAATGATCTGATTTTAATTAATATGTTTGGTACAGTGGTAACCAGATTATTAAGTAACTGAATTCAGTGGTGTATATAAACAGGAAAATGATAGACCTTTTATCCATAACTCCTTCCGAACTTGCTCTGATTTTCCTTGTGAGTAATTTGACAATATGTATATATCCAGAGAGCCCATGGATTTCTGATAATTTTCAGCTGTCACAACAGTTTCAGTTTTGATAATTAAAACTATCTTTTGGGTGTTCATAAACCCATCCAACCTAATTTAAAACTTCTATCCTGCATTTAGTATTGATTCTCTTCTTCCTCCACTGCAGACCTCATCCATGGCCCAGAAGTCAATTGTGGAAATCCAGTCATGATTCCTTCCGCCTCTCTCCTCTCCTCTCCTCTCCTCTCCTCTCCTCTCCTCTCCTCTCCTCTCCTCTCCTCTCCTCTCCTCTCCTCTCCTCTCCTCTCCCCTCCCCTCCCCTCCCCTCCCCTCCCCTCCCCTCCCCTCCCCTCCCCTCCCCTCCCCTCCCCTCCCCTCCCCTCCCCTCCCCTCCCCTCCCCTCCCCTCCCCTCCCCTCCCCTCCCCCTTCTCCCTTCTCTTCTCCACCCGCCAGCTCCCTTGCTTCTTTCTTTCTTTCTTTCTTTCTTTCTTTCTTTCTTTCTTTCTTTCTTTCTTTCCTCTCTCTCTCTCTCTCTCGTTCTCTCTCTCTCTCGTTCTCTCTCTTCCTTCCTTCATTTCTTTCTCTCTCTCTCTCTGTAGTCATTACTATTTTGATTTTGAACCTCCTTGCTCTGGCCACAGGAATGGGAGAAGAGGAGGAGAATGCAAGTCCTGCTCCTGTCTGGCTACTGGTGCCCCTCTTATGGTGAATGTCCACATGCCTACTATTTCTTGCAGTGCAGTTGAGGGTAATTTGAATATTCCCTAGGGACATCACTTCCGCGTTTTATCTGGATTCTTCACTAGCCAGCTGACTTTTGTGATAGCCTCCACTCCCCACCCTCTTGCATTATGTCCCTGAGGCTATTCGATACCAGTGCCCTGACTCCTGCCAACAGTACCCTGGGGGAGACCCCTAGCAATGTGCTTGGTATCTGCCTACATTCTCCAGTGTCTAAAAGACCAAAAGAACATTCATGGTTCCTTTAGGGGTTGAACAACACAACCTTCGTGGGTTGAGATACATCTTCCCAGTAGCTGTCTCCACCTTCTCATGTCATTATAGGCTACCTCAGCCTCCTTCGCTACCTTAGCTTTCTCCAAGTGAAAGGCCTAAACAGATTTCTATGTCTATGTTGGCCCACACTGTTAAGGTCATAATTTTGACTCTCCTAAGAATTTATGCTTTTTACTCCGATGAGAATATGGACCACCTGGATATGTGAAAAACATTCTCTGTCTCATACCACACCCGGTACACAAGGCTAAAGGCGTTCAAGTGTAGAGATGTTGAATACCTTGCCTTATAAGGCCAAAGGGACTTTGTGGATGTGACTAAAGATAAAGATATTGAGATGAGGCATCTGTCCTGGAGTATCATCAGGTGGGCCCATATGAGTCCTTAAAAGCAGAGAACCTTTCCTGGCTGCTGTCAGAGAGAGATGACAGAGAAGGAAAGAGAAGGGTGAAGTGTAAAATGGTCTTGACCTGTCCTTGCTGACTTTGACTCGAAGGTAGAGGGAGGAGGCTATAAACCAAGGAAAACCTGGGTGACCTCTAGAAGCTGGGCACCTCAAGGACATTGCTCTTCCCTGCGAGAGCCTCCAAAAACGAATGCAGCCCTTCTAACACTTTGAATTTAGCACAAGTGAGAACTGTGCCAGACTTCTACCCTAGAAGACTCTAAGATAGTCCAGTGTCGTTTTAAGCTGCTATCCCGACGATAATGTATTATGGCAACAGTAGAAAATTCCTACACCAGTCTCTCTGAGGGGTTAAATTGGAAACACCTTTTCACTTGATCAGAATGGCATAGTGGTGGCTCGACCAGTTTCCTATCCTTTACTGCGTTCTACATGTATTTATTGAGCATCTCTCTGGATGTTGGTACTTCCCATTTGTCCTCAGAAGATCTGTCCCCAAATGCTGAGACAATGGGCAATGTGCCATTTTACATCCTGTGCACACCCACCCACCTTTATTCTATAGTGATGGTGCCTCCTTTTTTAAAAAATCTTTTAAAGTTTATTTATTTATTTTGAGAGAGAGAGAGAGAGAGAGAGAGAGAGAGAGAACAAGGAAGTGGGGTAGTCACAGAGAAAGGGAGAGAGAGAGAGAATCCCAAACGGGCCCATGTTGTCAGCGTAGAGCCCACCACAGGGCTCGATCCCATGAACCTTGAGATCGTGACCTGAACCGAAATCGAGAGCCAGAAGCTCAGTACAAAGAGCCACCCAGGTGCCCCTTGTGATTTTACCTTCTTATCCACCATCAGATGTTCAAAATGTTTATCACATGCACAAAAAAATGATAAAATAAAAAATAAACTTATAAATAATTATAAACAAACGCAGATAATATATAAAAATTAAATGGAATTGAGTTTTGAGAAAAAAGAATCAAAAGAAGGATACTATAAGATGTATAAATTGGGATACAAGAACACTGCATATCAGATTCACGTTCAGTGCAATCTCTAAACAGAAACATCTGTATTTTAATTTTTTTAAAAAATGTTTATTTATGGGGCGCCTGGGTGGCGCAGTCGGTTAAGCGTCCGACTTCAGCCAGGTCACGATCTCGCGGTCCGGGAGTTCGAGCCCCGCGTCGGGCTCTGGGCTGATGGCTCGGAGCCTGGAGCCTGTTTCCGATTCTGTGTCTCCCTCTCTCTCTGCCCCTCCCCCGTTCATGCTCTGCCTCTCTCTGTCCCAAAAATAAATAAACGTTGAAAAAAAAAAATTAAAAAAAAATGTTTATTTATTTTGAGAGAGACGGAGCACGAGCAGGGCAGGGGCAGAGAGAAAGGGAGACACAGAATCTGAAGCAGGCTCTAGGCTCTGAGCTGTCAGTGCAGAGCCTGATGTGGGGCTCAAACCCACGAACTATGAGATCATGACCTGAAGTGAGTTGGAAGCTCAACCGAGTGAGCCACCCAGGCACCCCCAGAACCATCTCTATTTTAAAGATAATATTAGGGGTGCCTGGGTTGTTCACTTGGTTGAATGTCCAACTTTTGATATCAGCTCAGGTCATGCTCTCACTGTCATGGGATCAAGTCCCACTTCCGGCTCTGTGCTGAGCATGCAGCCTGCTTAAGGTCTCTTTCTCCCTCTCCCTGTCCCTCTCCCTCTCCCTCTCCCTGTCCCTCTCCCTCTCCCTGTCCCTCTCCCTCTCCCTGTCCCTCTCCCTCTCCCTCTCCCTGTCCCTCTCCCTCTCCCTGTCCCTGTCCCTCTCCCTGTCCCTCTCCCTGTCCCTCTCCCTGTCCCTCTCCCTCTCCCTGTCCCTGTCCCTCTCCCTCTCCCTGCCCCTCTCCCTGTCCCTCTCCTCCCCCTCCCCCTCCCCCTCCCCCTCCCCCTCCCCCTCCCTCCCTCTTTCTGTCCCTCCCCTCTCTCACAAACCTGCACTCTCTCTCTCAAAAAAAAATTAAACTGAATAAGATTCAAAATAAAATATATTTGTATTCACATAAAGGACTTAGAAAATAACTCTATCTCAAAAGAAAAAATAAAAATTTAGTAAAAAAAAATAATCACAGTTAATTACAATGGGGAAGAACAGAACTGATTCATTCAACAATTGATGATTTAGTTAAAGATGAAAATGGTGCTTTTCGTATTAAAGGAACATTAAAGGACAAATCAGAGAGAAGCTGATTTCTTAAGAAAATTTCTAAAAAATAAAGTGGTTTTGTGATAAGCAAATGGTGTATAAACAAACAAAGGACCTTTCCTGAAAAATGTAAGTGAAAATGGATAAATCAGGAGAAATACTGTTTTTGGATAAAAGATTCATCTGTATAGTGACCTCTCCCTCCCGCCCAACATTGATCACCGATAGTAACAGAAATTGAATAGCCATCACGAGAGGATTATTTTTAACCTTGATTTGGTCACGTTCTTCTTAAAACCTGAAATAATACGCGCTCCAGACAAATCCAGAGAATTTTAAAGATTAAGAAGGGGAGGCTGAAGCAGGAAGAGACTGTAAAGAACATGAACTATAAACCGATTTAAACATCTTAAGTGGGCTTGAATTATTAGCCACAGACTACAAATTCACTATTTTCTTGAAAGTTTATGTATTTATTTTGAGGGAGAGAGAGAGAGAACACGAGCAGGGGGAAGGGCAGAGAGAGAGGGAGAATCCCAAGCAGGCTCCAGGCTGTCCGTGCAGAGCCCAACGGGGGCTCGAACTCCCCAACCGTGAGATCATGACTGAGCCGAAGTCAAGGGTTGGATGCTGATGGTTTGACCGACTTAGCCACCCAGGGGCCCCAGAATTTACTAGTTTTTACTTCCCTTATTTAGCAACTGTCTGGGAGAGTTCCCAGCCTGGAAAGGAGCAGGGGACCTTCTGCTCCAGAGGAAAAGGAAGTGGGCATATGTGAAGGACAGGTCAGGCCCCTGTGGCCAGTGCCAGTGAGGGGAGGGGGGCTGAGGTGGTGGGGAGGAGGTCCGTGTGACAGGGGCGTTTAGGACCAGGCAAGGCATTTGAATTTATCGGAACACAGCAAGAAACCAGGAGGGTGACATGATTTGACTTCACTTTGAGATTTTGATGGTTTGATGTCTCATGATTGTATCAATAGATGCGCTTCCTGTTGGCAAGCTTCCTGTGGACGGACACCCCTTCCAATTAGCTTGCTGATTATTTTTACTTTTGTCCAGATGCTTCGCTGTTGGTGCACGGGGATAGGACTGAAGATGAAGGAAACACATCTTAAGATATTTTTAAAATTTCTGTTTAGTGTAAGAATGATTCCAGAGCCTGTTAGAAAGTCATCCAAAAATAAGCACTGTGCTTGTGATGTCTCAAATGAGAACGATTTAGCACCTTTGTTATTTTCACTCACAACTGAAACATCTTTGTTTCCATTTGCTTCATGCGTATAAGTCAGTACTATGAAAATTACCATAAAGCTTTGTTGATGAAGAGAATCTGAGGTAAATGAAAACTCTGCTGCGTTATGCTTGATTTGCTTTTGACATCCCAGGCCTTTGATCAAAGTACCATTTAGAGAAAATTATGCTTCTTCTGATACTATCGTGTTTTATTATTTATTTTTTTTAATGCTTATGTGTTTTGAGAGACAGAGAGAGTGCATGTGCACATGCCCATGAGTGGGAGGGGGAAGGGAGGGAGGGAGGAAGAGAGAGAGAGAGAGAGAGAGAGAATGAATGAATATATCCCAAGCAGGATCCACACTGTCAGCACAGAGTCCGATGTAGAACTCAATCTCATGAACCATGAGATCATGACCTGAGCTGAAATGAAGAGTCAGACACTTAACCGACTGAACCACCCAGGCACCCCTAGGTTTTATTTTAATATTACTTGGCATCCACTCAGTGGAAAAGTCTCCATTTTAGTTAGAGAGACACAGAAACTAGGCAGTTATTAACCAGATGGCACTGACCCTAATTTTTCCTTAGCTGCATGGTAGAGATTGTATGCTTTAGCGCGTGTGTGTGCGCGCACACACACACACACACACACACACACACGGATGGTGATCAGGGTGCATGTGGGGGCTCGGAAACATGGTATGGATGCATCACAACCATGGCTGAAAGCGGAAGCAGACAATGCATTTCTCTAGAGAATATTAGGTAATCGGAAAAATCAATCCATTAAGTTCTTTTAAAGAATAAGTCCAGTCACCTAAACAATTTTATTTTAGCAGTTCCTAGATGGATTACCTGTGTGTCATGTCCTAGAAAGAGTCAAAAAGAATCTCTGATGGAGCCCTTCCTTTCTTTTATTTTAATGTTTGTTTTTGAGAGAGAGAGAGGGCAAGAGTGCGCGCGCGAGCTAGTGCACAAATGGGGGAGAGGGCGAGAGAGAGAGACAGAGAGACAGAGAGACAGAATCCAAAGCAGGTTCCAGGCTCTGAGGTGTCAGCACAGAGCCCGATGTGGAGCTCAAAGTCACGAACTGTGAGATCATGACCTGAGCCAAAGTTGGATGCTTAAGTGACTGAGCCACCCAGGTGCCCCAGGAGTCCTTCCTTTCTGACGGAGTCTGTACTGATATCCTCACCATACATGTTCGAGGTGCCCACTGTCATTTGTGGTGTACGAGTTTGGGGCTTTCTCAGAGTGTCCTTCTACTTGAATCCAACAATCTTGTAAGATAAGAACTATTACTTGCACGTGGTCTGATCAAATGCTTTCTCAGTTGATTCTGCACTACGTCATCTGAAATGCATGAAAGTTAGAATATTTAATATCCTGTCTTGTTCCAGCAAAACATGAAAAATATTCAAGCCAACAGCCCTTTGTGAAAAATAGCCTATTTTTTTTATCAGTTGTTTACCTTTTAATGTCTTTGAAGTCCCAGAAACACGACTCTTTCTGTTTGAGTGTCGGATTATGAAGTATGTGTGAATGTAGATACAATTTGGACAGCTTTATGGGGAGTTTGACTTGTAATGCTATGAAATGAAATAAACAGGTTGATTTGAACACTTTTAATGTGATTTATAATGTTTACACACATCTGTTGGTTCTGCTTTTCAGTAAACCTGCCAATTAATTTTAGTAATACAAGACATACGCCTTCTTCGAAAAGAAACACACACACGTTTTACAGGAAAAAAAAAGTAATAGTTTTCCTTCTCTCTATTCTCTGGTGCCTTGTAACTACCATGAGGGAGACATTGGCACAGTAAGGTTCTATTGGGCAGAGGCCTCAATGTGGTTATGGAAATACATTCTCACGACCGACATGACAACTGATGGAGATGTTGGTTCAGAAGTAGAAGGTGAAAGAGTAAGACAGGAGAATTAGAGATGCCCAGACATCGTATGGGGTCATTTTGTGTAATGAGTTCACTAGTCCAGAGAAAGAGCTGTGTTTGTAACACACCTAAATTTCCTGACTGAGCTGGAGAAAGTGTTATTCAGAAAGCTGTTAGGATCACCCAATAGTACACCTTGTCACTTGACAAGAAATAGTTACTGATGTGGGAAATCATAATAGTGATAAGCATGGATTTTGTAGCCACAGAGCCCAACGTTTGAAGTGAAAATTTATCAAGTGCACTTTTGGCCAATTTAAATAAACACTCTGAGGGGCGCCTGGGTGGCTCAGTCAGTTAAGTGTCCAGTTTCGGCTCAGGTCACAGTCTCACGGTTTGTGGGCTCGAGCCCTGTGCTGGGCTCTGTGCCGACAGCTCAGAGCCCGGAGCCTGCTTCAGATTCTGTGTCTCCCTCTCTCTCTGCCCCTCCCTTGCCGGTGCACTGTCTGTCTGTCTCTCTCTCTCTCTCTCTCTCTCTCTCTCTCTCTGTCTCTCCCTCTCTGTCTGTCTCTCTCTCAAAGATAAATATTTTAAAAAATTAAAAAATTAAACACTCTGAACCTTAGCTATTAAACCTGATATGGGCTCATGATTATGGGTTTCATGGTGTTGTACACTCTACTGGATTATTTTGATAATAAATTAGATTATGCACATAACACATGAATCTCTCATTACAGTGTCCACAAATACCAGCTATTGTTATTTTTCTATTAAATAAAACAAGCTATTAAAAATTATTAGTCCGTCAGAACGTTCCTGGTTTCCAAAATCTTGTTTCAGAAACAAACAACCATAAGCCCAGTTCTCTTATTCTAGTTCCAACTATTTTCCTTTTTTGCTTGTCACATTAGTTCATTAAACCCAATTTTACTAGTATTTTGTGCAAATGTACGTGAGATGCGGAGAAGTAGGAGTCGATCATATATTCTAAATTTTCACAATCCGTACTGTATATATGCATGCATACAAATAACTACTGTGTGACTAGAAGTTGACCTTTTACAGCACCTCCTCATTTGACTTTGCATCTAGATCTGAAGTGTGTTCTGATCTGCATCTTAATTTTACAAACATGGAAACAGAGCCATTGCCTTAGCATTATGCAGATGATAAGTGTGAAATTATAAGGATAGGTCTTAGGATGTCAGATCTAAGGCCTTTAGACCTTATGAACCAAGTCAGGATAGGAAAAATGCTATTTGAGGAGTCAAGTGAATAAATACTTGAATGCGCCTTGAATAGAGGAATGGTTCCTACACGCCCGTGGTTGCGTTTCTTCTCCTTGTACAGAGTGATTAACTGAGACTGTGGAATGCAGTAATGGTTGAGAAAACTGAAAAGGAAATTTCCAAAAAGCTTGGTCTCTCTAGAAATCAGATAGGACTATTAATGTGTCACTTTATGAGTATTCTATTATTTTTATTATTACATTAAACGCTGCAGTGATACAATGTGCAATAGAGTTGGAGATTGGAAATATGAGTAAAGGAATAAACTGTTCTAATTTATCTAATTCCTTTTCACTTTATTACAGGCCACTACATTTAAAAAGCATTTGTTTTACGGAATGAAGTTTGAGCCGTAGTTTCACAATGAGTATTACTTTTTCCATTGTTTTATCTTTTATTACAGGCATCATTTCAAAATACAAAAGTACTTTAAATTTATACGCAACAAAAACATTAAATAACATTTATTAGGTGCTTATTGCATGTCCCACATTCATTAGGTGCTAATATATGGGAATAACTGAGCATTTTACATGTGTTATCTTCTTCTCCATCATTATTACAGCCTTCTTAGCTATAGATTAGCACTGGTCCTGTTGGCATCACAAGCAAGGAGATTTGAGCCTAAGCAGTCCCAGGGTCCTCACACGGCAGATCAGAGGGGTCAGAGACTAACGCTGGCCTCGACCTTGTCCATGACTTTGAATATCTAGGTTTTAAGTGACTCGTCCATTATACACGTCACACCTCCTTCCTCACATGGCTCTCGTTTCGTACAGTGGGTACTCGGTAGGCATCCACAGTGTGCTCAGTGTTAAATGCTAGTGTACCACGACGCCTTTACTCAGATGCTACTGCAGCTACCTGTTGTATGTTCTGCATAGAATTGATTCAGGGGCAGATACAAAAATGAGTAAATACCGGTTTTGAGGAACTTTTGCTACCAAAGTGGAGATAAGATACACGTATGTTAAAAGCGGCAGGATGGAGTGTCTCTTCACAATTACAGGGTGGGTAGAAAGATTTCCAAATTGTTGTCTGCTTTGATCCGTTGGCCACGTTGCCTCCAGCTGCACGTGTCAGGACTCTCCACTCATGAACTCTTTTTTTTTTTTTTTTTTTTTTTAATGTTTAATTTTGAGAGCGAGAGGCAGAGCATGAGGAGGGGAGGGGCAGAGAGAGAAGGAGCCACAGAGTCTGGAACAGCTCCAGGCTCCGAGCTGTCAGCACAGAGCCCGACGCGGGGCTCGGACTCGAGAACCCCGAGATCGTGACCTGAGCCGAAGTTGGACACTTAACTGACTGAGCCACCCAGGCGCCCCTCCACACATTAACCCTTAAAAGCCTTTTAATTTTGGGTGAAAACAGTGCTGAGTTCACTCCAGTACTCTAGTCCAATTCCATTGTGTTGCAGCAGCCACAGAGAGCATTATGGTCAACTCCGGCCCTGGTACATGATCCCACAAGGCAAGATTTAACCACGGTCTGGAAACTCTACTCTTGGATTTCTGTGATTTAAGTAACAGATTTGGCATTGAATTCATGTCCCCCAACTCAGATCTTCTCATAGACAGCTCTTCTAGGTGTCAAACATTTATTCCAAAATTAATCTTGTATATAATCAGAGGAAAAATCATAAAGTTGTGTAAGACCAAGGATTTTGTGAGGTTAAATTCATCCAATAAGGAGTCTAAATATTAACTTCATGATTCCAAAAATGAATACAAACTTTCTCATAGGTGACCTTTCTAGAATATATGTGTGAAACAGTGTAATATAGGAAGCAGTCTCTCCATTTTAAGACTGGCCCAATGTGATAAAATTAGTAAGAGTTTGTCTGGAATGTATATACATACACAATAAGAGGGCATACAAATACATATTATGGGTTCAAGTATACCAATTTGAGTTTGGCTTGTATATGTATGTTGAAATATATTAGATGAGATACATTGGAGCAAAGAAGGGAAAATGATGATGGTTGAAGTTTAAAATAGACTAGAGGGGTGCCTGGGTGGCTCAGTCAGTTAAGTGCCCAACTTTGGCTTAGGTCATGATCTCACGATTCGTGGGTTTGGGTCCAACATAGGGATCTGTGCTGACAGCTCGGAGCCTGGAGCCTGCTTCTGTTTCTGTGTCTCCCTCTCTCTCTGCCCCTCCCCTGCTTGCCCCCTCCCTCTCAAACATAAATAAACATTAAAAACATAGACTAGAATAAAGTAGGATGAAATAAAATTATTATTTTTTTGAGAGAAAGTGATTGGGGGAGAGGGGCAGAGGGAGGGGGAGAGAGAGAATTTTTTTTTTTTAGTGTTTATCTTAGAAAGAGAGAGAGAGACAGACAGACAGACAGCAAGCAGGAGGGGCAGAGAGAGGGAGACACAGAATCTGACAACTCAGGCTCCAAACTGTCAGCACAGAGCCTGACTCGGGGCTTGAATTCATGAACAGTGAGATCACGAACTGAGCCAAAGTCGGATGCTTAACCAACAGAGCCGCCCTAGGTGCCCGGAGAGAGAGAGGATCTTAATCATAATCCACGCTCAGTATGGAGCCTGTCATTGGGCTCCATTCAATGAACACTGAGATCATGACCTGAGCCAAAATCAAGAGTTGGAAACTTAACCAACTGAACCATCCAAGCGCCCCAGATAAAAGAAAATTATTTTTAAGGAAACAAAATTTAACACACATTTGAATATCAACTCTC
Organism: Lynx canadensis; assembly: GCF_007474595.2. Taxonomy (NCBI): domain Eukaryota; kingdom Metazoa; phylum Chordata; class Mammalia; order Carnivora; family Felidae; genus Lynx; species Lynx canadensis. The sequence continues at coordinate 84,389,655 of NC_044313.2, read as the reverse complement.
CATATGCACATAGAGATACCTGTCTATAGATATTTGGTGTCATTCCAAATGCTTTTTGTAGATATTAACACATTCGAATGAATAACATTAAAATGTATGCAGCACAAAAAGTTAAAAAAAAGTTACAATTGAGATAAAAGAAATATAAGGTCCACGTTAGCAACAACAACAAAAACATTTAAAACTTGATAATGTAGAAAAGGTTAAGGACAAGAATTTATAGATAATGAGACACAAAAATGTTTAAATGTTAAAAAAATCAAAGATCATTTAAAAATGGAATAAAAACAATGAAATAGGGCTAAAAACCAGGTAAGGGAAGATAAATAAAACCCAGTGAATACAATGTTAGTTCTTTAGCCCTGAGTCTCCCCACGGGGAGATTTGGAAAAGAAGGGGATAATTCCGTTAGCCAAGGGACGCAGGGGGCAGCTCTGGGTCTGTGCTTGGAGGAGAGAGTGGAGGAGAGGACCGGGGTCTACGTTTGGGAAGGGGAGGCCGTTGGGCAGAAAAGGGGAGCCTGTCTGCTGTCCTCTCCATGTGTGGGCTTCAGTCTTCCCATAGCTGCTTGTGAGGGGTGCTGATGGGGGGACAGTGGAAGAAAATCAGGGCTCCAGTCAGCTCCTGGTGAAAACAAATTCCTGGCACACGTAAGAAAAACTGCTCAGTCTCATAGTAACTTGAAAGATGGGAACAAAAATAATGACCGAGTTCAGATTTGTCCCCAGGGAATAGTATTATAAGAACAAAAATACCAGGGTCTGGTGGTGGGTTTTGTTTTTTCCTTCCTCCCTCCCCCCCTCTCTCCCTCCCTCCCTCCCTCCTTCCTCCGTCCTTCCTTCCTCCTCCTCTTTCTTCTTCTTCTTCTTCTTCTTCTTCTTCTTCTTCTTCTTCTTCTTCCTCCTCCTCCTCCTCCTCCTCCTCCTCTCTCCCTCCTCCTCCTCCTCTTTTCTCCTCTTCTCCTCCTCCTCCTCCTCCTCCCCTCTCCTCCTCTCCTCCTCCTCCTGCTTCTGCTTCTCCTGCTGCTGCTGCTTCACAGTTTCATGAAATACCAGAATACAGAAATAATAGAAAGGGAATTACAAGCACTAAAGGAAAAGAAACAGTTCAAAGATCAGAGACTACGTAGTGAATTAGAAGAGGGAAGAAAAAGAATGATCTGGGGCCGGAGCCAGAACTGTCCTCGATGTAGGTCTTCATCTGATGATAACACAAGACAGAGACCAGTAGAAAAGTTAAGTATCTTTGGCTCATTTCCTTCAGACCATTTATTTATTCCTTCATTCGACACTCTATTAGTTGAGCTGCACTGAGCAACCATGATCAAGTCCAGGGGTAATGTGGTAAACAACACAAAGGAACATGATAAGTTCTTGTATAAACAGGATCATTTCACATATTGAGAAAAAAAAAAAAAACAATGAAGAAGATAAGGCAGAATCCTGTCAGGGTGGACATAGAGAGTTAGATCCTGGAGTCAGGAAAAGTTTCTACCAGGAGCTGCTACTTAAACTGCTAAGTGATGATTACAAGTCAGTGATGGAATTTGGGGGAGGAATGAAGTTTAATTATAAAGATTATAATGGATTATAATAAAATAGGAGAATGGGATGAGATGAGATTAGACAAAAGAGATGGACACACGGCATTGAGAGCCAATGAGTTAAAAACGGTTTTCTCAACAGTGGCATTATTCAAACAAAACATATATTTGCCAGCCTGTATTTTAATCCAGACCCACCTCCTTTTCAGGTAAGAAGAAGACCACACAGTATGTTCTATCCAAGTGTGTACTGATGGTAAGCAGGTGACTGTACAGAAAGTCTAATGTACTTTATTATTATTTTTTTAATCTTTAATCATTTTTGAGAGCGAGAGCGTGAGCAGGGGAGGGACAGAGACAGAGGAAGACACAGAATCCGAAGCAGGTTCCAGGCTCTGAGCTGTCAGCACAGAGCCCGATGTGGGGATCGAACTCACGAACCGTGAGATCATGACTTGAGCTGAAGTCAGACGCTCAACCGACGGAGCCACCCGAGCACCCCAGAAGGTCTAGTGTACTTTATTCCCAGACATTAGGGGTAGCTCTTAGGTAGCCGTCTCCAGGGTCCAGCAAATAGCATTGTCCATTGGTTGGCCCTTGTCCAAATGCGCAGCTGTTGGGCACCTGACTTCCTACCTCTTACGTACATTTCCAGTCAACTGAACTAGTGCGTGTCTACCTCCAGAAGCTTTATTTTTCCCCTCGCTGCTCGTATTTAGCTTTTTCCCCTTTACTGCAACCGCCACAAAGACTCAGTCGGCCAGTCGATCCAGGGAAATGGACAGCGAATTTCTGAACAGAAACAGTGCTTCTCCCTTGTGTGGTGATGGTTGAACACAAAGCTTGATCACCATGTTACCCTGTACCGAGCACCAGCTCCGTTTGCCGAGCTCTTTGCAGGCGTCTTCTGGCTGAGCCCTCATCAACTCTGAGCTGTTTGTACTATCACGTGCTCTGTGCACATAAGGACCCTGAGGCCAAGAATGATTAGGAACCTGTCAATTGCTCAGCTCATAAAACAATCACGTTTCAAGTGCGCACCACAAAGCCAATGGAAGAGCGCCGACAGCCTCATCCTGTGGGCACCAAGCGCTTTGAGGCTCCATAAAGTAGTTTCTGTTAATACACACGTGACTGCAGAGTTCTTTCTTGGCAAAGACTTTCTGTCCCTCGCCTTATGTTAATGTTGACATCGAGTGCCTTCCACAAGCACTTTGAACCAGACGGTGATTTCTCCTGTCAGAGAGTTCATTTGAATCCTGATTGTGCTCTGTCTTGATGTAGCCCTGCTTCTGCCCGTGCTGGGTTAGCACGCTTTCATACCAGAGGAATTGAAAATGAAATGCTGTGAAATTGAGCCTCGCACACCTTCTAGACCTTCAGAGCACTGCTTCGTGCTGGGATATCTATCAGATGAACTCCTATAGTAGTACCTAATTAGGCGGGCAGGCAAGTGTGAACTCTTGAATAAAAAATCATGTTGGAAGTATGTGTTTTGTTTTGTTTTTTTTTTTTTCTTTTTCATCCTGTAGTTTATACAGCTTAGAAAGGTTTGGAATTTGTCAGCCGTTTATAATAGGATTATAATGCCCTTTGGTGAGTGCTGTTTGAATGTTGGTTTCTCATCCTGTACCGTTAGAGATGAGGCCCTCTGTGTCTCTCCCCCACCATGTGAAAGTAGTTTGCGTTTAAACAGTGTCAAGATGTACATTCAACCCCTCCCTAAAATATTCATATTAAATCTTCACTGTCGCATATTAGATTGTATCCTTTATCAGTTACAACTAGTCTGAGAATATTATGCTCTTTCTATTTAAAGCAAAGGATTTTGTAGTCACCAGTTATTTTGACATTAAAAGAATTGCACTATTTTCTGGGATTTGTGAAATTGCTATCATTAAACAGAATGTTATTTATGATGCAACATTACGAACTTGATCTCAGATACTTAGATGTTTTCTCAATACATTTCTGAAAGTCACTGCTTATTTCCACAGTGACTTTTTTTTTTTTATCTTTTTTAAAGTTTTTTTTTTTCCCCCTCTTACACTGCAGGGTATCCTCACATTTTTTCCCCCTTTGATCCTTCCTATCAACATAAAACTCTGAAGTAGGCTGAGCGAAGCAATAGACTGTTTCCCCAAGGCCAGAAAGATGGTAAGAAACCAAATGGGCACTAGAATCCAACTGCGCTGGGTGTGTTCACATGTTAACAAAATGATCACACCCGGGTGTAAGGAACAGCCGAGGAGTTGTACAGGAAAAGCCCAAGCCTTGTCAGTAGCTGAGTTTGGGCAAATCGATTAACATTTCTATGACACGTATTTCTCCTTTGTGGGAATAGGGAATTGTGGTCAGTGACTGTAAATTTCTGTATTCTCTAAAGTTCTGGGAGTTTATTGTCAGTTGAAGTCAGAGAATAAACCCAAACCTTTGAAATGAGAGAAGTAGAAACTAGTAACAGAGGTTAGCTCTGGAGAGGGAAACTTGGTACTTGGGACTCAAAGATTGGAGGAGGGATTAACGTTCATTTTTTGTGGTGTTTATTTTCTCAAGAGAGGGAGAGTGTAAGTTGGTGGGAGGGAGGGACAGAGGATCCGAACTGTCAGCACAGAGCTTGACATGGGGCTTGAACTCATGAACCCTGAGATGATCTGAGCCGAAGTCCAATGCTTAACGGACTGAGTCACCCAGGCGTCCTGAGATTAACTTTTAATTAACTACTTGTTTACTATTATTCTGTACCTTGTACAAATAAATGGATTAAATTATTTTAATAAAGATTTAAACACAAACTGATAGAGAATGGTATTACTTCACTTTACCATATCAGAAGTCACGACAAAGTTTTCCTGAATCTGACTCTCTGACCTGTCTAAATGCTTCTGCGTTAAAAGCCTGTATCTGTTTTGTCTCTGTTTTTGCAGACTAACTTTGCACATAAAATTACTTGTCTCAGTAATACAATTGAACTTTAAGCAAGGTAATTATTCTCAAATTGTTTTACTTGTATTTGGTATGTTATTAATACTGTATTATTTAATACATGTAAGGTGAAAATAAATTTATTTAAATAACAATTTTATTGGCATGTAGATAGATAATATCAGTATTAATTGGTATAAGCACATGATTTCAAGCAAACTGGGGTGTATGAATGTTATAAATTAGGGAGTATCATATACAATTAGTAATAAAGTTACCAAATTGCTACCTTTCTTGGAATGTAAATTACTGAAAAAATTACTGAATAAAACACCTCTTCCCATCATTGGGAATATTGTTTATAATTAATGCCTTGCATGTTGGCAGTAATACAAATATTAATGTTACTAGAACACATTGAATAATCCCTCCCCCATCATGAATTGGCAATATGAAAATTTCTTGAAAACTTGAATCCTGTAGGAATTTTAGACTGCCTACATAAGAACTACCAGACGTTCCTTTGGGAATATTTGACAGAAATAATAAGAGATTTGAAAGAAAAATAAATACAACAGAAAGCAGAATAAATGTAGAGGATTTGATAGCGCAGCTTTGGGAAAAATAGAAGTGAAAAACTTACGAAAGTGTTTTCGCTTTGTTTAGATGAAATTTTGTATGAATTTATCATGAGGAATGCTAATAATAGTTACTAATATGGATCAGACATTTAATGTGCAAGGTGTTTTCTATGTTCTTTACCTGGGTTATCATATTAGAACTTCTAATTAGCTACAATCATGGCTCTCATTTTGTAGTTAAGGTAACTAAAGGCCAGAACATTTAAGAAAATTGGCCAAAGACCTACATCTTGTAAATGACTCACCCGGGGATCAAACCTAATCAAAACTAGTAACTTCAATGCCTGAGTGTCTCTGTATGTGTTAACCTATAGATCTCCGTGCATTGGAGGGTGGTTTTGTAAATACTGTTCACGGCCATCTAGTATTCTCTTCACTTAGGCCTAACTGGCCAGAATAAATAAAGTCTACCTGAAGATTTTGTTTCTTAAACCTCTAGGTAAACAGTCATATCTGCAACTGTCTTGGGAAGTAGGTCAACAATTACATGGCACACATTCAAAAGGTCATTGAGAGTTCAATTACAAATGAAGGGACAAACAGAGATTTTCTTTAGGTTAAGTGTTTCAGTGAAAAGTAATCTTACCTGCCTTGTGCAAAACTGACGAGGATGTCGGCATGTCAACAGATTTCCTGTAGATGCGAAAGAGATCTACAGTTCGTGATTGTTAGTTATTTAGTATATCAAACCAGTTATTAACGTTCTCTTTATTCAGTATTCCTCCAAGTATCCTTTTAAATTTTTATTGCAAGTAGTATTTATTTATTTAAGTTTATTTATTTATTGTGAGAGAATGAGAGAGTGCAGGGGAGGGGCAGAGAGAGGGAGAGAGAGAGAATCCCAAGCAGGTTCCTCGCCATCAGCACAGAGCCAGGTGTGGGGTTCGATCCCATGAACCGTGAGATCCTTACCTGAGCTGAAGTTGGACACTTAACTGACTGAGCCACCCAGGTGCTCCCGCAAGTAATGTTTTAAATTATGACAACACTCTTCATAGGTTGGCTCAACTGTAAGCTTTTGGAGTGTAGGCAACACGTCTGTCTGTCTGTCTGTCTGTCTTGCTCAAGTGACAATCTCATTACCTAGTGTAGCTCGTGTCGTGTGGCTGAGCTCAATAATTGTGTTCAATGAATGAATAAATGAGTGAATGAGATAACTCTCTGTATTTTTCCCAACCCTTTATTCTCCTTTATGAGATTATAAATTATATGAGGAAAAACCAGAACCTTATATTAATTTTATCATGACCACAGCTTGCATAATTGTGAGATAATTATATTGCTTTTATTTCCTGAAAAAGAAATATTGCTCAGCAGTGGTTTTTTTGTTTTTATTTTTCCACTACATCTTTGAGAAGGAAATGTTTAAGCTTACATGTTTTCCAAAGGTACAGTCTAGGTGACCAAAGAGTGCTGTTTTTGCTGTGTTCAAGAAGTGAAATACACAGGGGCGCCAGGGTGGCTCAGTTGGTTAAGCTTCTGACTTTGGCTCAGGTTGTGATCTCACAGTTTGTGAGTTCAAGCCCTGCATCGGGCTCTGTGCTGACAGCTCGGAGCCTGGAGCCTGCTTCAGATTCTGTGTCTCCTTCTCTCCCTCTGCCTCTTCCCTGCTTGTGCTCTCTCTCTCTCTCAAAAATAAATAAATGTTAAAAAAATTTTTAAATGAAGCAGAATACACAAAGAAATCCAATATCACAATGCCCCTGTTGCATACAAAAGCCATGATTCCTAGTGCTCTGTTAGAATTGGTTTTGCAACTCACAGAACAACAGTCTGGGTTCTTTGAAGATAGAAACAGCCTAAAAAATGTGGACTTTGTGACCACAGGACTAAGAGTTTCATTTGAAAATTCATTCTGATCATTTGTACTTGCCCTGAGAAGTTACTATAAAGAATATGGAAGTACGGGGTGAGCGGAGGCAGGTCTCTGTCTTATGCTGTTGTTCAGCACTGTAGGGGTCACCCCTTAGCAGGTAGTAGGTGTTCAGAGTTATTTGTTAAATAAACTATTGAAAAAGGCAACAGGATCATGGTGAGTGAAGACGAGTGAAGAACAGAGAATTTCTATTTATAATCTCCAACATCTTGGGTTATTATTATTATTATTATTTTGTTTTTACCTTATGTACAAAAGGAAAGTCTCTCTGCTGAGCTGAATAAAAACTAAGCTGTGCCAGAACTGAATTCATAAAAGTGCTGGGAGATGAAATAAATACCACCAGTAAGTTTAGAGACTCTCTCTATGGAAATGATATAGTGATATAAACCAAGATAGTGTTAGAAGTTCTACTGATGGACAGCGGTCGGCTGCAGCATAACAATGGGGTTTCCTGAGCGTGCTTGTCCGGGTCTTACTTAGTGGAGTGTTTTGAGACCTGTGTGCATGCCATCAGTGTTTCTCAAACTTGGGCAGAAGAATTACTTGGAGGATGTGTTGAGGGAGACTCCGAGCTCCAGTCCCGGAGATTCCAAGGCAGTGGTTTGGGGCCAGGAAGAGAGGTTGCATGTGTCACAAATTCTCAGTGGATGATAGTCGCGCCGATTTGAGGACAAGACCTGGATCAATGCTAATTTAGGGAACTTTGCCTCTTATCGTCCACATTATTTCAAATCCAGATGTTATAAATGTGGTAGTTGTATGTGTGCATGTGTGCACATGTGTAACTTTCCCCTTAAGAACAAATTTTCCTTTTCTTCTTGCAGGTTTCTCTGCGAAGAGGGTAGCTTTTTTCCTCTTAGAATTAGGTAATAAGAGATATTTTATTTATTATTTTTAATAGATATTTTATTTTTTTTTTAAATTTTTTTTTTCAACGTTTATTTATTTTTGGGACAGAGAGAGACAGAGCATGAACGGGGGAGGGGCAGAGAGAGAGGGAGACACAGAATCGGAAACAGGCTCCAGGCTCTGAGCCATCAGCCCAGAGCCCGACGCGGGGCTCGAACTCACGGACCGCGAGATCGTGACCTGGCTGAAGTCGGACGCTTAACCGACTGCGCCACCCAGGCGCCCCAATAGATATTTTAAAGTAAGCACAATAGCATGATTTTTGCTTTATTTTTGTTTTTATTTTTTTTAATTTTTTCAAGTTTATTTATTTCAAGAGAGGGAGAGAGAGCATAAGAAAGAGAAAGAAATAGAGGGGGAGAGAGAATCCCAAGTACCCATCAGCACAGAGCCCAGTGTGGGGCTAGAACTCATGAACTCTGAAATCATGAGTGGGTCAAAACCAGGAGTCTGATGTTTGACTGAGTCATCCAGGTGCCCCTGGTTTGAATTTTACTTTAAGGCTTGATGTCCTGTGACCCCAAAGGAGCTAATTCATTAGTTTTAGCATCAATTTCCATTTCTATTTAATATGGTGAATAGTGTCTTCAGAGTTTAGGAAGCTAGCATAGAAACAGAGGAGATGATACAAACAAATATTTACAGACATTAATATGAATACAGATTCTGGGTTTGATTAAGATTGCTGCTTTGTAGCATATGATTTTCAAGAATCACTCATTAGTTAAATTTCAATTTAGATTTAAGAGTTTTAATGGATCTTGAACATGGTGAAAAATAAAGTATATATAATGCCCACTGACTTAAAATAAAAATGCTTAAGGGGTGCCTCAGTGACTCAGTTGGTTGAGTGTCTGACTCTTGATTTTGGCTCCTGTCATGAGCCCAGGATCATGGGATCAAGCCCCGTGTCGGGGTCCACGTTGAGCATGGAGCCTGTTTGGGCTTCTCTCTCTCCCTCCCTCTCTTTCCCTTTCCCGTGCTTAGGCTGTCTAGAATAGAGTAGAGTAGAATAGAATAATTCAGTTCATTGAAATGTCTGCGTATGTGAATTTTAAATCTGAGAAATTAGGAAGAGGGCACTGTGAGTTTAAAAAGACCATGGCACATCACTGATTGAGAATTCATGGTGTGCAATTTGGACACTGGTTTCTAGGTTATAATGTTGTGTTACTAGTTTTTGTAAAATTAATGTTACAAGAGGCATGGGTTTTACTCTAAAGTGCTATTTGCTCCATTAATCATTTTATCTATCTATCTAGCTATCTATGTATCCATCCATCCATCATAGGTAGATAGATGGATAGATAGACATTTTTGTTATTTACATATTTCTTAAAGTATTTCTTTGTCCTGGACACTTATTTCTATTGAATAGAATTTAGGTTGAATGTTTAATGCATTAGACCATGAGTTTACTTCTTTATCTTAAAGTTTTTATGGTTTTCAAATGCTCTCTTTTGAAAGACTGGTTTATGTTTTTCATTTCTTTAACCTTTTTTTTTTTAAGTATGTGCAAAGTATCAGGGAATTCAGAGGTCTAGCGATAAGGACCACCTGTTCCTTTATGGTACCTTTCTTCAAATAATGTGTGAAGTGTTCTTATTTCTATAATGGTGCCTTATAATGCTGATACATCATTATTTGTAAGACCAAGCTTCACCACTGGTTACCCCATTTCAACTTGGTATCACAAGAAACATTTACTAATTAAAATTTTGCCCAAACTCATGTTTTGGAGATCAGGGAACACACGTTTCCTACTAGATTTCTCTGAAAGCTGAAATTATGCTGGACTGTGAATGTAGAAACGTAAACTCTAAAACTGAAGTAAAATACGATGTGGAATAGACTCTGCTACAAAGTGAGAAAGAAAACATTTCTTTCTTGAAGACTAAGGGAGCGATACGCAAAGAATTATGATGCACAATTCCTCCTTCCCTAGTGTAGCCCTCTGTGAATATTTCCTTAAGCACATCTCCCAAAACATCCTGCACCTCGCAAACCTTGATTCTGTCACTTTCTGCCTGTTATTTTCAAAGGGCATTGCATTTGAAACCGATATTACATTTTCTAACTGCATTTTAGTCTGATTACTTGTCATTCTTCCCCACTTGCCTCTGAGTTCTCCAAAAGTAGGAATGATTCTCATGCGTATAAAAAAATATCTGAAATACCAGAAATAATATGTAAACTTAAGATATAATCTGATACAGTTAATTCAGACTGATCAAAGTTTTTACATTTAAGTAACAGTTGTAAACTGTTCACAAAATTTTATTAACAATCAATGCAGTGTGTGTGTGTGTGTGTGTGTGTGTGTGTGTGTGTGTATTGCATATGTATATATATTATGTATTTATTTTACTGTACTCATGACTCTTCAAGCAGAGATGATTTTAATGCTAGGTAATCAAATTTATTTGGACTTAATATCTATTATCTTTTATTCTATATGAATGAATCTTGTTTTAAAAATTTTTTTAATGTTTATTTTTGAGAGAGAGACAGATAGCAAGCAGGGGAGGGGCAGAGTGAGAGGGAGACACAGAATCTGAAGCAGGCTCCAGGCTTTGAGCTGTCAGCACAGAGCCCGACGCAGGGCTTGAACTCACCAAACTGCGAGATCACGACCTGAGCCAAAATTGGATACTTATCCAACTGAGCCACCCATGCACCCCTGTATATGAATGAATCTTTGAAATGAACTTGTATGAAAAGGGCATTTTTAAGTATTTCAACTCTAATACTATCCTAATACACTAGCTTTTAAAGTTTACAGACAATGGAGTTTGACACCTTTGATGAATATTTATGATATACCATTTTGTTCCTTCATGTAATTTACTAACCCATTCTATTTCTTTTTTTTTTTTTTTTTTTTTTAATTTTTTTTTTCAACGTTTATTTATTTTTGGGACAGAGAGAGACAGAGCATGAACGGGGGAGGGGCAGAGAGAGAGGGAGACACAGAATCGGAAACAGGCTCCAGGCTCCGAGCCATCAGCCCAGAGCCTGACGCGGGGCTCGAACTCACGGACCGCGAGATCGTGACCTGGCTGAAGTCGGACGCTTAACCGACTGCGCCACCCAGGCGCCCCTAACCCATTCTAATTAATCTTAAATATTCCACTGAAGCATGAGGCTGTCTAGAAGGTAAAGGAGAGGAACAGTCCTGCAAGCTGTCATGTTTTTACTAACAAGAGCGACATTGAATGTAAATAAAATTACAGTCTCAGAAGAGCCATCTCTCTGTGATCCCAACCCCGTGACTTTAACTTGGTAACGTATTGAGATGTGTTCTGTATTACCCCGCCGCTCGGGACATCAGGACCTCACAGTGATGTGTTTAGCAAGGGGACGGGGCCATGTGATCAAACTGGAAGAAAGAGACAGCTTCATGCACTGTTTCCTCACATTATCTTCACTTCTATAACTTTTTCAATTAAATTTCAACAAGAATGTCACATCCAAAGTGGTTTCGCATTCCTCATCTGCCTTTCGTGAAACGATCTGATCTGTGTGCTGTGGGAGCTACTCGTTACTGAGTAGCTGAGTGTTGCTGAGCCTGCAACATTGGTGTGGTCAGCAGGCTGGAAAATCTCTCAGATCTAGACCATTTCATGTAAATTATCTCCTGCCTTTTCATAACCTTATTTTTTTTTTTATTAAATGCTGGCCAGAATTAGGGTTGACATCTTCCTTTAGGTTAGGCCAAATGTGAATTCTTACAAAATATATAATTAGGGTGAAATTTCTATTACCCAGAGTTTTAGAGGACAGTTAAAAAGCATTTAAAAAAATGTTTGTTTGTTTGTTTATTTATTTATTTATTTATTTATTTATTTATTTATTTTAGAGAGAGAGAGAGAGAGAGACAGAGCATGAGTGGAGGAAGGGCAGATAGAGAGAGAGAGACACACAGAACCAAAGCAGGCTCCAGGCTCTGAGCTGTCAGCACTGAGCCTGATGCAGGGCTTGAACTCACGAATCGTGAGATCATGACCTGGGCTGAAGTCAGATGCTTAACCAACTGAGCCACCCAGGTGCCCCAAAAGGCGTTTTTATTACTCCTGTATTCTCTCTTCAAAGCTAGTGCACATGGCTCAAATATCATCACATGGGTTTTTTCAAAATGTTGAGAACTTTTTATTTTTCATATGTCTGAGCGGACTTTGAAGTTCCTGTTTGGGGCTATTAGACCAGACTTCCCCTCACAAATGGGTGCCTTCTTTGAAGGATGGCAGAATGCTTCTGGCAAACCCTCTTAAGGCACAAATGAAAATGATCACCTATATAAGCACAATAATGACCCTATTGCTTAATTTGAGGCCGCTGCAACGAGCGAATCCCTCTCTGCTTAATATTGTTAAACAGGATGTGGTAGAATTTGTGCGCAAAGAATATATGCAAGCACTGTGCAAATATTAAAATACTATTTGATGCAGCAATATAAAAGTCACCTGTATGGGAAAGTTGCACTCATATTTTGATGAGTCTTGTCAGGCTCAAGGTTTTACAGCAATCTTGTGTATTTCTATCTTTTTCCAAGAGAAAGGAAAAAAAAACATAATTTTATTGTGAGTGATAGGGTTCTTGAAGCTGATAGAAGGAAATGATAGCCAATGATAGTTTTCTGAAAACTTCTCCACTTTCAACTGACGTTAACAGTTATTTATTTATTCATTTTTTTTGTAGACTGAAAATGTTCTACTATCTGCTGTTTTTATATTAACATAAATTAATTTTGCCATTCATTTATTTGTATATGTCATGTTGGCACAGTTCTGTTCTCCCAAGGAGTTTATCTGAATAAGATCGGTTATAAATGCCTACCCACAAGGAGATTATGAATCTGATTGACTTTTATTTTTTTTTTTATTTTTTTTTTCAACGTTTATTTATTTTTGGGACAGAGAGAGACAGAGCATGAACAGGGGAGGGGCAGAGAGAGAGGGAGACACAGAATCGGAAGCAGGCTCCAGGCTCTGAGCCATCAGCCCAGAGCCCGACGCGGGGCTCGAACTCACGGACCGCGAGATAGTGACCTGGCTGAAGTCGGATGCTTAACCGACTGCGCCACCCAGGCGCCCCGAATCTGATTGACTTCTAAATGAATTAAAGGTTCCTCTTCTTTCTTCTGTTTCTATGGCTTTATTATAGTACTTGGGACATGAAATTATTTTTTGGATTTCTTATTATTGATGATATGAATATTGATGAATATTGACCACAAGGAAGCATAGATTTTTTTCAGCAACACCTGACACATCTAAGAAAATATTTGTTGAGTGGAATGAATACACGAAGGACAAAATCATTGGTGAAACATGTGTGGACTTACTTAAGTTCTATAGAACATGAGACTGCGTCCAGAGGAAATACACAGATTAGTGAGGCATTGACTCTGCGTTTGAAATCAGTCAACATGGAGAAGGGAGTACACTAAATATGCAAATAATTATTTTATCAAAGAGGTTAATAAGACAAAGTATTATGCACCTTTAGAGTTGAGTGGCATTGTATCTATGAAAGAGATTTCTGAACAGATTTCATAATGCTGTGTCGCTAGAGATAGATTTAACGGATGAGTAACAAAAGCCAATGTTTTATGAATTTCCTAGCCAGTTGAGTAGCCTGATGCTGATGAGAATGACGAAGCAATAAGCACCCAATGTTAGCACCGGTGGATGAGTCCAGGGAGGGAAGGCACCATGACAGTCCCTTCTCTATTTCTAAATCACCGCATAATACTGTGTAATACATCATACTTGGCACATGGCAGGCCCTCAAGAAATACTTCTTTAGTGATGAAATGGATAAATTGTTGGGAGATTTACAGTGGCAATTCGAAGATTGTGTTTGGAAGGCTCTGAGTGTAGAATTATGTGTGTGAAAAATATAGTGAGTGATAGTGTGTAATTATGTCCCACAGTAAATAATGCACCTACACAGAGGGGGATCTTTAAGTCCACCTGTCATGGGAACTGGGCCTTTCCAGTGGCATGGAGTCTGCAGAAAGTTGGAGGCAGGCAGTCCTAGGAATTGACAAAATATGAAAAAAAATTCGGAAGTAAGTTTTTGAGGTAACGACTAGATTGAAAGAAATTAATTCCCTTTTATGAAATACTGGCAAATAAATGGAGTTGCAATTAGGAAGATGTTGAATGTTAATACGCGTGTAAGGTTTTCTGTCTAATAGTAGGAGACTATTGCAAAGTGTTCAAAGAAACATAGCTAATGGAAACATGAACTTATTTCTGACTAGAAAACTTAAAGACTAGTTAGGTAGGGGCGACTGGGTGGCTCAATTGGTTAAGCATCCTAATTTGGCTCTGGTCATGATCTTGTGGTTTGTGAGTTCGAGCCCCGTGTCAGGCTCTGTGCTGACAGCTCAGAGCCTGGAGCCTGCTTTGGATTCTGTGTCTCCCTGTTTCTCTGTCCCTCCCCTGCTCATGCTGTATCTTTCTCTGTCTCTCAAAAATAAATAAACATTAAAAAAGTATTTTTAGGGGTGCCTGGGTGACTCGGTTGAAAGTCTGACTTCAGCTCAGGTCATGATCTCATGGTTTGTGGGTTCGGGCCCCGCGTCGGGCTCTGTGCTAACAACTTGGAACCTGGAAACTGCTTCGGATTCTGTGTCTCCCTCTCTCTGCCCCTCCCCTGCTCATGCTCTCTCTCTGCCTCTCAAAAAATAAATAAACGTTAAACAAAAAACAGTTGGTTAAAAAAAAATAAAAAAGACTAGTTAGGTAAAAAATGTGGGCCTCAGAAGGGAAAAATACAGTGTTTCTAGTAACTATGCAACGGTGGTGGTTTTACCATTGGTGCTCTGAGCAGACTGTCAGATGTTCCTGGATGTCACGACTTGTTTACGAGGCAGGATGTCCTCCCGTGTTTTCATCCCTACGTGGGGCATTGAAGTCCCGCACAGTTTGTTCAGGGGACTTTCAAGTGTCATGGCTGGTGAGCAGTATGCTATCCATCGGGCTCTTATTGGAAGATCTACACTCTGAGTTTCTTTTACTCTTGTCTCTGGTCTTCACATCAGATACTCCTCCTTACCCTTCAGTCTTTCATGTATTTTATCACTCTGTTTTTCTAACTCATTCCAATACCGACTTTTACTATGGCCTCTCTTTTCTGCCTAACCTCCCCCCGCCCCAACTGTGCTATTGATTTTTTCGTGGCCAAGCAACTGGCTCAGTCTGCAACCATCCACATATTCTTAGACCTGCACTCAGGCAAGAGGTTTCTTTAGGGGTTTGTTTTGTTTTGTGTTTGTTTTCTTATAAGTAGAGGATACCCTCGGGGGGGGGGTATCTTATAAGTAGAGGCTACCCTTGGGTGGGTGAACAAAGTGATAGTTGGAAAACAGATTAATGCTTCCAGACTTAATCCTGCAACTGATCTATAAAAAGCACAGATGACTCTAAGACATAAACCTTGTGGAAATATTAAAATAAGATTTTAATGAAGCAAGAACAAGAACTTTGGGTGGAAAGCTGAGGAAGGCACATTGACTTCTATGCACAATTCTATGTGTGCTCCCCATGCCCCCCCAAAAAAATAAAGAAAACAATCTGCTTCCTAGAAAAACATTCTGGAAACGTTTGTCAGAGCACCCCAGAGGATATTTCACATCACGGACAAAGAGGTGACGGACAGCCATGACCATGAGTGAGCTCACAGAGGGGAAAATGGACGAGACACACAGAAGGTCAAGAATGGCATGCACAGCAAAACAAAGCAGATTATTTTGAGCTTTTACATAGAGACAATCACAAATTTAATTTTCGTATAAATTAAATATGGCTTCCAGCCCTCTTCAGGGATCAAAATGCATTTAGTAAATTCACCTGGAAGCACTGGGAGGTGGGCCACATCCAGGGTGTGTACCATTATGTCAAGCCTTCCTTGGCCTCTGCTGTGTGAGTCTTGACCCAGCACTCGATTTCCTCGTCCACCTGTGCTCGTGCACGAATTCCCTGAGACACATGGCTCTGGAGGACTTAATTTAATAACATTAACTCTTTGACTTGTTTGGGTCAAAACAGCTACCATTAGCACTAATGGATTTTGAATTATTGCATGGAGCATGTGCTAGTGTTGTACGACTAAAAACCTACCTTGATACGTAAATAAATAAGATCTTGCTTTCACTCTGTGTCTACAAAATAAATGTCTTGAAATAAACTGCGTACCAGTGACTCCCTCTCTGTCACATAGTCTCTCAGTTCCTCACTCCATCCCATATTCCAGTCTGTCCTCCAACAACAACTTCATTATTGATTTGTCTTAGCACCATTTTCAATCGCCATATTCTACTGAGATTTTTTATCGATTACTTCTATTGCGTACCGCCCTGATTCTGTTGTCTCGGCCCTCCCCAAGAAGATCACCCTGCATGTTTGCAATATCATTTTCACCTGCTTTGTTGACATCATGTTTTCACCATCTCACACACCCAGTCTGCTCACTTCTGCCCAGAGAGATTTATAAGCATCTTTGTGTTTACTCTGAAGTCTCACCTTAATGTTTATGGATCTTGACATTTTTTAAGACCTAGGCCAATTCTTACCTCAGATTTTCAAAGAGACCCATGGTTTATCACGCTGGCTGTGATATCTTTGCCTCTGAGGAAGCAAAGTATAGACAAAGACCACATTTAATAGCAAATGATCATACAGCATGTTATTTTGGGTATGTTTAGATGTGACAATGAGATCTGACAATATTTTAACATTCTACTTACAGTCTGAGAAATGAGTGCTCGCTACCTGCTCAGTTCCTTTGCAGGACATACGTATAATTTAAAAGGGAAAAATTACACACCATAATTTAAAACTTCGCATAAGTGATACAAATAATCACATTTAATTTTCTTTAGTATTATAGAGCGTGAAATTAACATGAAACTATATGTTAAACTTCCAAAATACTTTTCTTTATCTTAAGACATGATTGTCTAAAGGAATTCTAAGGGGCGCCTGGGGTGGCTCAGTCAGTTAAGCATCTGACTCTTTTTTTTTTTTTTTTTCAATGTTTATTTATTTTTGGGACAGAGAGAGACAGAGCATGAACGGGGGGAGGGGCAGAGAGAGAGGGAGACACAGAATCGGAAACAGGCTCCAGGCTCTGAGCTATCAGCCCAGAGCCCGACGCGGGGCTCGAACTCACGGACCGCGAGATCGTGACCTGGCTGAAGTCGGACGCTTAACCGACTGCGCCACCCAGGCGCCCCAAGCATCTGACTCTTGATTTTGGCTCGGGTCATGATCTCACGGTTCGTGGGTTCACCGAGTCAGACTCTGTGCTGACAGTGTGGAGCCTGCTTGAGATTCTTTCTCTCCCTCTCTCTCTGTCCCTCCTCCACTTGTACTTTCTCTCTCAAAATAAATAAATACATGTTTTTTTTAAATTTTTTTAACGTTTATTTATTTTTGAGACAGGGAGAGACAGAGCATGAACAGGGGAGGGCCAGAGAGAGGGAGACACAGAATCTGAAACAGGCTCCAGGCTCTGAGCTGTCAGCACAGAGCCCGACGCGGGGCTCGAACTCACGGACCGCAAGATCGTGACCTGAGCCGAAGTCGGACGTTTAACCGACTGAGCCATCCAGGCGCCCCATAAATACACATTTTCAAAAAAAAAAAAAAAATGGAAGAAGGGACAACATTTGGGCCTGCTTTTCCAGCCCAGCCTCGTTAGGACCCCTGAGGGAGTGCCCACCAGCTTCACCCTTGTGGGCACCCATCTGTTTTCTTTTTTTTTTTTATTTTTATTTTTTAATGTTTGTTTATTTTTGAGAGAGAGAGAGAGAGAGAGAGAGAGAGACAGTGTGTGACCAGGGGAGGTACACAGAGAGGGAGACATAGATCAGAAGCAGGCTACAGGCTCTGAGCTGTCAGCACAGAGCCTGACGTGGGGCTCGAACTCGCGAGCTGTGAGATCATGACCTGGGCCGAAGTCGGTCGCCCAACTGACTGAGCCACCCAGGCACCCCACTTTAAAAAAAAATTAATGTTTATTTATTTTTGAGAGAGAGGGCGCGAGCCACTGTTTTCTTTATGCACGGACACTGCTTGGCGTGTGTGATTCTCTTCAGTTACGTATCAGGTTCATATGTGGCCATGGCTAACTACTGTCCATTTAGTGGCTTCAGAGAGCACGGATTGGTTACGTTACAGTTCTGTAAGTGAATCACTCAGTGTGGGTCTCTCTGGCTTAAACACCTAGGTGTGGGCGGGGAGGGCTGTGTTCCTCTCCTGTCCCATTCACGCTCCTGTTGGCAGGATTCAGTCAACGATTATGCCTGAGTTCTCCAGGGTCAGTCCTGGCTCCCATGTAGATCCTGGAGGCCTCTCTCTCCTCCTTGCACCTTGTCCCCTGCCCCTCAGAGCCAGCAGGGGCCTGGAATCCCTCCCCTGCTGCCATCTCTCTGCCTTGTCCTTCTGGCCTTCTTTCACTTGTAGGGATTCGTAATTAGCTCCGGGCCACCTGGATAGTCTAAACTAATCCCGTCTCAGCATCCTGAGTGTGATCCTGTCTAGGAATTACTTTTGGCTGCAGAGGGTGGTATATTCAGTTTCAGCATGCTGTTCCTCGACGGGCTCTTGCTTTGGTGACTGTCGCTTATACCATCGGTTCCACAAAGCTTCTAGAACATTGTTCCAGTGTTTCATGTTATCGAATTTTGCTGCGGAGATTTTTGAGAACAACCTAATCTTTTTTCAACCTTTGAGAGATTTGTTCTTTCAGTTGAGATTCCTGTAGCATTTTTCATTATATGTGAGTTTCCCAAAATTTGAATTTATGATCGTATCTTTGCTATTTTATAAAAAGTTCTATCAGCGTGTCAACCCATCTCTTACCTATCCTCTGGACATTGTGTAATTCGTCCAACATCTCAGAAAAAATTACTACATATTTGAATAAATTTCTATTGAATTTATTGAATTTTCCCATTTTAGAACAGCATTATTTTTGTTTTCTAATATTGTCCCCAGATTTTACCTTCAAACACTTATCTCTGCGTGTTGCTTTTGTATTTAATATGATTAGGGAAATTCTTTACGGACATAATTTATATTTTTATCGTGACCATTCTGTTCTTCATTTATCATTTATTTTATGGGCCCTTTTCTCTGAAATCATCACTTGTATTCTGGCTGTTGCTTTATCTCCCTTATGCTTTAATTTTAATGAACTCATTTTGCTAAGTTCTATAGTACAAAGTATTTGAAGAAATTTTTCTGTTAAGTTTTAGATTATGTCTTCAAGTTTTAAATGGAGCTATCTATTTTAATATATTTCCATGAGTGCTATTTATTTGCATTTATTTACTTATATTTGCATGACACCGCTTTTTTTTTCTTACGTTAAATTCAGGTAATTGTGTCTGCAACTATTTCTTCTAAAATAGCATGGGTAGGGGCATCTGGGTGGCTCAGTCATTTAAGCCTCTGACTTTGGCTCAGGTCATGATTCTGTGGTTCGTGGGTGTGAGCCCTGCATCTGTCTCTGTGCTGACAGCGTGGAGCCTGCTTGGGATTCTCTTTCTCCCTCACTCTCTGCCCCTCCCCTGCTCACACATGTGCACTTTCTGTCTCAAAATAAATAAATAAACTTAAAAAATATTTTAAAATAGCATGGGTGAATTCTCCATTATTCCTCCCTACCATGAGATGTTTACAATTTGAAAGTTGGGTTTTGTGTTCTATGTACTTTCACATAAATTTGACCCTTGCTGGGATGTGCCTGACAGATACATGGAACTCTCTGCTCGCTCATTTGTGTGTCCATCCATCCATCCATCCATCCATCCATCCATCCATCCATCCCAGTAATTCAGTTCACAGTCATTGCACTATAATGAGTCAGTCTAGTTAACTAGATTAGCGGGAAGTGTGGTGACATGCGCTTGTTCTTGAGGCTTGTTCTGGAATGTGCAGTTGGATTCTAGGGGCAGCTCCATGGTCACCATGGTTACTGTCTCCCCATCTCCGTGGACCACACCGGATCCAGGAGGGAGGCTGGGCCCTCCATTCCTTGCTCTAATCCCCGGACTTGGGGGTCTCAGTGACTTCCCCAGGATCTGCAGAGTCACAGCTGTGGAGGTGGGGCAGAGTCTGTGATTTTTTTTCTTTTGCCTAAGTTTTGGAGAGGGGGGAATCTCAGAACTGGGTTCAGTCTACAGTCTTTACCTGGAGATGGGTTGGGGGGGCTGCGAGGTCTTCCCCTCCATGAGGGCTCTGTTCCTGTCTACTCACACTCGACTAATCTGGTCCTTCTTCAGGAGCACAAAATTGTCATCAGATAAGCCCCCCCCCCCCAAATATCTCATTTTCTCCCTTATTTATCAGCTCTCTTTTTTTTCTTGTCTTTCATTTTCTTTTATTTTCTTTTTCTCCCCTGTGAGAGCTTTATAAGTTTATCTCAATCTAATTCAGTTTTCTATTTTGTGATGATTTTTGGACCTGAAAATGATGTATATTATGATTTTTCCTTTTTTTAAGTTCTTATTTTATTTCATTAGCTTATCCATTTCTCTTTTCATGGTTTTGGACTCTCCATCAGCTCAGCTTTTATCTTTTTTTCTTATTTTAAATATTTCTTTGTTTCCAAACATTATGCTACATTTTTTTTTTCAAATGGGAGAGACTATAAAGCAAATTAAGTTTATAATGTTTCTTTAATAATTATGTATTACATATAATATCAAAGATTATATTTACATTTAAATGATAGAAATATATATAATGCTTATGTACTTAAAATATTTATTTCTATATTATAATCTTTCCATATTGTTTACATGTTTATTTCTTGTTAATAGATATTGTTTTTGAAAAGCAGCTGCCTAACCATTTAGATATTTCCCTAAGATCAGTGTGGGGGATTTCATTTTCTCTTTAACTTTTTTTTTTTTTAGATTTTACTTTAGAGCTAGAGAGAGCACGTGAGCAGGGGAGAGGTTCAGAGAGAGGGGGCGGAGAATTTCAAGCAGGCTTCACATTCATCAAGGAGCCCGATGTAGGGCTCCTTCCCACAACCCTGGAATCATGACCTCAGCCGAAATCAAGAGTCAGATGCTCGAGTCTGATGCTTAACCCAATGAGCCACTCAGGGTCCCCTGGAGATTCTCTTTTTAAACAGAGTCACCATGACCTCTGCTGGTCCCTCTCTAGTCTGTACTTCAGCCACAGGATAGGATTATTCTAGACTTCTAACTTGTGATGCAATCTGCTTCCTCAGGGAGAAATTCTGGTATGCTCAGGGGAGTCCTGCTCCCTTTCTGGTTTTTGAAAATCCCCCTAATTTCAGACGTCCGCTACCAGTTGCTTTCAATGCTGGTAATTCCATATAGAGACAGACATTTTAATGACGCGGTCAGTGGATGTCTCATGTCTGTTCTTCCTAAAATCTGTGGCACCACACTAATCATGGAATGTTAGCAGGCGCCCTACCAGGAAATTTCGTGTTTATTCTGAGACATTGCAATGCTTCCTCAGTTGTGTATCCACCCATATAATTATGCCTTTATTACAACTTTTTTTTTTTTTTTTTCAACGTTTATTTATTTTTGGGACAGAGAGAGACAGAGCATGAACGGGGGAGGGGCAGAGAGAGAGGGAGACACAGAACCGGAAACAGGCTCCAGGCTCTGAGCCATCAGCCCAGAGCCCGACGCGGGGCTCGAACTCACGGACCGCGAGATCGTGACCTGGCTGAAGTCGGACGCTTAACCGACTGCGCCACCCAGGCGCCCCTACAACTTTTTTTTTTAATGTTTATTTATTTTTGAGAGAGAAAGAGAGCATGTGCATGAGCAGGGGAGGGGCAGAGAGCGAGGGACACACAGAATCCCAAGCAGGCTCCAGGCTCTGAGCTGTCAGCACAGAGCCCGACGCAGGGCTGGAACTCACGAACCGCGAGATGATTACCTGAGCTGAAGTCAGACGCCTAACCTACTGAGCCACCCAGGCACCCCTTTTTAAACCCATCTTTTCAGTGTGCTATTTCAAATGACATCTTTACAGTTTTGTGGGATGTGAATGGTGTTCTTTTCTCGGTTTCAGTGATGTTGTACACATTCTCCTACTTTCATTTCCCTGTGGTGATTTTAATCGGCCTCTTCTCCATGTGTTATCTTATCTGAAAGTCACAACCACTTGGTTGAATCTAATTTCAAAGAAACTAATTACGGAATCAATTTTGATTTGGCAAAACAAAATGAGAAAACCCAGAACTAATTTTTTAAAGCAAATATTTTAATCTTCGAAAAAGAGGATTCTTTCTGGAAATTCAACCATCATCAACTTCAATTATAAAAAAGAAAAAAAAATGCTATTGTTATTAATATTTTTCTAACATCAAATTTAATTTTTTATACCCATTGTAAATCATTTACAAATGATTTATGTATATATACATATATATGACATGTATATATATATATATATGACGTGTGTGCGTGTGTGTGTGTATATATATATATATATATATATATGCATTTTTCTAGCCTATTAGAGACTGGAAAGTGTTGGAGCATGACTTTTAAAAACCCATTCAACACTTCTTTTTGCAGCTTCTTTTATGGGACAGGTAAATTTCTACAAGACTCTAAGGTCCCTGATATCACTTTATTTTCTAATGGAAGAGCAGAGCCAATAATCAAGTAGAGGCAATCAAATAGGGTGGGCACTACTTTACATGTGATCACAGAAGCCTCTTTAAGAAAATTATGTATGAGCTGATTGCTTCATTATAAGAGAGGGAGAGGGACAGCCATGCAGAGACTGGTGTGGGCAGGAGACAAGGGATACAGGGAGCTGGGATGATTCTGAATTAGAGGAATTATAGAAAGATAGACTCATGTACTATTCAAAATGAACCCTGAACCTTTGAAAACAGAAGGAAGACAGTAGAAATAACAATAATAAAGCCTACATGGTGGTGAAGGTAGACAAAGAGAACCTCACACAAACTGCTTTTTCTCTTCCTTTCTTCCCACTCTTTTAAGATGAGAGCATTTCACGTTTGTAGAACTCCCTTCCTTAGGTAGGTACGGTTTCCTTCAGAGGAGACTTCAGTGAGCCCCACTCCCAGCCTTGGAATGTGAATATCGGACCGTGTCAAATATTCATACGTATTTGAGCATTGCATTTTAAATCAGAACCTTAACAGATCTCTTGTGACGATTGCATACTTGAAACAACTCTGTTATGAATCATTTACAAAATGTCTACAGAAAAAATTGAGCTTTGGAGAAACAGGAATCTTTTTCTTGTTGATCAGATTTAAAATAAGACTGCATACACACATAACCATATAGGTATGCATTTGTAGTTAATCTTTGCTAATTTTAAAATGTAAATATATGCATGTATATACATGTGTGTGAGTGTGTATGAATTACCTGCTCAGGGGCCACAGATAATTAGATAGTAAATTCAGAATAAATGCTAGGTTATTTGGTATCCAGGCGAATGTTCATTTTATCCGGATTATTTTTGTACTCTGTACTCATATGGTAATTAATGTAATAAGTATTAATAGAATTTACTTTTTTTAATTTAAGCACTTTAAATAATACAGGAACAAACTTCTGAAAACCACATTCATTAACTCTCAGGAAATCAATTTTATGATCATGTATTTGGTGCTGAGATAATTGCTAACTATGATAAGGATTAGGATCTTAAATTTAAGATAACAGATAATTAACTTAAATCTCAATAACTGTCAGATATTGAGACTGTAAAACAGATGGTCAGGACTCACACTAGTGGCCATGGGTCGGGACAAGATGAAACTGCCAGACATTTTATGTGAGTTAAGCTTCAGCCAGTTGTGTTTGATTTCAGATCCGTGGTCTCAAACACCCACTTGCAAACTCATTTTTCTTGGTCTTTAAAGACACTTTTGCTTATTTTTTTAATTGAGATGATTTTTTAAAGATTTTTTTTTAATATTTATTTTTGAGAGAGACAGAGTGAGAGCAGGGGAGGGGCAGAGAGAGAGGGAGACAGAATCCGAAGCAGGCTCCAGGCTCTGAGCTGTCAGCACAGAGCCTGACGCAGGGCTTGAACTCACGGACTTTGAGATCATGACCTGAGCCGAAGTCGGTCGCTTAACCAACTGAGCCACCCAGATGCCCCTAATTAATTGAGATGATTAACAACTGGCCCACTTATGTAGATGGGAACAGATTAGATGTCTTATACTAGTTTTTCTTCTTTCTACTTGGAAGGGACAGTTCTTCTTTTCAAGCAGCTTAAAGTGCACTTTCCAATTGTACAAGGAGTAACATTACGTCCTCTAGTCACATGTCAGAGAAGTCTAAGCAGTTATTTCTGTCCAGTGGTGACAGGTGAGTGTGTCTCCGCCTGTTTCTGACAGACCTCTGATCTGGGAGGTGCAGCGTTATGTCGGGTGAATATTCAGTTAAAGAAAAAAAAACTTGTTCTAATTTTGGTTCCTGGGTAGATAACACGGGTAAAGAAGAGTAATTAAGCATTCTTTAATTCTTCCCGTGTAAAGGGACTTGTATACAACCCATTTAAAATAATAAACGAAAATGTTTCATCTGAACTCGTTAACAATGTTTTTGTTGTCTGAGTTCATCGTAGCTTACAGCTCTAAAATATATTAACTATTTTGTATTTAGCATACACAGAGATTTAGAATTCAACATAGAACGAAGAGTCGTTTGTGGCTGGGTGCGGAGCAGGTGAGGGGAGTAGAAGTGCTTTGCAGAGCACGGGACTGGGGGAGACGGAGACACCGTGGGAAGGAGACAGCACAGATCTGCAGAGGCTGGTCCTCCATGACCGAGGGCTGAGTCATGGGTCTAGAGCTCATACCTTCTGGTGGTTAGAAGCCCCTTAAGCGTCTGTATCACAGAATTGGGGGACTATATCCTGTCGAAGTAAAGAGTCTTGGCATCCCTGAAGGAGATTCTACATTTTAAAGTGATCTGCTGTGCCCTTTTAGGCAGTTTTTTTCATGGTAAGTGTAAGGATGTAGAAACGGTAAATAATTATTAAGAGAATGAATATGACCATTATATTCATTCCCTATCTTCATTAATACATTAACTCAGGAGCGCATGCATGGGTGGCTCAGTCATTTAAGCGTCCAACTTCAGCTCGGTCATGATCTCACAGTTCCTGGGTTTGAGCCCCCCCATCGGGCTCTGTGCTGACAGCTCAGAGCCTGGAGCCTGCTTCAGATTCCGTGTGTTCCTCTCTCTCTCTGCCCCTCCTCTGCTCACATTCTGTCTCTCTTAAAAATAATCAAACTTTAAAAAATTAAAAAAAATACATTAGCTCATAGATTATGACCAAAACATCATAAAAAATACATGTTTTAAAACAGTAGCCCCCACATGTGTCTATTAGGTAGAAGATTTTGTCTCCTGTTTTGGTGATATTGCCATACATGGCCATAAAATACATTAAAAAACCTTGTGATGTCTTCTGGTCAAGAAAAATTTAATGCCTTAGATCATTTACGTGATGATTCCTCCTCCATTTACTGAGTCAGCATTTACTGAGCACCTACTCTTTCCCAGGTAGTCTATAACATAAAAAGAATTCAAAAGGAAATGCTGTCATGCTCCTGAATTTTGCTCCAAGGAACTCACAAAGTAGAAAGGAAAAACAGACCTTGGACAGCTAACTATCATGATATGATACACGGTTTAGTAGCTCTATGAACATGTTGGAGGGAGCACTCATTTTTACTTGGGCCATAAGGGAAGTCCTTACTGGAGCAAGGTAACATTAGCTGGGCCTTTAATCCTAAAAATTTCAAAAGCTAGAGAAGAGCGAGCAGGACATTCCAGAAAATGAATCACTATATGGAGAGACAAGAAAGTGTAAGTCCAGCTAGTTTTTACGGGAAGGGGCAGTGGTGGTTGGGGCAGTAGCATGTAGTATAAGGGAATTAGGGAATAGAATGCTGATTGTGTGCAGGAAGAATATTAGAAGCGCTTAATCTAATTATTTTTCTTTCATATCAACCAGGCACGCTTATTCCTTACCCGCATTTGAATTTAGGTTTAAATCGAGCCCTTTTGAGGTAAAAAAAAAAAAAAAAAACAAAACATATTATTATAGATCATATATCTGGATCATTAAGTTTCCCTGTGTTATAATTAATTTATAATTTCTAATAGATAGTGTCTATATAATTCCATGTAAAGATATGCAAAGACATCGTTTTTTTCAAGAAACTTGCCACTCTTTGTGTCTAAAGGAAACCAATATGTCCTCCTACATATCCCCCCAATGCAACTAAATGTTACTATTAGCATATTCACTCAATATTCCACCCTCCAAAATCATTTTAATTACTGTGGGTTTAATTTAGGGTTTAAATGTTAGATTGTTGTATATAATTTTACATTTAATTCATACACATTTGCAATGCATTCATACGTATAGACAAATATAATAATTATACTATGAGGTTACATTGAGAAGTATCTTGATCAAAACGACATGGGTTTTATAGAATCTAATTTTAAGTTTCCTGTAGATTTGTTTTTACTCTGCTTCGCTCCAGAAATAAAATGTAAACGTGCCACTTTATTGACTCCAGTCGACTCTATGCTCTCCTCAACTTTTAAACGTTGCAAACAGGAGTCGTTTTAGTCTCAGTGTTTATCTCCAGTGCCTACTTGAGTTGATGCCTCAAGATAAATGTCGTCCTAATGGTTGGCACGTAATGGGTGGTCAATAAATCTTTACTTCATAAATAGGAGATTGTGGAAGAAGGAAAATATGCTAAAGTGGTGTAGGGAGGTTGCTGTACGTTTCTCCAGTTCTTAGATGTGCGAAAGCCTCTGCAGTCGGCAGCGTTAACAGTGTCAGTGGTGGGGATGCTCCTTCTACTTCATGAAACAACGTTCAGCTCTCTTTGGGAAATGCTTTCTCATTAGGCAAATGAACATCTCTCTGTCTCTGTCTGTCTCTCTCTCACACACGCACAAACCCCAGATCGTTTTTATGCATTACAACTCTTCAGTGTTGTTTAGTGGATAAGTCTCTTGCTTCTCAAAAAAGTCATTTGAGAAAAAAGAGTCCAGTTTATTCTCTTGACAGCGTTATTTCCTGAATTCAACACCAAGTCCCATAGTAGACACTTAAATGCCAATCTACAAAGTTGAAAGACTTTGACTTTTGATGAGATCTTTGAAAAAATCTATTTTTCCCTTTTTCAAGTTTCTATTTAAATTCCAGTTCGTTAACATGCAGTGTAATATTAGTTTCATGTGTAGAATTTAGCGACTCAGCGCTTCCATACATCACCCAGTGCTCAGCACAAGCGCATCCTTAATGCCCATCACTCATTTAATCTACCCCCTACCCACCTTCCTCCAGTATCCTTAGTTCTTTTTTCTCTATAGTTAAGAGTCTGTTTTCTGGTTTGCCCCTACTTTTTCCCTTATGGCCTTCTGTTTTTTTTTCTTATATTCCACATATGAATGAAATCATACAGTACTTGTCTTTCTCTAATGACTTATTTCACTTGGCATAATATACTCTAGCTCCATCCATGTCTTGGCAAATGGCAAGATTTCATTCTTTTTGGTCACCAGGTAGTATTCCATTGTGTGTGTGTGTGTGTGTGTGTGTGTGTGTGTGTGTGTGTGTGTATACATACATATATATATGTGTGTGTATATATATATATATATATATATATATGCACACACACACACAACACGCACGCACACACACACCGCACATCTTCTTTATCCATTCATCATTTGATTGACCCTTGGGCTGTTTCCATAGCTTGGCTATTATTGATAATGCTTCCGAAAAAATCAATTTTCTACCAACTAATCCTGAAGCCCAGCCTGCTTCCAGTTATATAGTGGAGTCTCTAAATTTTGCACTGATTTAGGCAGTGGTTCTTTTCCTTTTTTTCTTAGAGTATTTTTTCAAATGTTTGTTTATTTTTGAGAGAGAGGAAAAAAGAGTGAGAGAGCATGAATGGAGGAGGAGCAAAGAGAGGGAGACACAGACTCTGAAGCAGGCTCCAGGCCCTGAGCTGTCAGCACAGAGCCCTATGTGGGGCTCAGTCCCACAAACTGTGAGATAATGACCTGAGCCAAAGTCGGATGCTTAACCAACTGAGCCACCCAGGTGCCCACTTAAAGTATTCTTAGGATAGCATCCATTAAATTCAATTTATTTAGATCTTTAGTTTATCCAGAGTTATAAAGTGTATACCACTGTGTTTCTGGAAAAACTTTTAAATGTTTTATCCATGGGGTGCCTGGGTGGCTCAGTCGGTTGGGCAGCCGACTTCAGCTCAGGTCATGATCTCACGGTTTGTGAGTTCGAGCCCCGCGTCAGGCTCTGTGCTGACAGCTCGGAGCCTGGAGCCTGTTTCAGATTCTATGTCTCCCTCTCTCTGACCCTCCCCCGTTCATGCTCTGTCTCTCTCTGTCTCAAAAATAAAAAAAAAGTTAAAAAAAAAATAAATAAATGTTTTATCCAAATAAGGAATATGATAATGCATGTGCCTCTTCAGAATTCAGTGCTTAAATAAATGCTAGCTTTAAAAAAAAAAAAAAAGTAGATATAGGCTTCAAACCCAGGTCTCCTTGTATTTACCTTCTGAGCCATAGATGACAGGTATAAGCAGTTCTTAAAGTTTTGTTTTTTTAACGATGTGAAGTCTCTGCCAGACAAGGTCTTATGTGTCTCCTCGGAGTCTTTTTGTGTGGTTAACACAAGGTGCCTTTTTTTCACAAGTATGGTTATTAGAGTTTCTTCTAATTTTCACTGGCTTATACTACAGTGTCTCTAATTCCTGTGTTTTTTACATTATTTTGGGTGTTTATATTTACCTCTTATCTAACATTCATTTTCCATTGAGACACATATAAGTTTGTCTCTGACTTCTGGGAGCGCTACAACCCTAATCCATCCACTCGATTTGCTCCCATTACGTCTAGTGTGGTTATTGTAAAAAGAGCTGGCCTTTTCTTTATTGCTGCCAATGGCAATGTGTGATTTATTTCAAATGTTATTTTATTAAGAAATATCTCTAAATTTTAATATGTTTCTTTTTGAAATATAAATTTGAGAACTATGGTGTGCTTCTTAGTTGACAGGTTTTTTCCCCCTCAAAGATTTTGTTCTATTCGAATTATTATTTTTATGTATTTCCTAGTTTCTTTCTGAACTCAAAGTCCAACTTCCCTTAAGTCATAATTCAGTTTGCTCTGCCCTGTGTTAGGCTGTGTCCTTTGCCACTCATTTTAATCTTGGAGATGTTTGGAATTCTGTGGCTGTTCCTAAGATCTCCCTCGGCATGTTGATGAATCTGCAGAAACCTCTCGGAGAGAAAGCGACACACGGACAGGGGATTTGAGAAACCCAGAAGTCCTTCTCCATTCCTATGCCCACTCTGGTACCATTCGCAGCCCCACTTAGGGAGAACTGGCCCTGCCCTGTGGTCCCCTTCGCATAAAGTGCAAAGGACGAAGAGGCGTGTGACGGTGTCCGGCTGCCAGTTTATACCAGCTGCCTACATACTCAGTTTATATTTTTGGAAGGAAACAATTCCTGTGTGGCCAAAGCATTATAAAATCTTAACCAGCTTGGTAGCCTAACTTCTGTAAGACAAAATATTTTAAACGCTCAGCCCCTCAGTCTTTTTAAAAGAATAATTGAACAAAAGAGAATAAAATTATACTGTGTATGTGAACTTGGATTCACTTGGTTGAAACCTTGTGTGTGGCCAGACCATCATTCTCCTTTTCTAGGACTAACGAAATGAAGTTATATTTAAGGCATTGATCATCACTGTCAGTCTTTTTCTTGGAGCCAAGTTCTTTCAGACACCCTGGGGGCAAGCACTGCTTCTGCTGTTGTTTTTCTTGGCCGTCCTGCCTTTTCCTTCAACCACCACTGTCCTCAAAGACAGGGCAAGAATAAAGGCAGTGAAAAGCTGGCATAGCACTTACCTGGATTATAAGTGCACCCCCAAAAATGGGCATCAGAAATAGGAGTAAAAGGCAGTTGCCATTGGTGATTGAAAAATGCCTTATTAGGGTGCTTTGTAGGTGGTTAGGACTTTTACCCTCTGAATACTCTTTAACAAAGTTTTCCCCGCCTCTCTGGTTTTCCCTTGTTTTATCTCTATTCACTCCACTTCATCTTGGCACAGAAGTATTATTTTTCAGCCTAGTATACATACAGAAGAGTTTTTCAAATACACTTACCTTTAGAATATGGTGCACCATTATTAAAAGCTGATTCTCAGCACCACCCTTGATTTGCTGAAGCAAAATTTCCACTGGACAGGACCTTATCTATATCATCTATTTTTTTTTTAATTTTTTTTCAATGTTTATTTATTTTTGGGACAGAGAGAGACAGAGCATGAATGGGGGAGGGGCAGAGAGAGAGGGAGACACAGAATCGGAAACAGGCTCCAGGCTCTGAGCCATCAGCCCAGAGCCTGACGCGGGGCTCGAACTCATGGACCGCGAGATCGTGACCTGGCTGAAGTCGGACGCTTAACCGACTGCGCCACCCAGGCGCCCCTATATCATCTATTTAATGTTATATACATAATAGGATATATACATTTAACATACCACACACAATTATAGTATTTGAAATACCTAAAAGGAACAAACAGCCCAACATCCTTACTTGTGGATCTTTATTCTAGGGATAGGGATAGGAAATTGTATGGAAATTCTGCTTGGAGAGCACTACTAAACAGTAAGAATTCTGACCCAGAGCCATCACTCTTTTTTTTTTTTTAATTTATTTCTTTATTGAGAGAGAGAGAGCGCGCACATGCATGCAAAGGGGAGGGGCAGAGAAAGAGGGAGAGAGAGAGAATCCCAAGCAGGCTCCTGCTGCCAACACAGACCTGTGCAGGGCTTGAACCCACGAACCGTGAAATCATGATCGGAGGCAAAACTAAGAGTCCAACACTTAACCAATGGAGCCAGCCAGGTGCCCCCAGAACAGTCATTCTTGGTTGCAGCTCTTAATTTTCCAAAATTCAGAGTGGCTTAGAGGAAGTTACTCAAACACTCGAAGCATCAGTGCCCTATAGGTACAATGCAATATTAATACCATTTGAATTGCTTCTTAAGTTCTTGTGAGGATTAAAAATTGGAATAAAAGTTTAAAACCATGAAGTGCTATATTTCACTATGAGCACATGAAAAAGAAGAAACGCGTGCAAGGAGAGTTCGGATTCATGTTTCATAATGGTACCTTCATAAGAGTTTTGGGCAGTGCAGGATACCAGAGACTAACAAGGTGATTGTTTACAATTTACAGACGATCCTGAGCATGACTAGTGCTGCATTTGCATCTGTCATCAATCCCTTCCTGTGCAGACCAGCAACTCTGGAAGGTGAACAGCAAGGAAGGATCTTGAGTGATTACAGTCTCAAGGGGAAAATGGGGGTCATGATCTTGGTTAGCCTATATGTTAATACTTCTTGCTTTTATATCTAAAATTTAGCATAGAAGTTTTAATAAAATCATGATTGGTGGTTGACCTCTCAAATACCCGACATCTGTCTTTGGTATAAATATAAACACTTTGTTTTTCATGTAGTAAGAAATGCTTTCATATGTCTGAGAGCATTTTGTTCATTTGTTTTTAGTTTCAGAAGTTTGGTTGAGCTCTGATATTACCTTTCTTCTGAAGCATTTTTTTTGTTTGTTTTTCCCTCTAGCTTTCCTTACCTTTTATTTCATTTAGTATTTATCTAGTGAAAGATACCACTTTTGGGAATCACAAAGACCTTCTTTCAAGCCGGTTCCATCATTTTTAGTTGCATTATTTTGAATGGCTCATCTCTTTAGGTTGGTTTCCTCATCTATAAAATGGGGAAAATAATAGTTCTGGCTTATAAGGTTAGTCTGAGGATTAAATGAGAGAAGAGATGGGGACGATTAGCTGACAATATGTCACCAAGTCAGTGATCAATAAAGGAGTTCAGTTGCTTTTGTAATTGTATCAGCCATTGCTTGGGGTTTTAAAGTGAACTCTGGCATTGATAGAGTGTTTTCAGGTCCAATGTGGATCTGATATTTATAAACGTTGTGAGATGTCAGAGTCACATCTTTTTCATCCCCAGTATTCACTCCTGTGTTGGACACAAAGAAATGCACTCGATAATTGTACGTGGAAAGAATGGGTAATTTGAAAATATACGTGAAAGTTGACAACGTAGTACCCACCTCAGCTTCTTGGATGATAAAGGTATTGTGGTAAATGGCAGATTTAATCTATTTGAGGCAAGAACTGGAAACAACAGATCTAAACCCCCGTGCTGGTTAAAGAAACACTTTCCCGAAATAATCTATGAATGTAGAGGACCTACAGTGACTCGGGAGACAGATGGCTGCTCGGCCACGTGGGTCTGGGTCTCATCTATGGGGCTCCTCCCACATTCCTCCTCCTGTATCTTCCAGACCCTTCTGCCTCCCGGTGTCCTTAATGACCGCCCAGCCGCCCTCCCTCCCTGTGGCACGGGCTGTATCTGTGTTGAAGATGAGGTGTGGCCGGAGCTTCTTTGCACTTCTTCATCATCCAGATACGTCTTCAGTTACACTTTCCTTTGTCTCAGAAGATGAAGCAGATCTTTGGTCTAAATCCAGACCTTGATTGTGCTCGTAATCTCATGTCCTCTCTTCTTGTCTGAAGTCCTGCCCTACCATCTCTCTTTCACTTATCTCTTTGCATTTCTACTTTTCTCATTACCAATTCTTTTCTTTCTGTAGCCCCAAAAGAGATGCCCACGTCCCTATCTCATGCTGAAAAAAAAAACACCCTTATAGTTTTTTTCTTTAATTCTAAAGTTTATTATATCTTTTAAAACTATTAAGAGTTGTTTGGCACATCTGTACCTCATCTAGCGCGTCACCCACTGCGCCGTGGGTGCGCCATTTCAGGTTCATCCATCTCCAAATGCAGAAGTTCCTCAGCAGCTGTCTTTGGGCCACACCTGTTGTGTTCTGTGCTCCCAACTTAGGGACACAGTGACCTCAGTGTCACCTGACAGCTACACTTCCAGTGCACCTCTTCCAGAAGCCACAGAAGGTGATGTTACATGTCATAAAAGTCTTTATGTTTTAAGTTTACTTATTTGTTTTGAGAGAGAGAGGGAGCATGCAAGCAGGGGAGGGGCAGGGAGAGGGAGACAGAGAGAGAGAAAGAGAGAGAGAATCCCAAGCAGGCTCCTCACTGTCAGAGCAGAGCCCAAAGTGGGACTTGAACTCACAAACCTTGAGATCATGACCCGAGCTGAAGTCGAGTCCAACCTTAACTGACTGAGCCACCCAGGCGCCTCTCGTAAAACTCTTCTACCTGAACAATCCACTCTCCCTCAGACTTCCACGCATCAAATTCTCCCCCTCGACCTTCCATGAAAGCCACCGATGACCAGGTCTTATCACTGGTACATCTATTCTCCCTTATGTAGATCTCAGGCTATTTTCTTAGCCCAGATTTGCATTGCTAGGCTTTTATTTTGCCCACCCTTCCCAATGTATGTCTATATTCGGGTTTTATAGTTGAGCTTAAAACATGTCGCAGAGTTGCTGGGTGAACTTGTAGCTAACCCAGCTAAGTCAGTGTCCCTGTCTTAAAACAGTGGGAAAACACCAATTCTTAGGGAGTTTTAAATTATATGTACATATATGTACACACATATATTTACATATATGTGTATATATGTATAATATACTAAAATATATATGTATATATATAATGCTAAAATGATATATGTCTTTCTGGCAATATATATAATTTCTGGTACTCTGCATAGAGTATATTTGAGTATTGAATCAATATTGTGATATGATGTCTTATCATAGAATGATCATCAGGTACGTCCATAATCCTGCAATCTGTTTAATATGATTTCCTAAGCCTCATCTTCCTTCAATACATGGTTCATTTTTCCCTCCTCTTGTTGAAAATATTGAAATGGTTTACATTGTGCTGTAGAATAATGTGAAAGCTTGTTAGCCTGAAATTCTACGTCCTCTTATTATAAGCTTATCTCCTGTTTCTCATTTTTTTTCCCTCAAACTTTATTCAAACTGAATTAGTGATTACTCTCTACTTTGTGTTATGGTTTATCACTTCCAAAGGAAATTATTTGCCCCAGATATTTCCTTCCATTTAGAAATTCTATTAGTCTAACAAAGACCTGTTGAATTCAAAAAGAAGGGGCGGGGAGGAAATAGATACAATCTTTATTGACTCTGAATTTCCATTGCACCTGATTTGTATCCATTGTGTTAATCTTTCCATGTCATGTTATAGATACACAAAACATCAAAACACATGAATTTTTAAATTCTAATCACATTGTATTGGATAAATTGTTATATTCATGAAACTCTTAATACAAGTGTAATTTATAAAGTCATAATAGACTTGCAAATAGCTGACTACTATATACGTGCATATGTATACGCGTATGTTTTCATATTGTAAACCTAACATGGTCCTCGTAGAAACTTTGGACAATAGGAGGGAACACAAAGAAGAAAATCAAAGTCAGTGGAAATCTCAAGAGGCAGTTGAAGCCTCAGTGACATCTTGTCTTCTGGGACTGGACACTGGACCCTTCCTCTCTTCTCCCCATCTTTTTATCTCTCCGTATCTCTCTGCTGCTGTCACTTTTTCTCAACACACAGATGCAAGTACACACACACACACACAGAACTATGGAGCTTCTAGTGTTGGGGTATGACAGTGGCATAATATGTGAAAGTGTCATGCCAAGGGAATTTTGAGGCACAGGAGAAGAGGCATGCGTACCTCCTAAAGTGTTTAGATTTTATTCCGTGGACCCTGGCGATTTTAAGTAGAGGCTGATATAATCTGATTGGGCTGTCAGAAATCCTATTTTGATATTTGAAAAACAAAAGACAAGAAAGGGTTTCGGACCAGCCTGGAGAGTGAATTGAAGACAAGCAGTGGTGACTGTTGGCGGGAGCCCAGTTAGGAGGTTGTCACCGCGACCTCGAAGACAGATAATGAAGGCCTGGAGGAAAGCAGAGGGGTGGCAACAGGGATAGCAGGAGAGAATCACATTTACATACTTAGAGACGTAGATCTGTTGGGACCCGCTGCCGGTTAGATGGGATCTTTAAGGAATATAAGGGAACAGTGAGAATTCCCAGACTTCTGGATCGATTGACCACGTGGGTGGGAACACCAGTTTTTGAGATGGTGTACGTGGAGGAAGAAACCTGAAGACGAGTTTACTTTCGAACTAGCTGCATCTGATCTGCCTGTGACATGTATAAGTGATAATATTTAATATAGATTTGGATATGTGTGTCTGGTTTATGTCCAAATCATGGGAAAAAACCACGAACACACACATACACACACCACATGATATACACAGGATATTTGTGGCTGTCTATGAAATAACTAGAGAATAGTGTATTCATTGTAATCATTTCTAAATAATTAGCTTTGTAGAAGTCAGGAAACAAAGAGATCTTCCCCTTCAAATAATGAGATCTAAACAGTGAAGTATTTGCCCTTAATCTTAGCACCTGGTTGTGTTCTCTGTCTGAGGGGAGTGGGTCAGAGTTTACCCAGAGTTTTTTTTTAATGTTTATTTATTTTTGGGAGAGAGACCTAGCGAGAGAGAGAGAGAGAGAGAGAGAGAGAGAGCGAGCAAGCACAAGTGAGGGAGGGGCAGAGAGAGAGGGAGACAGAATCCCAAGCAGTATCCAAGCTGACAGCATCAGTCCCACACAGGAGTCGATCCCGCAAAACCATGAGATCATGACCTGAGCCAAAATCAAGAATCGAGCATTTAACCAACCGAGCCACCCAGGAGCCCCTAGATTTTTTTTTTAGTCCTAGCTGTTTATATGACAGCATCTTTCAAGAACATATGCTTATTTTGTTATAATTATGAAATTCCTTTACCCTTCACCTGTAAAAAATGCAGTATTTCAAGTGATTACTATTAAAATATTAAAATGTCTTTTCTATTGACAATGATCTTAATTTGCAATTAGAGTTTTATACATGATTCTTTTGAGTATTAATTTGCTTCACCAAATTAGTGGTATACTGTATACTTAAACATCTCGTATAAATTGATGAAAACTGTAATCATTATTCAAAATCAATTACTTTAAACCATAGAATCTATTAAAAGTGTGAGTCGTTTTTTCTAAGCTGTAGAAAATATTGAAATTCACATTTTAGTAGTTTATCAAATAAAAACAAACATACTAAAAAGTTCCTTTTCCTCCAATAGATGATTTTATTTATTTTTTAAGGTTTATATATATATATATATATATATATATATATTTTGAGAGAGAGAGTGAGAGTGGAGAAGAGCAGAGAAAGAGGGAGACAGAGACTCCCAAGCAGGCTCCGAGCTGTTAGTGCAGAGCCCCACACGGGGCTCAAACTCACAAACTGTGGGATCATGACCCGAGCCGAAATCAAGAGTCAGACTGCTGCCCAGGCATCCCTCAGTAGATGATTAAAAACTATGCCCCAAATTGACTTGATTTCAGAACAGTTAGAAGATCTTTCTATATATAATGGTTTTCGCATTCTGCCAGTATCTTTAAGGGTGAGGATGCTTCTTGCAGGGCTGATCAAGGAACGTCCGCTGAGAAAGCCTTGAAGGAAGGCCAGGTTGTGAAAGACAGTGCTGGAGAGATGCCCACGCAAACACACCCTGAACTTCACCGTCCTGGCTCCTTCTCACCTCCATTCCACCTCTCAAGCCTGTGCGTCTTACTCAGCAACTCTGTGATGGAAAACACAAACAGAGGAGTTCAGTTAGAAAGGGAGGGAGGGAGGCCATCTGCGGGCTTCTGCATGTCCCTGTTGGCATGGACTCGTGCGTATAATAAGTGCTCAGTGCAAGAGCTTGGATTAAAAGTTTATTCAAACTAATTAATTGAATGCTGTGAAGTAGAGGAGGCTTATAGAAGAGAGAAAGGAGGAGGGAAGGGAGGAAGGATGACTCTAAGTGCCTGGCTGGATTGTGGTACATGAGGGTTAGAGGCTATTCGTGTCACCAGCAAGATCGCTGATATATCAAAATAGAATTTGACTCTCATGAGGTCTTTAAAATCTGTTCATTGGAGTATGCTCATTTGATATTCTTAGATAAAGCTGGTACACCCATTAATTTTCTTGAAGCCATCAGGTAATTAGTTTAATTTGAACATAAGAATGTCCAGTACTGGGTCATGATTTTAAAAAAAAAATCTAATTTAATATTAAATCCCCCTTCTCCTGTTTCCTCTGCTACAAAACGGGATGCCACCTCCACCAAGGATGTAGAGCTAAAGAGAAAATTTAGTCTACCTTTGTTTCTTCCTGTCTCCCTGCCCCCCCCAACCCCATCTAACATGGTTGTAGCTTGAGCCCCTTTGGGGATGGATGAAGGAAAGATCAGGAATATATTTTTTTTCTTGCTAAAAGCAGTAAGCTCTCTGAGTCTCCAGACATTTTGTATTAATTCCTTATTTTGTGGGACATTTTTGTGAATTATTTCAAGATTCTGGTCACAGGACTTCAACGGCTGTAATGCTTACGGTGCTAATGTTGCATTCCTTTCCCCTGACGGGATTTTTTACCCTCAGGTTTTGGTTCATTAGTGATCTATCCCACACAGAGTTGAGCTGCCGTCCTGGATCTCTCCAGAAGGTTTTGTCGGGAAATATTTAATTAAAATAGATTCAGCCTAGTTTCCACTTTTGAGAGGCCCAATTTTGCCTCCTGGGGAGTGGACAATTGTCTCCACGAGTCCATAAGTATAGAGGTTACCTGCCTCTGTTGAGAACAGCCAGCTTCTCACCTGATCTCAGACCTCCACACAGGAATCAGACACTTTCTGGGACTGTCCCCAACAGAGTCCAAGAAGGGGTATTTATACAAGGCTTGAGTTGGAAGGGGGTACCCTATACCCCCCTCTTTGAGGAGAAGTTGGGACAAAATATCATGACTTTCTCTCCAGAAATCTTCTGTATCACTTTTATGTGCCTCCCTTGATATAACCTTGATCTGACTGGGAATCCAGTGAAAGAGCTTCTCTGACTTCTAGTTACACAGTGAATGTTTGTATTACAGTTGGGTCTTAGTATCGATGCGTGGACATTGCATTGAGTATTGGAGCAGAAACTATCCCACCTCGACACGACACTACAGACGACTTCAGTTTTAAGAATGTAAGACTAGATTAATTTAGGGAAAGGAGGAGCTGTGACTACAAAGGTGTGAGGTGTCTCCCTGCTTTCAAGGTGACAAGTCAGCCACAGTTGCATGCATGCTGGTAACTGACATGAGATTCGTAAGGCAGAGACGAGATCGGTTTATTAGTCACCATAGCAACGGGCCCAGCATCGCCATCCATGTGCTCATTTCCCAGGGGGTGATGTGAAGAGGCAACATGTCACTTGCACATAAAATGGGTTGTGTTTCAGGGGTGGAGCCCTGAGTTTAGGGACCCAGATATTCCACATCTGGCAGTAGGTATGCCTGTCCTGCACTCCAGGAGATGATGTCACCACTGTGCTGGAGAGGAAGCACCCTGCCGATCCCTCCAGAGTGAAACAGTATTTCTCTCTCCTAAGCTGTTTGCTGTGCAGATCAACCTGAAAAAAATAGTGTGGGAAAAAGGGCAATCCGTGCCTCACTGCAAGTCGTGCAAACTTCAAGAAAACCGTGGAGAATTGTCGCCTAAAAGCTGAAGGTGGTTTGTGACGAAAATATGAATTCAATTTTTGTTATATTTGAAGTGACTGTTAAACACTTAGATGTAAATTTTGTGTGAAAAAATTGAATTTGGGGATTAAGGTTCATTGCATTAAGTTACTTATGTTAATTTAACTTCAGTGGAACTCAGTTTGTCTATAAGAAGGAATTGGCCGTTAGGGCATGTAGGATTTATAGTTTGAAGATTCTGTTAGTGACAGCAGAGTGTGTGTGTGTGTGTGTGTGTGTGTGTGTGTGTGTGTGATTTATTGTCACATTAGCTAACATACAGTGTATACAGTGTGCTCTTGGCTACTGGGGAAGATTCCCATGATTCATCACTTACATAGAACACCCAGTGCTCATCCCAACAAGTGCCCTTCTTTTTAAAAAAAAAAATATTTATCTATTTTTGAGAAAGAGAGAGAGGGTGCGAGCAGGGGAGGGGCAGAGAGAGGGAGACACAGAATCCGAAGCAGGCTCCAGGCTCCGAGCTGTCAGCACAGAGCCTGACGTGGGGCTCAAACTCACAGACTGCGAGATCATGACCTGAGCCGAAGTAGGATGCCTAACTGACTGAGCCACCCAGGTGCCCCAGCGAGTGCCCTTCTTAATGCCCATCACCCATCTAGCCCATCACCCACCCACACCCCCCTATCAACCCTCAGTTTGTTCTCCGTATTTAAGAGTCTCTTACGGTTTCCCTCCCTCTCTGTTTGTAACTATTTTTTCCCCTTCCCCCATGGTGTTCTGTTAAGTTCTAGAATTACCCTAAGACCCAGCAATAGCACTGCTAGGGATTTATCCAAAGGATACAAAAATGCTGATTCATAGGGTCACATGTACCCCAATGTTTATAGCAGTACTTTCAACAATAGCCAAATGATGGAAAGAGCCCAACTATCTATCAACTGATGAATGGATAAAGAAGACGTGGTTTATATACACAATGAAATACTCCTTGGCAATGACAAAAAATGAAATCTGGCCATTTGCAGCAACGTGGATGGAACTGGAGGGTATTAT
Source organism: Lynx canadensis (assembly GCF_007474595.2). Taxonomy (NCBI): domain Eukaryota; kingdom Metazoa; phylum Chordata; class Mammalia; order Carnivora; family Felidae; genus Lynx; species Lynx canadensis. The sequence continues at coordinate 84,349,964 of NC_044313.2, read as the reverse complement.
GCTGAGTGAAATACGTCAGTCAGAGAAAGACACATGATATGGGTTTTCACTCATATGTGGAATTTGAGAAACTTAACAGCAGAATCTTATAATAAAAGGAAGATCTAGAACATGTCTTTAAAGTGATAAGTATTTGTAAATTAAGTTGTTTTTTAATTAAAATAATAGAATTACCTTTTGCATCTCATGGATTCATAACATTGTGGTTTTTGTTACAATACTTGGTGACCGATGTTTTCTATCGAGCAAGGAAAGGTATATTATATAATGCCATCTCTTTTGTTCTAAGATATACTTAGAGAAGTTCATAATATTCCCTTTGATATGAGCCTGTATTTTACCACTGACATGAAATAATTTGGGAATATCATATAGCCTGGCATCACTGTCCACAGAATGTTCTGACTGTTTTTGAAGAAGAAATTATATTTATTCTTTTATTCTAATAGCTATTTTGTAAAAGGATTGAATTTTTTTTAATGTTTATTTAATTTTGAGAGAGAAAGAGACAGCGTGAGCAGGGAAGGGGCTGAGAGAGGGAGACACAGAATCTGAAACAGGCTCCAGGCTCTGAGCTGTCAGCACAGAGTCCGACGCAGGTCTCGAACTCACAAACCGTGAGACCATGACCTGAGCTGAGGTCAGAAGACCAACCGATTGAGCCATCCAGGTGCCCCAATTTTGTAAAAGGATTTAACATCCCCAAGTCTAACCTCTTAGACATAACAATTATCTCATTTTTTTAAAGTGCCTTAAACGAATGTTCCTTTCCTTTTCCCAAACCTCCATCATCATTCAGTGATGTTTATTTCTTTATCCACATACTATTACAGTGGTTTCTAACTATTCATCATAGATGCACTTTTTCACACGGATCTTTCAGGTTACATCACTGCCAGAGAAATCTTAAAATACTCCAAGACTACAATCAGTTTTTCTATGAAGTGCTCTATGCTACCAACTTCCCTTCACCTCTGTGTTTTCTGGGGTGCTCTTGGAACGTGATCGCTTAAGATTTTATCCCTTATTATTCAAAATGAATACATTTTTACCTTAGGTTTACGTCAATATAAGTTCCCAGATTTGCAGGTCGTATCTTGTTCTGCTCTGCGGTGCAGACAGAAATATTCCATCGATGTTTCCTTTGGTGTTTGATTTTATTTTGTATACATCACTCTGGAGACTAAGAGCCAGAGTAGAGATGACAACGAAAGCCAGCCAATTCAAAGGGAAGAGTGTCGGGTGACCACTGATGTACAATTAAAGCTTGATAATTGCCGTAACGTTTTCTTCCTCCTCTACCTGCCAAACCACTGGCCTCTGGCCCCACTGAGTTCTTACCTCCAACCCCTGGGGTACACTGTGCTGCTGTATCTTTGCTCTTAAAGATTTCTGTGACGTCTGGACTCTCCCACATGCCAAACTCTATGTTGTAGCTACTGAATAATGATTTCTTTATTATTTAATGCTCCAGAAACATATCATTAGACAACTTCTCTTGGCCATAAGAGAGAATAATCAGCTGTCAAACAGCTTATTCAAGAATGTGTCTGGTTTTCATATATGCTTTGAAACACCCACCTGTGATGCTGTCAGGCAACAAAGTATGTGTGTGTGTGTGTGTGTGTGTGTGTGTGTGTGTGTGTGTGTGCAGCTGAAACTGCATATTTTTTTCTGCAGCTGAAACGTTTCCAGTTATTCTGTTACTCTAACACTGTTCTGTCCTGCGCTCTCTATCGGATTTTAGTCCCTCATAAAACAGAGGACAAAGATGTTCACGCTACACAGGTGGGAGGGTCCTTGCGTTATTTTCCCAAGCAGAATGCAGACACAGGGATTACCTGTTCCTGTCAGTCTAGGTCACACTGTGGGGGACACGGTGCCGGGGACACACGAGGATGAGGCGAGCTCATTGGGGTCTGGGATGTGGTGTTCTGTGGGTGCTCTGCTCGGGGCCGATGTGCAGGCACTACATGGTGGGCCCGTGCCTGTCCCTTGACTCGGTCAACGGACATCGGCAGTCTCGCCGGAAGGAAGAACGAGAAACCGAGGCATCTGTCTCCTTTCCCCCTCTCCACTGTAGATGCAGACACACGCCTCCCTTGGCTCAGCGTTAGGGCCTCTGTCTACGAGCTCATTTGCTCCAAGTTCTTGCTCTCTGGGTTCTTACAGCTGCTCTTTATCCTCGTCCCTTACGGCCCAGAGCAGTATCTTCTTAAGTCACAAAGACCCGGGTTAAGGACCTGGGTGTAGGAAGCTCAATCAGGAGTTACTCCCAAGACGGGAGGGCAAGTCAATAAAAACTACGTTACTGAACTTGTTAAAACTTTGAGCAGCTGGGGCTCGAGGCTCTGGAGGCCCCTGAGGGACTGTGCCGCAGGCTTCTCAGACTTTCCTCTCTGTCGGCCGGGGGCCTGGATGCTTCCACAGAATCGCACCACAACCCCGTGGAGGCTGGACTGCCAGTGTCCCTGCACCACCCTGCAGTCACGTCCCACAGAGGCCGCCTGCGGCGGCACAGAATTTCTCAGATGACAGCAAGTGGCTGGCGGTGTGCACAACACCATCCACCGTACCTGGTTGACGTCAAAGGTCGGCTAAGGAGAAGCGAAGAGGTGCTAAGCGCATGTGCACAGGAGAAGGACAACAGGGCCTCTGTTACCAGCTTTCGGCCCTGCCCCTTCCCCTGTGGCGTCTTTGTTCTCTGCCCACATCTGAATTGTGCCCTTGTTAGACTTTCTCAGATTACCTGGTGTGTGCGTACACGCTGTCTCCTGCCAGGACCCCTCTGGCAGGCACGGTGCCCACACAGCAGAGATGCCAAATGCCCAGCACTCGTGTCCATCTTTCCTCCCCTTCGACTGGACCTCCACAGTATATCGGGCCCCACTCAGCGCTCAAACCCGCCTCCCAGTGGGGTGATTACATTTCATTATTGTGCGTCTTTAATTGCCAGGTCTCTGTGATGAATAAATAATATAAATGTGTTTGGTTGAGCATTGAGGTAGCATCATCCCCTGTGGCAGAAGAAAAAGCAAAAAAAAAAAAAAAAGAAAAAAGAAAAAAGAAGAAGAAGAATGTCCTCTGTTTGGAACCCACTGGTCAAGAAAGAACAGACAGACGATACTACTTTGAGACAATTGAGCTGTGACACTGTATAAGTGAGGACAGAGTGGGTTAATGATTTTCAATATTTCTTATAATAGAAAATATTTATATACTATAATCCTTGGAGACCTACTTTTAACTATGAAAACATTTGTAAAGTAGGTGCATTAGTTTTCACACATTGTGAAGTACCACATGTCTCGGTTTCGTAATGTATCTGATCAGAGTGTCTTGACGAAATGTGCTTTTTTTCATTATAATCAACACGAGGATTCCTTTGTTACTGCATGAATTACAAAGGACAGTGTTGCAAATTTTGTACAGTATTTTGTGGCAAAGAAAACATAACATATTCTAGTGAATCCAAATTCTTTCTTTCCCTGATCTTTGCATTTTTGTCACTGTAGAAAAGTACTATTCACTAATAGAGAAATGTATTAGAGATCAGGTACCTGGTCTGGGTGTAAAAACACCACTCTTCTATGTTTTGCAAACAAGAGCAGAACTTGTCATTTGCAATGGGATAGGTTTTGTTTCATTTTTGTTTGTTTGTTTTTCTCCCATAGTGTTGGGGTGAGAGAGAGGCCCATGGTAGTAGTGTCAACATTGCAAGGGAAAGAACACCACCAAATCTGAAAAAGTTGCACTTTGCTTTTTTTTTTTTTTTTGTCTGCATTATACACCGGTGTTTATTTTATTTTAAACAAGTTGTAGCACAACCCATTGCTATGAAGTTGTTTCATCAGAGAAGGGACATTGGAGAAAAATAAGGAAACAAAACATGGTTTAATGGAAGTAAAGAAAAGTGTTTCGCTCTTTTTTCCTCTTTAGGGCTGGTGGTACCCAATAACTTCTAGCACACCGAACTACTTTCTTGTTTATGCAGAAATGGTAAATATGTTTTAGCGGGTGATCTCCAGTTTCTTTTTACTTTGTATTTTGCTTTAACTGGCTTTCCAGTATAAGCGGTTTCATTTATGTCCATATTGTAACATCCAAATGACTACTCAATCTGAAAGAATATTAAGTGGTGAGATTGAATTCATAGAGTATAGGAAGACTCCGTGAGCTTCCGTAGCCATAATTTTAGGAATATAATGAATAGGTCTAATACTTTTCTAAGGTTGAAATGTGGTGTCTTTGGTTCAGCCTCCCTTTCCCTCACAGATTCGCTGATGCAAAAATCTCTGAGGACCTACTTTAAGCCAAGCACTCCGCCCTTTGCTCTGGATACAAAAATTGAGCAAACATCATGAACGTGGCCTCACGGACTTGGTGTTCATCAAATAAGCACAAAACTATTTCATTGCACATTGATAATAACTTTAATTACAAAATAGGAATATATAAGAAAGCATGCTACGAGGAGAGTTGAAATTACACGTGGGGTCGCTGAGCTGAGGGCAGCCAGGCTAACGCTGTTGACTCAGCAAAGGCACTGGGGGCACAGCTGTTGAAATATTCTGACTTAAGGAAAAGATTTATGCAAATGCCCTGAACCATCTCAGTCACAGTGGTGAAAACGCAGACTGATTAGGAAGAGATTAAAAAAGCAGGAGTCGTAGCTAGGTGTTGATTCTCACAGAAACTTAAGATTCTGATAAGAATCGTGTTCTTTATCTTACAAAAACATTGGCATGACATACCCAAATTTGCATTTAAAAAATTGTTGAGGTGCTGTGTGCAGAACTGCTTGGAGGGGTCAGTAGGGGATGAACATTGGTCCATCAGGGTCCAGTTTCAATGCCCAAGTGAAAGGCCACTTCCAGACGGAAAGCTGAGACAGGTAATGCATGGACAAATATGCAAGATACAGTTTGGAAGTGAAATGCGAGGGACTTGGTGATTAGTTGTATTAAGATGAAATCATCAAATATGGTTCCTATGTTTTCATCTTGGTGAAAATAAGCCCATAGAACCTCTATATATTAAGCGAGCGAACATTCTGGAGATAGACAATTCCTGGAAGAGGATAAATCATAGGTTTAACTTACGGTATATTGAGTTTGGAGAAGTTTTGACACATGCAAAGAGATGTTTAATGGGCAATTGGCTATACTGGTCCTTACACTAACAGTCTGGACCACGTGCATATAGTGAAAAGATATTCATGTAAATATTACCATTGTGGGTCAATTTTTCTAGCAAGGGGGTCTGAGGGGAAGGACAAGGGGTCGTGCAGTGTTTGAGATATGTCGACAGCTAACAGCTGATAGAGGTGGACCAGTCTTCCACGGAGCCAGACGTTTGAGAAGAATAAGAAAGAGAGACATAATTTAGTGGAAGTAAAGAGGAGTGTTTCAGAGACGAATCGTGTTTGGCTGTCTCTGAAAATATTTTAAAAAACATCACCGACTTTAGAAATACAGAGGTCATTGATGACTTTGGTGCAGAGTGTTTCTGTTGGGTGTGATAGATTATCAATTACATTGGAGCTGAGAAAATAGAATCGGTAATTAGAAACAAGTTTTTAAATATTTGTATCTGGGGAGGAGAGATATATGTTAACAGATACTTGAATAGCTAAATTACAGTTTGACAATCATACATCACAAAATAAGTCTTTTCCTGAAAAAAGGACTTCCGTAATTCTTAAAATTCAGTTATAACCAACTACCCTAATAGTGAACATTTTTAGAAAAAGTTATATATACTGCAGTACTGTACTTCAAAATATATGACTGAGTTATAAAATGACCCTGTATAATTTTTTGAGTTGGCAGTTTTTTCAGCTATAAGCATAACTTAAAGCTGTAAATAACAATGCAGGAGATGGGATAGTTAACAACTGCCAAGCTGATTATTTTATAGATAAAGGCAGAACTGGTACCACACAAAGTAGCTTTCAGAAAAACCAAGACCTCCAAGAAAGATGGAGGTGTTTCTCAACTGGTTTTAGAAATGTAATTTATGCCGAGGGAGAGAAATGGTTTTTCAAGAGGTAATGTGTAATTGGCTTTTCCTTTTGTCAGTAATGGGCTAAAAGATTTAGTGTTGTCCCGGGGTTCTAGAAGTACCCAACATCGATTTCTCACCTGAGCTTGGAGCGCACATCTGCTTTAGTGTGTGTTTCATACACCATGGCTAAGACTCTAATCATGCCATTCTTTCGAGTTAATCTGTAATGATTTTCCACTCCCCAATGAGTATCGCTGTCTTGATCTCTTAGCAGTTTTCATTTTATTTCACATCATGTCCTCTCCTCCATTCCCAGCCTGCCTCCTGGAGGTCATGGTCTGTCTCCAGCAATGTAGCCCCAGCTCTTCCCCACTACTTTCCAAGTATTATGTTTGTTTTTTTTTTTTTTTTAATTGAAACATTGAAAGAAAAGGAAAAATACTCTGCAATTAATTCTTAGGCTCTGGGGAATTTTTCAGTTTTAACCATGCATTATTTATAGTATTCAGAATCTTAAGATGAACGAACTTGAAGTCTCTTTATATAAATCTGTGTACCAGGGATTGAGATTACAAAAATAATCACAAGTAGAAGAGATACTAGTTTTCTCTGTGTCAAGAAAAAGAATTCAACCGTCTAAATTAATCTGCACTTAGATAGATTTACCTTTAGAAAATCCTTCTATATTTGAATTTCATCATTTCTGAAGCAGCTTTGTTTTAAGATCATACACTATGTCACGTTCAGAAATGGAAGCATTGACCATTTGTACCATGTCTCTTCATGTCTGAGACCGTAATTCCAACTTTTCTGGTAATACCTTCTTCACTTTTCATAGTCTTCATAAATTGAATAATGTTTCGGTATGCTTGGTCCTGCGTCTTTTTGTGTCTTCTAAATTTATCATATCTTAGTCCTGCAAAATGTCTGAGCATGTGTATCTGTGGGGCGGGGGTGGAGAAGAAACATATTTGTGTTCGCTCCTCTGTTGTGTTTCTCCCTTTTGTCCCTTATTCTCTATCTTTCAAAAATTGTATAGGCCCCTTGCACTTTGTTGTTTCAAGAGAAGACTGTTCCTTAGGGATGAAAGCATTAACTTTACATCCGTTGCTTTTGTGTCCTCTCACGGCTGAGGATTTTGTGTGGGTTTTGCTGTGGAAGGAGAGGGGAGCAGGGCAAGCCCTCTGGGGAACGGCCTGGGACAGAGGGAGAACCACAAAGCCTGGAGAGGAGACGCAGGTGTGGTGTTGAGTTGATTGGTGACACAGGCCTCGCTCTTTTGCTGAGCTCCACAGAGGTCAGGGCACCTACAGCCACGGTCAACACATAGCTGCAAAATACCTGAGGAACGTGTCGCCGAGGCCCTGCACTTCCAGAATTGGTAAGGATGCCCAGGCCCCCTATGTGATGAAGAACCAAGTCTCTAGGTCTCCAGGGGCCATGCACAACTTGGACATTTGGAAGCCCCGTAGGAGCTACTGAGAACTCAGATGTAGGACCTCACTGAATATATCGGACACCCCGAAAGTGATAGATTAAATTTTTCATCTGCCACAAGAAATGGGTGACAGGGAGTCACATTTAATTTCACTTAATAAAAGGAAAAAGGCAAAGTTTTAGCTACTACCTGTCAAAAGTTTAAGGGAAGTAGTAGATGGCTCGATCGTTTCATCTTGATCAGATAATTAAATGCACTTTTTCCCTCCTTTGTCCTGCAGTGACAAGATCACCATTCTTCTCTTCTCTGTTGCACTAAGATCGTTTCTGGTTTCCGTGTTGGGCCTTTGTCCCGGACGCTGTTCAGCCTGAATGACGTATCGGGCTCCCTGTTGTTCGAGTCTCAGATAACACACCACAACCTCAGGAAGACTATCAGTGAAAGACAAATTGATATCCTGCCTCCTCCCCAGAGTCCCTCACTGTTGCCCGGATAGCACTTGCTCTACACGAAGTCATCTTGGTAGTGTATTGATGTGTTCTATATCGGTGGAATCACCCACTGGAAAATAATCCCCATGAACATAGGGGCTCTGTCTGTCTCTCCTGCTCACGTGAGCCCATCACCCAGGCCTCCGTGAAGATTTCCTACGTGAACAGACACTAGTCCAGTCCGTTCGCGTACCGCCAAACTTCATGAGTGTGTTCGTTTATTATTTTACCTTTTATGGTTTCTTACTTCAGGTAACTCAGTGTTTTAGACTCCACAGTGCGTGATGGGTTTCCGTGATCACCAGATGACCCATTCCTGAACCTACCGCCATGGTGAGGTTTTGAACAAGCACAGAATAGTCTTCATTTTTTTCTCATATTACATGCATACAGTATGTCAGGATACTGGCACTCTATATCTTCATTGTTGTTAGTGCAGACTAAGTGAGGGGCAGAGTGAGACACAAGAGACGGGAAGATTTATCAAGTCTTTAAAAGAAACATTAACAAGTGTTGTGCCGTTTTTCAAAGCAGGCTGTTATTTAAAAGAGTTAATGAACTAGAGGTATGCAATTCTGAGAAGCAGATACAATTAAGCAGAGTATCGATGTACCCATTAAAAGACAATTTATCATTTTCACTGTAAACAAAATGATAAACTTTAGTTGTTAATCAAGAATTTTGTTTCACTCTTCCATTTTAGATTGCAAGGTTAAAATAGATTATTTTTCCATGTTTACTAATGCTATAGATATTTCTCTTAGTCTTGCAACAAGCAGAGCATAGATAGCAAGGACCCCTGTAAAGATAAGTAAGTGCAACATAAAATAACTATTAATACAAAAATAGAAGTTCTGTGTCACAAGGAATCAGCTTCGGTAGTAAATTATTAATATTGTTTATGGGCCTCTTAAAGGAATGAGCATGTGGCTTCTGTGCATTTTCTCCAACCTCACAACTGTTGAGAGAAAAAAAAAAAACAACCTCACCTTTATTGGTAGGTGAGTTTCCCTAAAGCTCCCCGCTTCTGGTTAGTGTAGAAAATTCAGGAAAAGGTTCGAGTCTTGCTAACTCTCTGCTCTCCCTTTAACTACTAGAACCCTCGAACCTTTTTGACTGTACCCTAATAACAAGATCCTCGGTGCCACCCAGTACACACACGTGTGCATGTGCAGGTCACATGTACCTACTCATGCACACGCACACACGCAGGTTTCCATGAGCAACTAAAACTAAACTTCAAAAGTTATTTGTGTTTCCAACGTGAGACGTCTTTTGTTAAAAGTCTATCCCAGGGGCGCCTGGGTGGCTCAGTTGGTTAAACGTCCGACTTCAGCTCAGGTCATGATCTCACTGTTTGTGGGTTTGGGCCCCATGTTGGGCTCTGCTGACACTCAGAGCCTGGAGCCTGCTTCAGATTCTCTGTCTCCCTCTCTCTCTCTGCCACCTCCCCCACTCGTGCTATGTCTCTGTCTCTCTCTGTCTCATAAATAACACATTAAAAAAATTGTTTTAAAGTGCTTGGGGAATGACTCGAAATCCTGTCTTTGATGGAAGGACAGCTTTGTTGTGTGTGTGGCCCTGGGTGGACTTACCGAGCCCCGGCTTCAAAAGAGTTCTCTTCGTGTGGGGGAGGCCTTTGTTGTTGTTCTTCCAGAGGGAAAGACTTGTGTGGAGAAGCCCAGGCTGACCTCCTTCCCAGATGTTCTTTGCACTAGTAGGATGCATCATGAGAGGGTTTTTACCAGGGTCAAGGCAAGGGCATCAGTAAACATTATTACTGATGATATTTAGTGATCTCCGTATTCATTAATCCCAACTAATTATGTACAGTTGTTTCAGAAATCACTTGACTGATCAGAAGCTCAGCCCAAGAGGAGAGAGGTGGCCCTGGTGTCAGTAGCTGGGGAGGGTTAATTGGAGGGTGGTGTGCCTGTGTCCCCACTGGATTAGTGGTGATTAGGGTGTTATGCTCTAAGCCACATGTCAGGTGGCTTTTTCCAGTGGCTTGGGTTTGGAATAGGCTCTGTCGTATTGTAGTTACTGGAGCTGGCCAGGCTGACTCACAATAATTAAGTCATGTCATACAGACCAAAAGAGATCTTTTTTTTAGGCCATAGGGGGAGAACAGAGGAGCACAGGGGAACGTGCAGACATCCAAATTACCCCACAACTGCCTCAAGTCAGTCACACACAGAAGAGAGAACCAGTATATCCCTGCGTCTCTCCATAGGACATGATCTCATTCACCCAGAGACCCCACCCATAAATCCCACCTCTGTCGAATCCTGATAGGAAGTCTGCTCCTGGTTTGTGTCCACAGGGCTAAACATCTGGAGAAGACTGTGGGTGTCGTCTGTACAGATTTAGCCGCAAGGTGGTTCAGGATATATCTGTGGGAAATCCGTGCCCGGGTAGCACACGGACCTATGTAACCCAGATTTGCAACCTTAGTCTTTTAGAAGTTTACACTCATTTAAAACCCCCAGACTTCTAGACTGTCAAATCTGCAAATATTCCTTCAGGTGATAGTGTTTTGCTACTATCGCAGGATATTAGAAAGTAGTCATAACTTAAATACCAATGTTTTAGAAAACAAAGGATGCCTACTTTAGAATCAGGGAAAGTGTTCTAAAATGCCCTTTATAATTAAAAACGTTGTTTTTGTTTCTTTTGGTTTCTCTGAAGCACAATCGAATCTCATGTATACATACCCGGTTTGTGTATGGAATGCAGTCTTATCCTTTTATCCCCGTTTATTGGATTATCTCTCCCACCTTATTTCCATCTGTACATTCTTGACTTCTTGAAGAGAAGTCCTGTTTTTTAGAATGTCCCATGTGTTCGATTTGTAGAATTGCTTTCTTGTAGGATTTTTCAAATTGTTCCTTCAGACCTAGGGTCACGAAACTATCACGTGTTTGCTAAATCTCGCCTTTTTTTTTTTTTTTAATGTTTATTTATTATTGAGAGACAGAGAGCAATGAGCATGGGAGGGGCAGAGAGAGAGGGAGACAGAGAATCTGGAGTAGGCTCCAGGCTCCAAGCTGTCAGTCCAGAGCCTGATGCGGGGCTTGAACTCACAAACCACGAGATCATGACCTGTGCTGAAGTCGGACACTTAACCGACCGAGGCACCCAGGCGCCCCTAGCCTGTGACTTTTTATACAGCCTTCTCCCTACGAACAAGCTTCATATTTTAAAGGTTATTTTAAAAAATACTGAACAAAGAAGAAAAAAAAAAAGAATATGCAGTAGGGATTGTGCGTGGCCCGAAAGCCTAGATAAAAACCTATAGATAAAAACTATTTACCAGTTAGATAAAAACTTGGTGAACCCCTGTTCATACTATTACCTTCATGTAAAACTTTTGATAAGAAGAGTCTATCAGTTGAATAGGCACTACATATTATGGTACTTTGGAAATTAAAGTTGTACCACTATGAAATATACTATTTTTAGAACTCGGTTACTTGCTCAGGCACGTGGAGATATCTTACTTCCTTTCTGTCTTTCACAAACTGGTTTTAGTATTAACTGATTATTCATGCCGGAATCAAGTATTCCATTAAAGGCTTTGGAATGGGGCTCCTAATTGTATCTTTGTTTCTACTTTCACTGAATGGTGTTCTTCTGTAGTAAGAAAAGTGCCTCAATTTCTCCTAAAGAGGAATAGTGGTAAATGACTGACTTTTACCTTTAATGGTTAATTTTCAGAATAAGGAGTGATGTTATAGTTTCCACTGGTGATGATTTATGGATGTTCTCCCAGTGCTAAAGTCCACCTGATTCTTAACCCAGTGCTTGCTGCTGTTACCATTTCTCCTGTATTTTCCCAAAGTGCTTTTCCTAAATATCCTTAAAATATGCCTAACAGCTACTGTAATATGCATTAAACAATTAAAGTTTTATCTTCTTTGGATTAAGAAGGCTTTTGATCGTTGATTTGGATGGCATGAAATCACATCTAGGGAAATTTAAATTAATGAATATTCCCCAATAAATTTTCTATGGTAAAAATGGAGACTTCTACTCCTTCTCTGGTTTTTCTTTTCAAAAGATCCTTATGGAATCTTTACCAAAAAGAGCACTGGAATTTTATCTCAGTGAAGTTCTACCATATACAGTTTTATGACATTGAACAGGCCACTTAAAGTCTATAAATTTCATAGGTAAACCATTAAGTTAAAATAGATGTTGATAAACAATTCTGGATGAGAATAATGACATATGGAAAAAGCATAGTCTGACCTTGGATACCAGTGTTTCTTTTTTACTCCAGAACTAATTATAATTTCCACATTTTTTATGGAAAATCATACCATTTATTTTGTATTGAACTGTAATCTGTTTACTTGTTGAATTATCACATATAATTCAGCTTTAGAAATGTCGTTATGATTATTCAGTAGGAAAGAAGAGAATTAAATCAGTATTAGTAGCCCTGGATGTCAATAATGAATGACTTTGAGAGAAAAATTAAGAATAAAGAGAAAAAAAGAAAAGAAAAAAAAGTAGGAATCAAGAGTAGTGAATTAAAATGCAGTTGCAGCAGCTGAGTAACTGGGGAAGAGTAAATCCATGAACCAATTAGAGATAAGCCCCTTGGAAAATGGTTTGATTCTAGGGATCTATCAATAAGGGATATGTATCCAAGTATATACTAAATGGATCTCAGAATGAATAACTTAATAAATAAATAAAAAATAATAAACTAAAATAAAAAAAAAAACTTGAGGATTCAAAAGTTACTAGAATTTTTTTAATGTTTATTTTTTGAGAGAGAGAATGAGAGAGAGAGACAGAGCATGAATGGGGGAGGGGCAGAGAGAGAGGGAGACGCAGAATCTGAAGCAGGCTCCAGGCTCTGCTCGAACACAGGGCTCAAACTCACAAACCGTGAGATCATGACCTGAGCCAAAGTCAGCTTTGGCTGACTGACCTGCCCAAAGTCAGTCGGCTTAACCGACTGAGCCACCCAGGTGCCCAAAAGTTACTAGAATTTTTATCTTTATCCAATTTATCTTATTCTGGGTTAAAATAATTGGCTAACTTTGGAACGTGTGATGATTTACTAGGGAAGATAATTTCTGTAAAATTAATGATTCTGCTTGAATCAGAATGGTGGTCTTATGAGATGGACAGTGTAGACTGCGGGATAGAAATAGTTCTACCAGGAGGCTCCATTCAGTATTATTAAGATGGAAGTGGTTTCAACACTATCTTCCCTTTTGCCCTATGATGAAATAGAGTATTCCAGTATTTGTATGATTCTAAAAGGTTTTATTCTGCGGAAACACCAATTTATTCATTGTATTTGTATGATTCTAAAAGGTTTTTTTTAAATTTTTTTTAACGTTTTATTTATTTTTGAGACAGAGAGAGACAGAGCATGAACAGGGGAGGGGCAGAGAGAGAGGGAGACACAGAATCGGAAGCAGGCTCCAGGCTCTGAGCCATCAGCCCAGAGCCCGACGCGGGGCTCGAACTCACGGCTCGAGATCGTGACCTGAGCTGAAGTCGGACGTTTAACCGACTGAGCCACCCAGGCGCCCCTAAAAGGTTTTTTTTTTTTTTTTATTCTGTGAAAACACCAATTTGTTCATTGTGAGGGACAACAGATTTAAATGTCACCAACCATCCTGCGATAAAAATAGTGCCTTGTTTTGTTATAAAAACCAGACCCATCGCCATACTCTACCTTCAAACTTGTCCCTTCCATACAGGGACAGTGAAAATTATGACAGATACCATTTCACTGGCAGAGCATTAGATGGACCCCCTAAACCATGAAATTCATGCAATATACAGATTTAAAGAACAACAGCAAACTCTAAACATCTTCACAAAGATTTTATTTTGCCCAAAGTGAAGATAACCCCCAAGCCCCTTTCTCATAATATACCCTAACTATGAAACCTACGACAACTATCTCTGCCCTGACGCATTAGATGTGCCTCATTATAAGACCACCCAACCTTGTTTTCCTTAGTTCTTAGAAAAAGGGTATTAGCTTGAGTGTAATTTATACACATTACTCTTTTATTTCTAAATGATTTATTTGTAGTGCCCCGCACCAAAATACATGTCGTCATATATAATCCATGGAAATGTAACCCAAGAAAAGAGACACAAAAGGCAATAGAAGAGACACTAATAGCAAACATTTATATAAAGGTGATAGCTTAGATTTTTTTCCTTTAAAAGTACATAGCAAATAAATGACAATTATATATTAATTTAGAGTGATAATGGTTCCTTTCCCAGGAAAATTATTATTATAGGTTTTATGCATATATAACTGTATGTACATACATGTTCATTTTATAAACATTTCTAGTTTATTTAAGGATTGTCTGATAAAGATGACAATCTTTTAAATGCCAGTTTTAGTAATACTTGGGTTCATATATATTCTATTTTTTATAATCTGAATATAAGAAAATGAATAAATGCATATGAACTCCCAGAAATTGTTACTGTATGTGTATAGTGTTTTAATTTTTTTATTTTAAATTTACCGTATTTATAAACTATGAAGAATATTTATACTCTGCTTTCTATATGGCTTTCTAATATTTTTATATTACAGAAAAATCAGTCTTTTTTAAAAAAGATTCTTTGTATCTAGCAACTGCTTTGTAGATGCTAGAATGCTATTTTGGACATCTGAAGTTATTTGCCCAAATTCACAATTTAAAATCCTATCCTTGCCGTTAAGGATTTGCTTTCGAAAGATGAGATTTTTTGTGCATATTTCCACATTAATTGGGAATGACAAAGGGCTTAGTGAAGCCAAATTCAGGTAATAAAATATTCTTTGAATAATAAGAAAACAGACTTTTTAAAGCTATATATTTTTAATTTTTTAAAACATTCAACATCTGAGATTCTTTTAGAAGTTTGGTATCATATTTTTGACATTTAGGTTTATAATCTTAGTCCTTTAAATGAGCGCGAATTTAAATAGCACAATTATGTACAAGAGACCAGTTGTCTTTCAGATGGAAAAGTGTTTGAAAAAATGTTATTTTTAGAACAGCTATAAATAAGAAATATTTTTCAGTTATTGGTATAAGTTCTTATTTTTTTTACTTTGTTGGAGGAGGGACAGCTGATATGTTCATGACAAAATAAAATTCATCTTAATCAATTACAAAATTCAATAGATTTTTAATGTAGATTCTTTCATTTCTGTATTACAAATCTCTCTCTCTTTACCAGACCATTCCGAGCTGCATTCAAGTATGTTCTTGTATCGAGCATTTTTGAAGAGGTTCCAGCCTCTGTCCACTTTTTTCCTTGGGAGCAAAACTCCGCAGCTACATTGTGTGCAATGCCTGCCACCGCTTTCTTACCGCAGGCTTGCCCTCCAGCCACCAATCTGCTGTCAGTGCCATTTTCCCAGCTGTGTCTGTACCGTCAAGTACAAGAGACACTTCTCTGACTTCTTACCAGAACTCTCAGCAGAACTGGACAGTTTGGATCACTCTTGCCTTCTTTAAACATGGTCCTGTAATGGGTTCCCTAACACCACGTATGGTGGTTTTCTTTCTCTGTTGCTGATAAAAACCAATCTCCTGCACAACCTTAAATATTGGAATTCACCAAGGCGTTCTCCCAGACCCTCTTTTCTTCTGCATAATCTTCTTATTCTAGTGTTTCCTTGCTCCTTTGAGACCTAGACTTTCACACAAATACATCCATCTATCTCTATCAACTGACTGGTCGACTATTTCATTTCCAGTTCTCAGAGGATAGATTCTTCTCCATTGTTAACCTCTCTGTGAGGTTGTGCCTTCTGCATCTTCTGTACAGTGGAACCACTTTCCACGATAAACTTATGGTTCTTCGATGGTAGGCAGAGCCTTTTCAAAGTAGTGTTTTGCATTTGCCTTAGAAAAGGCACAGCAAGTGTTCACTTGTCCAGGACAAGTTTATGGATGTGTTTCTCAGTTTGGAGTCCTCACATTTATACTTTACTGTCTGGAGCAGAACGGGCAGGCAGGGACTTCCTCTACAGAGAGGGAGACCTCCATTTTTACATGATTCTCTCTTGCCTTCTAAGCTAGTGGGAAGAGGGTTGGTTGCAGGACTACTTCCCAGAGGACACACACCAGCCACTTGTGACTTCTGGCTAGCAAGAGATGATTCCGTTCCAAGTCTCAGGGAAAGTTGTTGAAAGACATCAGTTTTATTTTAGCTCCTCTGCTAGACAAGTCATGTAATTTTAGGCACACCTCCTTAACTATCAGATGTAATGCCTGTTGTTTGTCCCTGATAGAGATGCTGGGTAGGTCAACATGTATAGACACAATTAAAAAGATGCTGTTTAAATGAAAAATGCCTGAGGCATGTAAGACATTTCCATTATCCTGGTGAAAAAGCACAGGAGAGCAGAAAACCCATCTTCCAATTTACCATCTTTTAATTTGGTCTGTGAGCCTGTGTGTATGAAATCAGTAGTTGCTTATAAGGCAAAAGTAGTCTTCAGTTTTAATTTTTATATCACCTTACACTTTATTGGCCCATTAAAGTAAAAATATATGGTTATATATAGTAGTCTTATGCCTGGATATTTTCTTTTTTGCAATGACCTCCGATTCTAAGGCTGTGAGAAGAACTTTTCTTCGTATAATTATATCCATCTACTCTGAGTGGTATATTTATATGAATCCTGTTATTATTTTTAAATTAGAGTTGTTGAAGACAAATGACACCCATTTGTTGATAACAATTTTTTTGTGCAATGATTTCGTGCTTTTAGAAAGAGAATGGGCCAATACTATTGATTAAACAACACATTCACAAATAATCATCCACGCTGAGCATGTATTCAGCACAAAGTGTCCTTTCAAATCATGTTCAATAACATTTAAAATGTAAGACAAATGAAAATAAATTGGAACTTCAAAGCAAGAAATAGAAACTTACAAAGAATATTGTCAAGCTTTGTTATTTCACAAATGATTATTGCTAGGAATTGCATTTTTTTCTTTTTAAGTTTTATTCAGGAAGCTTTGAATTGGCATAATAGTTTAAATAAGGCATCTGGAACTAATTGATGTTGTTTCTTAAATTACTACAAAGAACTGAAACAATACTGCTGTCCCTAGGGGATTGTTTCTCCTTCCTTTCTATTTAACATTCAGATCTAATTTGTCATTCACCTGACTGGAGACCAATCCAATGTAACACTGAAAGGATGAAAAGAGATTTGAATTTTGCCAGGAACCTTATCAAGTGACTAAAATGGTAACAGATTGGAACATAAATATCTTGTTGATCATCTCAAAATTTCTAATTAGCGATGATGGTTTATGTAAATATGTACTATATATTACCTATTTGAAAAAAACTTTGTGCAAACAACACTGGATGGAAATTGAAAGGAAGTTGAAAGTAACTTGTATTGATTGTACTATTTATTTTCCACTTATGCTTTCAAAGTTGAGAATATTAAATATATAGATAAATTTGTTAATTCCTACATTGTGGTCCCTATGTCAAAACATCACCATGATCATTAGGTGACCTGGAAGATAATTTAGAGGGCACTTGCTAAATGTGTGTGTGTGTGTGTGTGTGTGTGTGTGTGTGTGTATATATATATATATGTATATATATATATATATATATATATATTAGCACCCGTTAAATACTATTCTTTTTTTTTTAATTTTTTTTAATGTTTATTTATTTTTGAGACAGAGAGAGACAGAGCATGAGCGAGGGAGGGGCAGACAGAGAGGGAGGCACAGAATCTGAAACAGGCTCCAGGCTCTGAGCTGTCAGCACAGAGCCCGACGTGGGGCTCGAACTCACGGACCGTGAGATCATGACCTGAGCCGAAGTCGGACGCTTAACCGACTAAGCCACCCAGGCGCCCCTAAATACTATTCTTTAAGAAGCAATATGTCCTTCACAAAGTGTTCCCCATTCACATAGGCTTAGGACACACAAAGATAGATGAAGTTACACAGACAGATGCTGCATAAATTCTCAGAGCTTTTAATAAGCTATATTTCATAGTCTCCAATAAAAGGGTACAGTTTGCGAATTTACCTTCCTTTTATTTCAAAGTAAACAAATATTTAGTTATCACAAAAACTTTCTATTCAGTCTTTGTTGTTTTTGATTTCTGCATCCCCGTGTATATGAAAGGATGAAACATCTTATAAACCTTTTATTCACAATGTACTAAGACTGTCAGGACCCCTGTATGGTCATGTATACATCTGCAAAGAGGCATCCATGCATCAGCTCTTTCTAATTATATCTCATGAAAAGCATAGTTAACTTCTTTAACTCCGCTTCTTTGTAAAGAAAACAGAGACTAAAGATATTGGTGTTGGGATTTTAGTGAGTATTCAATTAAATAATCTATGTAACATAAGTAGAGCAAGACTTGGCTTTGTTACGTGACTATCATCATGAATCTTCAACTTCCATTCCATTGATGAGTCTTCTCATTAACTCATTGCTATGTGTTTTTAGCTTGCCCAGACTTGGATTTCTATTCCGTCCTGTCTCTTAACAATGTCTGCATTTTCCAAAGGATTTCTTGGTACTTGACAGTTTATGTTTCTGGGCTTTGTCTTGGAAAATAGCTTCTTCTCCGATCTGATCCATTTTCCACCAGTTCTCTCAAAATCTGCCCTCCAACTGCTCTATCCTGATTTTGACCTCCACTACAACTTGATATACATGGGTTATTTGAATAAGTACATTCTCCATACTTGACTATGACTTGGCACACTGTGTGTATGTGTGTGTGTATGGTTTGTATGCATATGTGTGTATATTTTCAAATAAGTAAATTTCCACAAGGAGTACCAATACCCTCTTAAGCTACTTTTTGAGTTGAAAATCCATCCATCCATCCATCCATCCATCCATCCATCCATAAAAGTATAGTCACTAAAACGAATCTATTTGCAAAGATATACTGTAGGGTAGTCACAAATGATTAAGTTGGCTGGAGGAAGTCACAATGTACAGTGCGACGGGACACATAGACTGCCTTAACCTACAGACACTGAGAGGCTGAGAATCTGGGCCCTGCAGAATGGAAAGATAAAGTATAGGATACAAAATAGGGAAGTGATTTAAAATCCATATTTGGATTCACCAGTCTGAACTATGTCCCTGCCCCTGCACCCACACATAGTGACAGTGAGAAATAAATACCTTGATGTTTAAGGTTTTACTCAAGTGACAGGTTTCCTTCCTAAAGTCACCAAACCCAGCTCCTAGTCAGGACTGTTGTCACATGGTTTGAGGTTTCAGATAATACGCTCTGCCTGATTCTGGACACTCAAAGATGAGAACTGGATTGAAGGTGGTTTTAGTGCTCAGTCGGGATCTACAAGTGGAGAGCAGACAAAACTGGGGAGGAACAGAATGTGAAGAGAAATGGATGAGGATTTCTAGATCTGATGAGGGAAGGCACCTCACATTCAAGAGGCACCAAAAACCCCAGGCAGAGTAAATGTGAATAATTTCCTAGACACATCCTAGTGAACTAGAAAAACTAGGTGAAGGGAAACAGAGATAAACAGGATGGATGGATGGATGGATGGATGGATAAGTGGATAGATAGATATATTTCTATTATTGGATGGTAAGTGAACAGGAGCTGCTTCCAGTAGTCTTGGTACAAGTTAAAACAGAAACAGCAGTTAAAAAATGCAAAACAACAATTAAAATGAATATTAAGTTAGAAATGTATACATAAAGAATCTAGTAATGATGAGGCAAATTCTATGCTATTTCAGATTTAAAAAAAAGATTTAAGGAAGGAAGAAGGAAGAAGCTTAAAAAGCAGACTAAATGAAAAGGTCACAAAAGGAGCTGATAAACTAAATTCACAAGTTTATGACTAATTGTAATAAATGCCATCTTTATGATGTTTTAAAAAAGCTTCCATAGACTGGAGGATGCAAATTGTAAACAATAAAATGGGCAATGATATTTTATGCAAATACTAAAAGCAATCTGTTTTAGCTAATATTAGAAAACACACTTTTCAAACGAATATAAGTACACATATTGCCTTCTTTAAACATTATACTTTGGTCTATGCAATCCTAATGTGAAAATAAACAAATGAGAAGATGACAAAAAATGTGATAAGCTATCTAATATAATAAATGCTTAGGAACTTGAATCATCTCTTTGTAGTGTTTGGAAAGTATCTACTTAGGCCCTCTACCCTTTTTTTTTTCTTTAAATTGCATGATTTATATTTTTGGTGTTGAGTTGTTTACGTTCTTTATATACTTTGGATATTAACTCCTTATCAGATAAATCACTTGAAAATACTTCTCCCATTCAGTAGGTTGCCTTTTGGTTTTGTTGATGATTTCCTCTGCTGCGTAGAAGCTATTTATTTTGGTATGGTCCCAGTAATTTGTTTTAGCTTTTGTTTCCCTTGCCCGAGGAGATGTATCCATAAATATGTTGCTAAGGCCAATGTCCAAGAGGTTCCTGCCTCTGCTTTTTCTTATGAGCCCCTGGTTTCAGGTCTCACATGTAGGTCTTACATCCATTTCGAGGTTATTTTTGTGTGTGGTGTAAGAAAGTGGTCCAGTTTCATTCTTTTGCGTGTAGCTGTCCAGTTTTCCCAGCACCATGTGTTGAAGAGATTGTCTTTTCCTCATTGTATTTTCTTGCCTCCTTTGTTGTAGGTTAATTGGCCATATAGGTGTGGGTTTATTTCTGGGCTCTCCATCGTGTTCCATTGATCTAGGTGCCTCTTTTTGTGTCAGTACCATACTGTTTTGATAACTAGAGCTTTGTAGTGTATCTTGAAACTGGGGTTGTGATCCCTTCAGCTTTGTTCTTTTTCTCTCTCAAGATTGCTTTGGTCCAGGCAGGTTTTAATGTCAAGATATTTAAATTGAGTTCTGTAGTTACCCAGAATTCATAAAATCAGAGAAGGAAATTTGGTTCCTGTTCTCTAACAGTAGTTTCGGTTACTAAAGAGATGAGAGCAAAGATAGTTGCAGTGGACCCAAGCACAAAGTCGTCAAAGGTTTAAAAATGTCATTTTCCTAGAATTTAGCTTCCAGTTCCAAGATTGTGAGTAATTGGTATGAAATATTTGAGGGGTGTTGTGGTTACCTGAAAACAGTAATAAAACATTAAAAAGTGTTGAGACTACAAAATACATCACAAACCATATTTAAGTGATATGGGATTAGCGGTAAACACATACTACTTTCTCCATGCTCTTTCCACAGCTGCACAGCCAGCTAGTTCCGTGTCTTGTTGTGTACATGTGCCAGGACCCACCCTCTCATATCCTTGATTTCTGATCTAAATTGGGATTATCAAAGGTGCCTCATATGTTTTTGTGGGGATCAAAATAATAACACGTAAAACATGCAAGTTGTTTACTGAACCACATTAGTAGTTCTCCATTGCTTACACCACTAAAATTTCCCAGAAGGGCCTCGAAGGAGTCAGGCAAATAGAATTCAGGCATCTTCTATCATTCACACCCTGTCACCTTTCTAGCGGGAGAGTTGATTGTTCTTATATTTATTTACTTTTTCTTTGTAAGGGTTTTGGCAAGTATTTTTAAAAAAAGAAAATTTCAAAACCTATGATCGATGTCTCTGTGTTGTGTTAACAAAATATTTCATAAGTATTTTACTCATATTTGTTTGTTTGTTTACTTATTTACTGTTGAAGTTGCATGGATATAACTTCTCCAAGGAAACAATGAATCTAAAATAAATGCAAATGACTGTTAGACAGATTTACTAAGAATAGCACCATATGCTCTGAAAAATATGTCTAATTGTACAGTGTTAGAAATCATTCAGAATTGGGTTTTGGGCGAGTTTTACCGTATTTTATGGAATCTTTTTTTTTCCCAAATCAAAAAATAATATAAGCAATTGTAAATTATACTAGGGATTTTTTGCTAAAAAAAAGCAGCTCTTTAAAAAGAGAGGGCTGTGAAACAAAATGTCTAGGGACTGCCCTGGTCAGTCTTATAAAACATACAGGCCCTGTAAACAGTAGATTTACATTATCAGTCATTAAATGTACATTATCAATTATCAAGTGAATTTCTGTTCTCAGTTTTTGAGAATATTTATTTAGTGCTTAGACTACTTACAAAACATCGCAAATTCTCGTCCAGCCTTATGCATGCTGGGTCACGCGGGTCATTGGACCCATGTGTCAGTCCAGTGGGTCACTGTGATGTTTCTGATTCCGTCCGCTGTGCTGTCACACAAACAATTGCCTACCAGTAGGTAGGTTTCTTGATATTCATTATCTTAACAAGATAATCAAGTGTCCTAGCGTGTGTGAATTTCTAAAGTCTGTTTCTTTGTGACAATCTAATCACAAATGAGTTACCTCCTTATTCTGGTTTTGCAGAAGTTAAAGTATGGATGGAAATTTTATTTTCAGAACAAGTTAGATTGCTCTATTAAAATAAGGCATTTATTATATAAATTTGAAACTTCATGACCATATTCAAATTGAATTTTAAAATGTCATTGTATTGAAATACATTTTTCTTTCATGTGTTTTTGCTTTCCAACTGCAATAAATTCTAGTTTATATATTTTGAAGAGTTTAATTTTTAGATATTTGGGGTATATTGTTTAATCTTTTCCTTCAACTGTATTAGTAGCTTCCAACCTGAATTATTTTGTTAATGAATTATAACAACAAAATCTCATAACAATAAAATTGGTATGTATGATATAATCTTAATGATTTGAAGCCTGGTTTTTTTGAAAGTTTTGGTAATTGCTGCTTGGATTGCCATTAATTTAAAAAGGTATTTTTTTATATGGGGGAAATTATATTTTATTTTATTTTAATCAAAAAAGAAAACAAAACCAAAGCCTTACAAATATTAACTCATTCTATGTTTACTTGTGTATTTTTTTTCAAGACCAGACACTTGATCTAATTCTTGATTGTTGTCTTTCTTTCATACCAATTAATGAGCTTATTCATTTCAGCTTTCTCAGTAAATAGTGTATGCTTTCACAAAGAGTAGTTGCTCAATGGATGTTTTTGAATCCTGGAAGAAAAGAAGATGGGGAAGAAGGAAGGCCAAGCTTGAGAGTTGACATGTCTGTGACGGAAGCCAATGAAGGGTCGAAATACTCATTTATAGCTAAGGAGATTATATGATTGAGTGAATTAGAGGTTTTGTGTTTTAGTTATCTGCATGTCCATTTTGCCATTCTAGCACAGTGCTTTGTGTATAAGGGACAGTCTATTAAGTTTTTTGTTTGGTTTTTTTTTTTGTTTGTTTGTTTGTTTGTTTTTTTTTGGTTAATGCGTGCTTCATTTTAAATATTACTTCAAGGCTGAAATTCTTGGATATTAACAACCTTAAACTGGCCCTTTAAAATGCATTGTTGGGGAACACTTGGCAGGGGGCTCAGTCAGTTAAGCCTCTGGCTCTTGATTTTGGCTCAGGTCATCATCTCACAGTTCCTGACTTGGAGCCCCATGTTGGGCTCTGCACTGACAGTGCGGAGCCTGCTCAGGATTCTCTCTCTCTGTCTCTCTGTCTCTGTCTCTGTGTCCCTCCTCTGATCCTTCTTTCTCTCTCTCTTTCTGAAAAATAAACTTTAAAATAATATAAAATAAAATGCATTGTTGACAACCTTATAATGGTTATTATGGTTATGATTTTTGATTACGTACATCAAATGATCATATTGTACACCTTAGGCTTGCACAGTGTTGTATGTCAATTATATCTCAAGGTGGAAAAATAAATAAATGCATTGCTAATATTTTTTTGCACTGAACATGAATACTGATATTTAAATGAAGGCAACTTCATTCCTGAATCCTCCGAAATATAGATCTTCAATATTCTTAATGTTTCTTTTAACATTCATGACGGTTTGGGTTGCACATAATATAAGCCCCACCAAACAGGTTTAAACAATAGGAGAAGCACATTAATGATGTGAAGATCGAGAATTTGGGTAGATATGAGAGACTGCTTGATGTGGGGTCTCTCATTCTCTGTGATGTTCTTGCTTAGCCCTTTTCTGACAACCCACATTGACTTCAGGCTGGCTTCCTCCATGTAGTGCGAGCTGTAGAAGTGATATACGCACACCACATTTTCAAGTACAGGATCGAGAGAGACTGCATATGACCCAGTTTTCAGTCAAGCCCCAGATGCTCTCTGATCGGCCTGAGATCACATGCCCGCGGTGGACAGTCCCTGTCAGCAGAACTGCCCATACTGACGAGCGTCATTTACCATCTTATCCTAGATGTAGTGCCTGCCTCTCCCAACACCCCTGGACACCGCACAGAGATCAGGGTTCTGGAACAAGTCACATGGGAAGTGAGCTGAGGACACACAAGACAGGCGACGTGCCCGTGACATGTTTCCTCACATGTTTTGAATATTCCCATACTTTAAATTCTTTCAAATCTTTAATGGCACATTGAATATTTCTATAAACTTCCAAATCACACATAAATGTGGGAGAAGGACAATAGTGAAAAATAATTTTTCACAACTATTGAAAACTATGAATTAGTATGTAGCTGATATGAAGTTAGCTATATAATCAAGCCCAGGTCATCAGTAGACAGATTCTGAAAACTGAAAACGAACAAGATCTCTTTGCAAGCAAACAAATACCGTCATGACTAATTTTCAGACAGATTCTACATTTCCGGGAGGGCTTTAAAATGTTTTGAGGATATTGAAATTAGTTGCTTGCTGTCTTTACCCTTTATGTAAAGGGTTTATATGTATAGTTTTCCTTTATATGTAAGTGTACACATTTATATACATGATATCTCTGTACACGCATGCACACACATGCACACTATGAACACATATACACATGTACACGTACATATATATGTAAAATATTCCCTTTGAGATATAAATGCTTCCAGGGAGATGATGGCCTGTTGCTTTGTAGTTCTAAGGATGATAAATTTTACTGTTTGAATTTAACATTTATATGTATCCGAAAAATCTAATATATTATACACTAGAAACACCACAGTTTACAGTAAGATGCTAGAAAGTAGTGGTTATAATGAAGCCTCTGGAGCTCAGCTGCTCAGGACACAATCCCAACTCTACCTCTTATCCATTTGACTGACTGGTCTAAGTGTTTTTGGTGTTGTGTCCTTACCTATATAACAAACATAATCGTAGTACTTTTCTCACATGATTGTTGGAAGATCAATTAAGATAACTCATCCATGCGCCTAAAAATTATCTAGTGTGAATTAATAAAGTGAGCCAATTTTATATCGGCTAATATATTGCTTTATTACCCAAACAGTCATATGGGAACACTGAATCTCTCATACGAACTGATTCAAATCCAGATTTATTTTGAATTTTCTGAGTTTTGTCTAGTGAGAAATTCAATGGAGAAAGAGAAGTACAAAACCAGATATAAATAATATATCACCTCTCATATTTTCCCTCTGAAACTATTCTTTTCAAAGCGTATTTCAAATTTATTTTCTCCATAATAGATGCCTGATGAATTCATAGCCATAGTTTGCCCTTGTGCGGTACCCACATACCTCGTTTTTCCTTTTTATTTATCTGACTTGGCAGAAAGCGACAGCGCAATCCCCTTGAGTCCTCGAGGGCAAAGCCGCCCCCCTGTGCTGCCACTGGGTGCCCGACTTCAGCCAGGGCTCAGCAAACACGTTTTTCCAAGGCTGCACGCCTTTAAAAAGAACATATAGAGCATCAGGTGTGAACGTTGAGACAAAAAGCTTTTCTTCCAAATCTTTTTCTCCCTGTCAAACTGAGGAGGAAGAGAAAGTCCATAGAGGATTTTAAAAATAGGTCTCTACCGCAAACTGCAGATTGAAATTTGCCTTATGTTATTTTAAATCAGACACTGCTAAGGAGTGCCACCATCTAGAGTCAACCTTTAATTCATATTCAAATAAGGCACCTTGTGCGTTTTTTAAAAATTTTTTTGTTAATGTTTTTACTTATTTTTGAGACAGAGAGAGACAGAGCACGAGCAGGGGAGGGGCAGAGAGAGAGGGAGACACAGCATCCGAAGCAGGCTCCAGGCTCTGAGCAGTCAGCACAGAGCCCGATGCAGGGCTTGAACTCACGAGCTGTGAGATCATGACCTGAGCCAAAGTCGGACGCTTAATCAACTGAGCCACCCAGGTACCCTGGCACTTTGTGGTTTTTAAGCTGAGGTGATAAATGCATGTCTACTGTATTATTTTTTTAAAAAACTATACTATCTCTATGTGTGAGTCACTACATGCTAAGTATATACATACACGTATATGTGTGCACACATATATTTACCTGTATATCAAGCTTCTAGCCCCATTTATCGGAAGCCCCTACCTCCTTTCAATTTCTGAAAAGGTCATTAAGCTTTGCAAATTGTATATAGATGCTATAATTTACTAAAGGTATGTGATTAATTATAACAAATCTAATCTTAAACATCAATTTATTAAGTCATATGAAATTGCTATTTTTTTAATGTTTATTTTTGAGAGAGAGAGAGAGAGAGTGAGAGAGCAGGGAAGGGACAGAGAGAGAGGGAGACCCAGAGTCTGAAGCAGGCTCCAGGCTCTGAGCTGTCAGCACAGAGCCCTATGCAGGGCTTGAACCCAGGAACCATGAGATCGTGACCTGAGCCGAAGTCAGATGCTTAACTGACTGAGATCCTGAAACGGCTAGTTTAGTACGTCAAAATATAATGTAATGCCTGCAACTTTATGTGGTTCAATCTGGTTTCTAGGCACTGTATTGTTGGTAAAACCCCCTCTATAGCAACTGGCTATGGACACATCCCCAGGGCTCCACTTTTAACCCCTTGTGGGTTTTCTTCTCTCACTTTCTAGGCACCTTCTTCCTACTTCCTCACTCCTGGACTTCCAGGAACCCTTAAGTATATGGCATTTCTGCTACTTTCTTATGTGGAGTACCTTGGAACCCTTTTATAGATTTTATTCTCTCCCTTTCTTTAGGGCATGGGGAGAAGGTGGAGGGTTATCGAGATGTGTAGAGGGGAGACAAACCTTTTTCATAATCTGTAGCCTAACTGGCCCCCCAAAGGGATTTGACCAAACTGATATACATATTATTTTCCTCTCTGGGATCAGCCCAGATACTCAGCACCAGCCAGCATTAGCAGTCTTTCCCTCCAATTACATTATAACTAAGAATTATATTGACATGAACTGCAGATGTTATGATAGAACTTAATGAAATTAGCAATAATTTCAAGCTTGGGACACCTGGGTGGCTCCGTTGGTTGAGCATCAAAACCCTTGATTTCAGCTCAGGTCTTGCTTGATCTTACAGTTCATGAGTTCGAGCCCTGCGTCGGGCTCTGTGCTGACAGCACGGAGCCTGCTTGGGGTTCTCTGTCCCCCACCCCCCGCCTCTGTCCCTTCCCTGCTCATTCATTCATTCTCTCTCTCTCTCTCTCTCTCTCTCTCTCTCTCTCTGTCTCTCTCTCTCTCTGTCAATAAACTTAAAAAAAAAACAATAAATTCAGGCTCTTTAACTAGATAACTTCAGGGATAGAAACTAAATTTATCATGTTCAGAAATAACAGATCAACATAAGAACAGACTGATGATACTTTTATTCTTGTCTGATTATTCCAAGGTGAGATCTATCTACCTTAGGTAACAGTTGTGATAATAAAACAAGATTTGATATATTAATAAAGTGTTAATATTTAAAATATTTAAATTGGTTTTAGCACATATTTAAATGGGCTCTTAACGGTCACATTTTTTTTAATCTATGCGTGGTCAGGAGAGCATAATTTATAGCTTTATTATTCAGAAGATGAGTTGTAAAATCAGACTGGCTATTGTAACTTGACTCTACTAACCTGGTAGCTCTGTGACTTGGGGCCAGATTACTCAAGCTGTTGGGAGTCTCTGTTTCTGTGTCCGTAAAATGGGGATAATGAAATTTAGCTGTAGGAACTTTGGAAAGATTGAGCTCAATAATAAATGCCAATATTTAACACAGAATTATTAATACCTGTTAGATATTACTAGTGTTATGCTTAGATTTTAAGGGGCAAAGAAACAGCAAAGTTGATTTGATCAGCTAAATCTGTTGCATGACCAAAAAGACACAATTTACTCCTGATTATCAAATAATTGCTGTATGCAAAATTCATGCAGATCACTGTAGGTTATTACTGAATACAATTTTAAGAAAATGGATTATTTATGAATTTTCTTAGAGCTCAAATTCTTTTTCATACCCATCTTTGTACTTTGGGACCCTGCTCACATGTGTCCATCATTATCTTTTTAGGATCTTACCAAAGCACTAGGAAATCACATATATTTTTTCAAATGACACTCTGAATACCCATCATTATCAGAATATAATTGATAAACTATGTTTCTCTCTTCTGAAATGTATTTCCTCTGATTCCTACCTGTATAGGTAGCATTCATTCTTCAAGGTTTATCCCACATGAAAAATGTTTCAGTGGTTTGTTTGATGCACAGATTCGCTACAAATAGTCTTTGTCTCTTTTTGAAGTTGTATTGCTTTGGAGTTATACTGCCTGTTAACATCTGGCTTAATTAGAATTTTTAAAAATGTATTGTTCAGTCTCTCTGTAGTGTCTTAACCCTAGGATTGTATCTGTAAATGCCTCTAGTGTTCGAGCAATAATCTTGAGTATATGAGAATCATAGTATTATTCACGATTATTATGATTTTGTGGCTCTTTATTGAAACATGCCTTCTTCATGCCTATGCTGTGTGTTTAGGTGTGTGTGTGTGTGTGTGTTTTAACAGGGTAGGGGTAAGGAGAAGATCATCCATGAATCAAAAGTGTTGAGCAAAGTGAAAAACTGTAAAAAACAAAAAACAAGCAAACTCTAAAACTTGGTAGCTATTCATGATATTATTTCTCATGATTCTCTGGAAAGAAAAGAGATTTATTGACAAAAGAAATATGTCTTATAGTTAGACAAGATTTCCAAAAGAGAACTTTTTTATAAAAGTGGTTTCATATTTTTTAGTTGTGAATGCTCTTGATCTTTAGGCTTGTTATAGAATGAGCCCTACCTCTTAGAAACTTTAGTCAGTATGGTTTGGCAGATACCAATTTGTGTGTCGTGAACAGTAGGAATGTCATAGCTGTTTTCAGGATATAAAAATAGCTGAATTCCTAATAGTAGCTTGCATATACCTCTTTATAGAGGCTTGCAGGATAAAGAACTTTGTCCACCAGAATTTTCCAAGCAGTGGGGTAGTGAGCAAGGTGATTGGGGATAGAGATATATATTCATCAAAAGTGTAGGTGAGTGGTATAGGCAGAGAGAAAATAATTTTTATTACTGAAAAACATGCCCATAAAGAGACTGCATCAATAGCAGTGGGGGGAATTGGAGACTCTTGTTCTTTTTAAGAGTGGAAAACTTTGGGAGGAAGAAACTCACCTAAAGAGGATTTGTCGGAAGTTTTCGTTTAATACTCTATATAAATCCTCTTTATGTTCCCCAATGAAGAGACCTGTGATTGCAGATACAGTTTTCTTCAAGGCTTCTGGATGGACAGAAACATGGTTTCAAGACGGCCAACTGGATTTGCGTCATAATAAAAGATAATTTGTTTCATTTCATATTTGAAGAGAGCTCACTTTGTTTCTATGAGCGATCAGGTAGATTTTCATTTATTTGAATTTAGTGTCTCCTTACTCTGAAAAAGCAAATTTAAGGATGTGATGGCATGCCATAGTAGAATATTGATACGCACAAATTATATAAATTACTTCTTAAATAATGCTGCTAGAGTAAAAATAGTAATTTATGGTGTATTTAAGTAAATTCAATAGAAAAGGCTAACAGATGATAGGCTAGTTCTATTTTTAGTGTTTTCAGGAGCCTCCATGCCGTTCTCCAGAATGGCCACAACACCTGTTTGAATGTATTGTACTAAGCGAGATAAAACAGTCAGAGAAAGACAAGTACTATATGATTTCACTCATAAGTGGAATTTAAAAAACAAAACAGATGAACATAGGGGAAGGGAAGGAAAAATAATATAAAAACAGAGAGGGGAAACAAACCATAAGAGACTCTTAAATACAGAAAATAAACTGGGGGTTGTTGGAGGGGAGGTGGGTGGGGGTGTGGGCTAGATGGGTGATGGGCATTAAGGAGGGCTCTTGTTGGGATGAGCACTGGGTGTTGTATGTGAGTGATGAATTACTGGGTTCTACTTCTGAAACAAATACTACACTGTATGCTAACTAACTAGAATTTAAATTAAAAGACTAACATAAACAAAAAGATAATTGTACATAAGAAATTACTCAGAATGTAACAAACCTAATGAGACTAACTTGTGAATTTGTTAATGCCTATGTCAAAATCATGGTTAAAAATGGAAGGTGGATAGTTAATTATCCAGATATTTACAACAAAATAGGCAACCTAAATATGTTACTAAACACAGAAGACTGAAGGAGAGAGGAAAATACAGAGACTACATAAGAAGTGTTTGTTTGGGGGAAATCATGCTAACTTGATAGCATAAGATAGGAAATATAAATAAGGAATGTTCTGCCTGATAATCTGTTCATAGATTCCTTATTTTCATTAGCTGAAGATGTGGATACATGCCCGTGTTACACTCAGAGCATAGCGTCTGGCTTTTTTGAGCACATCAATCCCCCTTTTGAGATGGATTGCTTGTTGGTGTTCAGGTTTCAGATCTATGAAGGATGGGCAGCAGTCATTGCCATTTAGAGGGTATGAAGGGCAGTTTCAGATGTTCACAAACATTAAATGTAGTACAAAATATTGTCGCTACTACTGAAGATGGATTTATCTATACTTCATCCCTTGAACTCTGTAATTCTGCAATTTTATATACCATTAACCAAAATCCACCTTAGATAGTTATTACATGATAAAGTCTTTTTTTTTTAACGTGTTAAAAATATGCCTTTCTTTATTTCCTAGTCTTCCTTGGAACCATAGAAAGAAGTCCAGCCTCTTTCCCAAGAGAGCTATTCAGGGTTTGAAGTCAGTTATGTGTCCTTCAGTATTTTCTTCTACAAGCTCTGTCTCCATTTTAAGTATCAATTCCTCATGTATGGTTGTTATTACTGTAGAAGGCATTCCCGAGTGTTCCTTTTACCTTATAAAAATGTGAGGTTCTGCAAAAGAATAGAAACTTTGGGGGCATCTGGGTGGCTAAGGTAGCTAAGCTGTTGACTTTGTCTCAGGCCATGATCTCACAGTTGTTGGGTTCGAGTCCCACATCGGGCTCTGTGTTGACAACTCAGAGCCTGGTGCCTCCTTCAAAACCTGTGCCTCCCTCTCTCTCTGTCCCTCCCATACTCATTCTCACTCTCTCTTGCTCTCTCTCTCTCTCTCTCTCTCTCAAAAATAAACAAACATTAAAAAAGAAAAAAGGGAATAGTAACATTGGGGTCAAATTGCTCTGTTGCTTATAAGCCATGTGACTTGGGCCTAATTTAATCTCACTGTACCTATTTTCTCACCTGTAAAGTGGGGATAAGGCTAATACTTTTACCTCATAAAGTTGCTTCTGTGAAGATTAAATGGGTTAATTTTGCTACAGCACATATGTGTTAAGCATTACTATAACTGCTGTAAAAATTGTTGTCATAAAATATCTCTACCCTTATTCTCAACAGTGTTCAGCATGCACGATTTGCATTATATGCATAGTCAACTCACTGACTATTAGGACAGTCTCACCTTGAGTCCCCACGCACACTGCATTGGCATACCTGCTAATCTTGGGTCCCCTCATGCTGAGTCGATTCATTTGAGCTGAGTGCGGGGTGGTATATTTGTCTACACTACACTTTTCTTAGTATCAGCCTATAGTTTCATCCTCGCACATTTGGTTGGATCCTGATTTTGTCATTTGATGCTTTAGGTTTTCTAACAAATAATTTGGCAAACTACATTGGCCTATATACTTAATATACAGTCTACACTTTAATTCTGGTCATAGGTAATAAAAGTTAGGAAGAATTAGGCTAAGAAGACGCATGTAGGGAATGGCCATGAAACATTTCCTGCAGATTGAAATTGCACATATTGTAGATACTTTGACACACTGTCCTTCTGAAAATTATTGGTCCAAATGTCCTGATATTAGCCAACTTGTGTCTGTATAGTTATATGTTTCTGTAAGAATTTAGAAAATTTCCTTTGTGATAAATACACCATGATGAATATCACATACATAAAGGCCACTGGACTCTCATCATCTCCTAATCTCTTCACCCTAAGAAATAAATGAGTTCAGTGTGTAGTAACTTGTTTTTAATGCAGCTGTGCAAGTTTTAAGTTTGTATCTTTCCAGACAGTCTATTCCTGTCCCTTAAACAAAGAGCTGTAGAACCAATATTGGGATTGATTTTTAGACTACATCTGATATTTGGGCTTCCTTCTTTGAAAGTAATGA
This sequence comes from Lynx canadensis, assembly GCF_007474595.2. Taxonomy (NCBI): domain Eukaryota; kingdom Metazoa; phylum Chordata; class Mammalia; order Carnivora; family Felidae; genus Lynx; species Lynx canadensis. Next base: position 84,317,566 of record NC_044313.2, on the reverse strand, counting down.
ATATTTTTCCATTTTCTAGCCTTCTCATAGTTTTATTCTAACTTCTCAAATTATCAATATTGGTGATTTAGTAAAACCTTGACACAGTGTTCTCAGAATCTCAAAAGATAACGAATGACTGGGCTAGGAGACTGCTGAACTCAGAGTAACTTCGTGGTTTTGCACACTGTAGGCACTCCCTGATACAGTTAGGGGAGAAAGGAATGATTCTGGGGGTACGGAATTATCATGACATTTCACTTCAAGACAGTGTCATTCCAGAAAACTTGGATTCTAAAACCTGGAACTGACAACATGACCAATGTCAGTAACTTAGGGATCCCTAGTGTGCTAATTCCCAAGTTATTTAAATCCTCAAATAATCCATGATGTATCCTTACTTTTCCTGTACATTTTCCATTAAATACTCTGCACAGGGTTTTTCCAGCCATTTCAAACTTTCAGGTCAATTCCCCTGCATACATAATAGACCACATCTCACATAAACAAGAGACTTGGCCGCAGGGTTCTTGCCCCTTTTTTCTTTTTCTTTTTTTTTTTTAATATGAAATTCATTGTCAAATTGCTTTCCATACAACATCCAGTGCTTGTCCCAACAGGTGCCCTCCTCAATGCCCATCACCCACTTTCCCCTCCCTCCCACCCGCCGTCAACCCTCAGTTTATTCTCAGTTTTTAAGAGTCTCTTATGGTTTGCCTCCTTCCCTCTCTGTAACATTTTTCCCCTTCCCCTCCCCCATGGGCTTCTGTTAAGTTTCTCAGGATCCACATAAGAGTGAAAACATATGGTATCTGCCTTTCTCCATATGACTTATTTCACTTAGCATCACACTCTCCAGTTCCTACATTGCTCTCCAGTTCTCTCCATTGCTACAAAAGGCGAGATTTCATTCTTTCTCATTGCCAAGTAGTATTCCATTGTGTATATAAACCACAGTTTCTTTATCCATTGGTCAGTTGATGAACATTTAGGCTCTTTCCATAATGTGGCTATTGTTGAAAGTGCTGCTATAAACATTGGGTACAAATGCCTCTATGCATCAGCACTCCTGTATCCCTTGGGTAAATTCCTTGCAGTGCTATTGCTGGGTCATAGGGTAGATCTATTTTTAATTTTTTGAGGAACCTCCACACTGTTTTCCAGAGTGGCTGCACCAGTTTGCATTCCCACCAACAGTGCAGGAGGGTTCAAGTTTCTCCACATCCTCTCCAGCATCTATAGTCTCCTGATTTATTCATTTTAGCCACTCTGACTGGCGTGAGGTGGTATCTGAGTGTGGTTTTGATTTGTATTTCCCTGATGAGGAGTGACATTGAGGATCTTTTCATGCGCCTGTTGGCCGTCTGGATGTCTTCTTTAGAGAAGTGTCTATTCATGTCTTCTGCCCATTTCTTCACTGGATTATTTGTTTTTCAGGTGTGGAGTTTGGTGAGTTCTTTATAGATTTTGGATACCAGCCCTTTTGTCTGATGTGTCATTTGCAAATATCTTTTCCCATTCCGTTGGTTGCCTTTTAGTTTTGTTGATTGTTTCCTTTGCAGTGCAGAAGAGTTTTATCTTCTTGCCCCTTTTTTCCTAAGGTTGTCTTCCCCTTTCTCTCTCTCCTCTCCATTTTCCTTAGTAACTTGTAGTTATCTTTAAATGTTTTTTAAAGATCCATTTATTTTTGAAAGAGAAAGAATGATTTGGGGAGGGGTAAAGGGAGAGGGACAGAGGATTCAAAGCAGGCTCTGCACTGACAGCACAGAGCCCAATTCAGGGCTTGAACTCACAAACTGTGAGATCACGACCTGAGCCGAAATTGGATGCTTACCCAACTGAACCACCCAGGCACTCCACTTTTGTTATCTTTAATGTTCATCTCTTAAGTCACCTCCTCTAGGATGCCTTCTTGTACATGGTCACTTGCCATGCCTCCACCCACCGAGTCTATGTTGTCTAGAGCCATGTGGCCCCATCCCTCCCTTCGTGGCAACTGTGAAACACTTACCACCCATCCTTTTCACAGCTACTTCACCCATCTAAGACCCCACTGCATCCTAATAACAATAAGAAAATATAGTAACTATGCTCTATTAAGTGCTTGTTATGTACACATGTATATATAAACACATATCTATCAATATAAAATGCATATTTATGTATAGATAGATACAGGTGTATAATCAGCATCTCTATGAAAGACTTCTATAACAAATAATTGAAATAGAAGATTGAATTCACCTGTCCAAATCACACAGCTCTCAGGGAATGAGCCTAGAATTCCTTGCATATACCTACCTCGTAACTACATTAATTCTTAAAAAATCCAAGAGGAAAAGCAGTTCCCAAATGATCAGCGTATGAAATAACAGCGCCCCCTTTGCATTTACTTGCTGAGAAATAAGTAAATAGACCCAAGGATAATATACTGGAGACATTCTTGAATTTGACACACAAAAACCTCATTGTTTTATGCCCCCCCAAAATGCTCAGCTTATAATGGGTGCTCAAAATATTTGTTGATGGGGGCACCTGGGTGGTTCAGTTGGTTAAGTGTCCGACTTGGGCTCAGGTCATGATCTCATGGTTTGTGAGTTTGAGCCTCGCATCGGGCTCTGTGCTGATGGCTTGGAGGCTGAAGCCTGTTTCGGATTCTGTCTCCCTCTCTCTCTACCCCTCCCCTGCTTGCACTCTGTCTCTCTCTTTTAAAATTTTAAAAATAAGCAAACATTTAACAAATTAAAAAAATATGATGTTTTATTTATTTTTGAGACAGAGACAGAGCATGAACAGGGGAGGGTCAGAGAGAGAGGGAGACACAGAATCCAAAGCAGGCTCCAGGCTCTGAGCTGTCAACACAGAGCCCCACACGGGGCTCAAACTCAAAAACCACAGGACCATGACCTGAGCTGAAGTTGGACGCTTAACCGACTGAGCCACCCAGGCGCCCCAAACATTTAACAAATTTTATAGAAAAGCTATTTGTTGATGGAATTAGTCGTTTTTAGGGCGTTTCAAAAGAAACGCTAGCAGTGAAGGAGATTCACGGTCTGCTTGCTTTGTGAAGTCCGGCCTGAGACCCCACTTAGCCGTTCTGTGCCACCGCATGCCTCTATTTGTGTGATGTAACTTCATCAACCCTTAACCCACTATAAACAAGAATTAGCCTTGACCTGAAAACCAAATAAATATGCATGAAAAGGTTCCTCAACTTCGTGTTTATTTTGCATATGTGTTCAGAGTACAGCATTAAGTTCAGTATTCCCAGGATACCGCAGTCCATGGTGCAGGCAGGATTACATTAAAGGGCATGTCCTTGGTGACTGCCTAGAGCTCTGAACTTAGCCGCCCGCTTACAACTCTGACGGATTCTGATGGAAATGTATATTTATATCACTGACTTCAAAAAAAGCATTTCATTAGGAATGGAAGGCCAGGGTGTTTCAATGATATGAAAGAAACAGGGTGCATGGGGATATGCACTGTTTGAGTACAAAGTCTTGCAGGATATGTGTATGTGCGTGTATAAACACGTATGCACATACGTGTACACATGTGCTACATGTATATGTAGCATAATTCACAGGAAGATATTTACAGATTTTACAGGCAGAAAGGATCAGTATAAATGGAATTTTCCATGTTCAGAATCCTGTGGTCGAGTGTGCACTAATTCTTTACCTGGACTGTGTTCACTGAGTTTTACCAAAGACTGTGCAATGAATACGTGTGATTTTATTGGAAAGAGATTTGTTTTCACCTCTAGGCTATGCCATTGCCCCTTTGTTACATGTGTGTGTAACTTAGGAGTTTTCCCAGTACATGATCATTTGGTCTGTTTGCTTTATTTTCTGATTTAGAAGATACGTGCAAAAGTGGCATATTTAGCTCGTAATGTTATCATTTGGGAACTCATTAACATCTTAGAGTCTTAGAGATTTGTAGAGATGCTAATTCAGTCATTAGGGGTATTTATTTCACTCTTAGAAATACATGTGATGTGTGTATGTGTATCCCACAAGCCAGAATGTGTGTGTGTGTGTGTGTGTGTGTGTGTGTGTACACACATCGGCTCCAGCCCTTCTGCTTATCCATAGAGCGTGCTTCTGTTTTAAGATCAAGCTTGACAACCTAAAGATACTCCCTTAGACAATTGTAACGGTCACAATGTCAGGAAGACTTACCCTTCCTTCACCGAAGACAAGGCACACATTTCACTTAAGTTAGTCCCAATTCTGTCACTTCAGCCATCTGCTCGTGTGAGCAGTGGGCAGGCTGGGCCAGTCACCCTTGTTTTCTGCACTTTCACTTAGCAGTGCTAACACTACTGTCAGTATACGTGATGAGAGAGGATGCAGAAATAGGGGCGTAAAAGAAGGATTTCAAAGCCCCAAAACCAACTATACAAAATAGTAACGGATTATGAGTGCTCTTACGTCACAAGCGCAGATGCAAATTAAGCACACCTTGGGTTACAGGTGCAGACAGTTTCATATGGCCCAGAAAAAAGGTAATATTTAATTTCATACATCAAGCATATGAGAAATGTTTGAAAGAATGAAAACTGATTTTTCTTATCTGCAAATGTGACCCAAGTGAAACCTAGCTTTAAAATATATATTTGAGGGGCAAACATCCTTTAAAGCAACGCTTCCTCTAAATTTGTATTTTGTATAAAGAATTGTTTGCCATTGATCCACCTTAACAAATCACATGTTTTCATTATTTCATACTCCTTTCTAATTTTTATTCGTGTGCACATACCTTTTAACATAGCATCATAAATTTGTTTTTGTGGTCTATACATTTTACTTAATTTATTAATCATAGCCTTCCATGTGGTTTCAAAGTGGTCACAATTATAATTGTATAATGAAATAGTACCCTGTCATACATTTTCTCGTTTTAATTTATTGTGTTATTATGGATTCTATGATACTGCCTCACCTTGCCCTGTTAAAAGAATTCCAAGGACTGTCGTTACTAGGTAGAAATGTATAAGTATTTTTATAACTCACATCAAACACATGTGAAAAGTGACAATATTGTGATTTAGGATGAGCAGGGTCAGGAAATTTTGTAACTGATATATGTTGAAGTACTCTACCTAAACAGCTTAAAACAAACGTAGGTTTTTCTACTCCCAAAGTCCTATGAGCAGTAGTTGTCAGAATGATTCTAAAAGTCTGAAACTAAAGTGGCTTCTCAACAAGACCTGTGAAGTTCTCCCTATTGATTTTCACTGTTGAGCAACACTGGGAGTTAGTGACGTCAAGAATTAGCAGTGTTGGGGGACGGGAGAAGGGGATTTTTATCAACTTGACAGTTATACCAAATGTAGGCATGGAGAACTTAGTCTAAATTGGAGAACTTAATGGCCCATTCTCTTTAGAAATCTTGAATGAAAAGTTTGTATAGCTGCATGGGGTATTTAGTTCTTAGCCAATATCTTAACATTATTTAGCAATCATTTATTAAGTGCCTACCATGTGGAGACACAGTTGTAGATCCCGGGGATATGCAGATAAGGCAAAGTTATTGCCCACTTGAAATTTGTATTTACTCCCTACTTATTGAAGAAAGACAATGAGTCTCTGTACCGTGTCAAAATGCATTTACTTTAAGAGTTAGTTACTGATTATTTTACTGAAGGCTCCATGGAAAGATGAAATGTTTTACATTGCACTCCCGACAGGAAAACAATTAAAATCCCTTCGAAAAACTAAAATATTCCCGGGGGATAGTATAACAGATACTGACACTTCCCTCCTACATGAAAAAAAAAAAAACCTAAAAAAAAAAAATAAAATAAAATATGGAAAACAGCACTTATCATGCATTGGAGATTAGGACAGAGATTCCTGTGAGAGGGGGAACATTAGGTGATAACTACGATTGCCCTGAGTTGTGGTCTGGAGACACTTTCCACGCTGTGCTGTTGAGGAGTGACCCAGGTGCAGCCTGGCAACTTCTGCATTCAGAGACACAAGTAGGTGGCTAAGAAGGCTAAGACAACTGGAGTTCACAGGACACAGGACTGGAAAGAAAAGAGCTTCCCAAAGAGAAGGCTCCTGGGGCTTGGAATCCTCTCCAAATCTTCTAATTTTGTTTTTATTGTGCTGTATTATCTTTAATTAAGTACAAAGGCTTCCTATTAAGTCACCTAGAGACCATTTTACCCACTGCTCTGTTTGACCACCAGTCTCTTGTCTCTTTCTTGAGCAATGGTGAGGCAGATACCCTTTGCATGCATAAGAGAAATCCGTGGCTTGTTGCCTTTGCCAATAACAAAAATGTTGGAGAACTGGGTGGCAGAGCTGTTGCCATTGGCAGTGAACTATATCCAAAGAACCAGAGTGCCTCTCTCGGACACCGATCACACCAGTTCTTCCCAGGTTAGAACCTCTAGTCACCATACATAGATTACCAGTGTCAAACCTGATGAAATCAGTAATCTTTCCAGTCTCCAAATCAATCTGAATGGTGTCCTTCACCTTGATGAGGGGATCAGGATAGTAGATAGTGCCAGCATCATGGACCGCCAGGTGAGGGGTTCCTTTTGTCCACACAAAGATCTCTCTCACTTTGCACAACTTATACTCGGCCTCCTCAGGTGTCATCCAAAGAACAGAAACAATCCTTGGTGTCATGCAGATCAGATGGAAATTCTCCCCAGTCTTTGAATGCTGCTAACATACATAAAACCAGCAGGGTGGGCTCTATCAGCTCAGACCTTGCCATCAATCTTAATAAAATGCTGTATCAGATCTTTACTTCATCTCCTGTTAGGGCATACTTAAGTCTGTTCCTTAGGAAAATGATGAGAGGAAGACATTCTCTCAGCTAATGGGGACTGTAGATGGTTGAGGGACAAGGACACTGGTCAGTTTATCCAGCATCCAATGCTTTGAAGCTGTTACACACTTCAGATGCTCCTTGGGACCACAAGCCATGGCTGCACCAGGTACAGAAAGAAGACTGCCTCCTTCCAGTACCTGAGAAAGAGACTGGAGTCCTTTCCAAGTCCTAAGTTGAATATTGACTGGTGCAAGCATGTGAGGAAGCTGTCTGAGGCTGTGTAAAGAACCTGACAAGAATAGGGGAATTCTTTTCAGGGTCCACATAGGACCAAAGACTATCCAGAGTGGAAAACTCTGGTTTCCAGAGTGGGAAAAAAAAATTCTACATAGGTTAGGGTACTCAGAAGGATATTCTAATAAGTGGGGATAATTAGTATTCAGAAAGATATTATCTTAGTTGTGGTTAAAAGTAGTCATAGACTGAGCACTACTCTGGACACAGCTAACAAATCAAAAAGCCATTCCGGAAAGAATCACACTAGTTCCAAGTAATGTGCCTACTTTCTAGAATAATGCTGGAGAGCATTTAGAGGAATATGAAGCCATCCATGATTCAGCAAGGTAAAACACATAATGTTCAGCATGAAATGAAATGTTATATTGGTATTGAAAGAAGAAAGACGCTGTGACTCACCATAATATAGTAAAAAATAATAGAAATTGACATAATAGAAATTGACAGATTATAGCTATGATAGAAGTTATGGACAAGGACACTAAACAGTATAATTACATCTGAAGTATGTAAGGTGGTAGAGTAAAGGTTTAGCATGATAACTATGACATGGACAATACTTTGGATGAGATCGAAAGAAAATTAAACACTGTGAAAGAAAAGGCCAGAGGAATTGAAGATAGGATAATGGAAACTACCTGAAATGTGATAGAGAGGTAAAAGACTAAAGACACGATAAAGAAAACATCAGTGAAGTGTCATAGGATAATATCGAGTGGTCGTGTATAATTGTACCTGAAAAAAGAGTGATGGAAAACATATTTTATGAAATAACGGCTGCACAATTTCCAAATTTGATGCAAATTATACAACAATGGATTCAAGAAACTCTACAAATGCCAAACATAAGAAACACAGAAAACAAGGCATATCATACTGAAATTCCTCAAAATCAAGGGTAAAAATAAAAGCCTAAAAGCATTCTTAGTAAAGCAGCTAAAGATAAAATGGCAATAGATCTCTCATCTGAGACAATATAAGCAAGAAAACAATGGAAAAGCATGTTTAAAATCCTGCAAGAGTAGCGCCTGGGTGGCTCAGTCAACTGAGAGTCTGACTCTTGATGTTGGCTCAGGTCATGAACTCACTGTTCATGGGTTCAAGCCCTGCGTCAGGCTCTATATTAACAGTGCAGAACCTGCTTGGGATTCTCTCTCTCCCTCTCTCTCTGCCTCTCCATCATTCTCTCTCTCTCTTTCAAAAATAAATAAACTTTAAAAATAAAACCCTGAAAGGAAAACAACTGTCAACCTATAGACCATACTCTATCTTTAAAAAATGAAGGTGACTAGAGACTGTCTCATCACTAGCAGATCTATAAATTTAAAAAAATAATAAAATAAATGTTTCAAAACACCTTCCAAGTAGAAGAAAAAAAAATACAAGGTGTAAGTCTGGATTTGTACAAAGGAATGAACAGCTGCATAAATTGGAAATGTGTGGAAAGTATTTTATATTTTATTAAAAAGCCTCTTTAATTGATAATTGACTCTTTGAATTAAAAATAGTACAGATGTACTGTGGCACTTGTAAAGGTAAAATATGTAGAGATAAAGTATGTAAAAAACATATATAACAAAGTTTGGAATGAGGAATTGTAAGTATACTATTATACCATACTTGTGCTGTAATACTGTACGTGAAGTGGTCAAGTCTCACACAAAAGGAGACTGGGGTAAGCTAAAATTGTATTGTATAAACCCTATCACCAGGCAGATTGATAAACAAATAGTCGTATGTCCAGACAATGGAATACTACTCAGAAATTTAAAAAAAAGAAACTATTGATATACATAATAAAATTAAATGAATATTAAAATAACTTTATTCAGTGAAAAAGGCAACACAGAGAAAACATACCATGTAATTTCATTCATGCAGTTTTTAAAAAGTGCAAACCATTCCACAGTGACAGAAGGCCGGTCAATGGTTGTCTGGGGATGTAGGTGGGAGTGAGTGTGTAAGTGATTAGAAGAAAAAGGGAAGGAGGGGTCACAGAGGAGCCCACGCAACTTGTGGAGGTAATGAATGTAATCATCATCTTTTTTTTAGGTTTTATTTATTCATTTGGAGAGAGAGAGGGGGGTGGGGCATAAAGAGAGGAAGAGAGAATCCTAAGCAGGTGCCATGCTGTCAGCACAGATCCCAACCCAGGGCTCAATCCCGTGACCTCTGGGATCATGACCTGAGCCAAAATTAAGAGGGAGTTGGACGCTCAACCAAGTGAGCCACCCAGGTGCCCCTGTCATCATTATCTTGATTGTGGTGATGGTTTCCAGGTTCAGGCATGTGGCAGGATCTCTCAACTGGTACCTTTAAAGCACGTGCCGTCTGAAGTATAACAGTGTCTCAAAAAATATGTGAAAAGCAAAAAGTTGGTTTTTACAACCAACCCGCCAAACAACAAAAGCCCAGTTCTTCCTTCCACAGTTTTTCTAGCCTGCCATAGTATCATTCCACCAAACACAGCGTAGAACAAATTTTCCTTAATTTACTTAGTAATCTGCCTCTTGTTCTCAGCACAGCCTGTGTGGTTACTTGAATGTTGCTGACCACGTTCCTTTAGAATATTCTTTAATGACTAGTGATTGCAATCTCTGGTTTACATGTGAAATTTCATTCTAATATACATAGTATGTGTATATATATATGTATATATATATGTGTGTGTGTGTGTGTGTATACATATATATGTGTGTGTGTGTATACATATATATATGTGTGTGTATACATATATATGTGTGTTTGTATATATATATATGTATATATACACACACATACATAATACGTGCCTAACAACATGCATATGCTGATTACATATGACATGTATATTACAGAATATAGAATATATATTTTGCGTGGTCTATGTGTATATGTGTGGGTGTATTGTATATAAATATAAATACACTCAAAGACAGAGCTATACTCTGTTGTGATGGTAACAATTTTGACATGTTTCTTCATGAGTAAACTACTTAGAGTTCTGTGAAGCCATGTTACTAAGTTCATTTTACTGTAGATTCACAGGAAAAGCTTTTTTTAATGTTAATTTTTTTTTTAATTTTTGAGAGAGAGAGAGCACGAGTGGGAGAGGGGCTGAGAGAGAGAGCGACACAAAATCTGAAGCAGGCTCTAGGCTCTGAGCTGTTAGCACAGAGCTTGATGCAGGGCTTGAACCCATGTACTGTGGGATCATGACCTGAGCTGAAGTTGGACACTCAACTGACTGAGCCACCCAGGTGCCCCCTAAAAGCTGCGTTTTTTTTTCCATGTTTCCTTATTTTGAGAGAGAGAACGAACAAACATGAGCAGGGGAGGAGCAGAGAGGAGAGAGGGAATCCCAAGCAGGCTCTGTGCTGTCAGCACAAAACCCAATGAGGGGCTCTATCACATGAATTGTGAGCCAAACTCAGGAGTTGGATGCTTGACAACTGAGCCAACCAGGCGCCCCAGGGAAGGCTGTTTTTAAAGAGGACTACCCCACAGGAGAAAACGTTGGAATTGAAATGTGATTGTGTTCTGGAGAAACATTCGTATAGATCTTCAGAGCGCCAGCAGACCAATGTAGATACATATGTAAATGAAGCAGTGTCATTAACCCCTACTTTGTGAGGATCATGCTGATAATTATATATATATTTGTTGTTGTTGTTCAAAAATATAGTAACTTCATTACTTGTCCACCGATGGGTCCTGACCTAAGATGAATACGCTTAGGTGTATCTGTACATATTTCACATGTATACTGTAGCTAATATTCTCTTGTACTAGGGCCACTAGCACAACGTAACTTTATCAAACACAGACGAAATGTTACTTTAAATATTCCTAATCTGCAAATTAACACTGCGTCTCCTATGTGTTTGCAAAAGTTACAGAAGTTATAACACATTGTCTCAGAGTTGGTTGGTCTTTCTGACTGTTGAGAATAAATTATCATTCATTAGTGCTTTCCTAGTGATCCCTGAGGTTGTTAAAACTTTTCTCACCTCCTGGTTAAGGGGAATTGGAATTAAAGATTTTATTGCCTCTCAGAACTTGACCTCTATAGAAAAATAACATAATTTTAAGCCCCAGAGGAAATCACCTCTTACTTCCTGGAGTTCCCTTGTGAAACCCATCAATGATATTATTAACATGATTTTGTCTTTTAAATGTTTCAAAGCATCTCACAGTCTTTCGGATCTTTGCAGTGTGACAGATTGGAAAGGGACCTGGCTCTCCTTGTTTCTGGATCTTCATATAGACATAATGAGGCCACGCACTTTCTAAAATTTGTGCAACGTATAGTTGATTAACAGGCATGTGGAATCAGAGGGACCATTGAAAAACCTGTCATTTTTCTAAACCAATATTATTCCCCTATGTTCTTATAATTGCATAGTGGAAAAAATGTACAAAAAGTGATTAAAGTCACTAACGCTTTCTAAATATTTGGGGGGCTTGGAGTGAAAGATACACTGACATTCTAAAATCTTTGCCGGTCCTGTGCTACTAAACATATATAGCTAGCATTACTGGCACTTTATTTTGCAAACACGCTAATGAAGGATCAGGTCCAAAAGAGTGCAGTGTGCAAAGATAAACTGATCTGCATAGGAAAATTGGAAGGGTATTAAATTGGAGAGAACAATTCTAACAACCCAACTAGATTAGGATCCTGTAGAGAAGTGGCTGGTGAGAGCCCGTAATTGGTAGCTTAAGGATTTTTAAATACAGTGTTGCTTAATATTTACTTTCATATTGCTTGTTATGCTGGATGGTAAACAGATCTTTCAATTTAAAGTGCTCAGTCAAATGCCTTACGTGAGTTATTTTAAGGAAAAAAAAAAAAATGAACATTGGTTAATTTTACCGTGGGTTGTCACAGACTAAAATGAAGAAATATCGTGGAAAATAACATGTTAGTGAGATCTACAAAGTCAGACCCAAAGCGGCCATTACAATGTAATCCTGGAACAATATGCTGGGATTTTAGTAAGAAAATGGGATGAGGGGCTCAACCCAACTGATTTCATTAAGATGGTCAGGAAAACCTATTTTATTTTATTTTTTTTAATTTTTTTCAACGTTTTTTATTTATTTTTGGGACAGAGAGAGACAGAGCATGAGCAGGGGAGGGGCAGAGAGAGAGGGAGACACAGAATCGGAAACAGGCTCCAGGCTCCGAGCCATCAGCCCAGAGCCTGACGCGGGGCTCGAACTCACGGACCTCGAGATCGTGACCTGGCTGAAGTCGGACGCTTAACCGACTGCGCCACCCAAGCGCCCCAGGAAAACCTATTTTATATGCAGATTACTACATACAAATTTCACTAATTACTTGTACTTCAATGCCCGTGTATGGTTTGCCAAAATAGCAAATCTCAAATGAGAAAATGAATATCATCAAAATCCCTTGATCCCTTTCCAAAAGGAGGAAATAGCATTCTACTACTGCCCCCCCACCCCGCCCCAGCACAAACATCTTGGGTCAAAATCAGTCCTTACTCCTTTCTTGCTCAGTGTTGGGATGGTTATGCCAATGTTTTAGTCCTTTTATTGCCCCTGGAACTTTCCTGGAAGATTTCCCTTTGAAACCTAGAGCCAGGGTAAACGCAGACTGGTATTATGATTCTGGCTAAGGAAAGCATGGGTGCCAAAAATGCCAAATATGGAAAAAAAAAATCCTGAAAACACCCCTAAAGCCCTAGAGTCTCAAGACATTATTTGATTACAAACAAGCCAGAACCTTCACTGAAAAGCATCAGTTAGTTTTGCTGGGTATTTTGAGCCACAATTTAGCATGCCATTCAGACAACCAATTTTATATCATATGGTAATTAGTAAGGGGGAGGAAAGATGGTATTTAACAACCTCCCACCTTAAATTTGTGAAATAAAATTAGAGTTGTCATCGTGGGGTAAAAAATCCATGTTCAGAGGTGCTTGACCTGGAATCTAAGATCCAAGCTAGAGCCCCTTCAAGTATTCAAGTGTCTGTTTTTCATGGATAAAGATCATGTGTGGTTTTTTTTCCTGTAACTTTAAAAAAAAATATTTTTTTGTTGTTACTCTTTCTCTGTTGGTTGGTTTTAAGCACAGTGTAACATCAGAATCAGGTCTGTTTTAAATTCCAGATGACTGGCCTGAAATGTGTATGGTTCTATTTTGTAAGATGTTTTGTATTGTCATTCTGGAAAGCATCCAACCACAGGTATATAGCATCAGAGATAGATCAACTCTTTGTTGTACATACCCCGGAAAACTGGCTCCATCTGCCTTTTAAATTCTTATGATAACTGAATTTGCTGTAAAGGAGCAAAGATTTTCAAAAGGCATTCAGTCACGTATTTCTACTGCAGGTACAGGGTTTAATTGTGCGCTTACTTTTCAACAGCTCTTTTGCTGTTGCCAATAACATCTCCCTAATAGTGTGTTGCCAAAAGACATTTCTTTTTTATTATTTAATTTACTTATGGAAAAAAAAATGGTCCAGATATTACTTATCTTCCTTGATTATGTACATATTGACTCGAACCAGAACTACAAATTACAGTGGAACTCCAGAAAATAGCATAGGTCGCAAGTTCAACAATATTAATTTTGCTTACTGGCCCTCTGTGGAGGTAGTGTGTTTACTGGCACCTTTGTGAAATAGTGTCTGTCTGAATGAGAGAAATTTCTATATCCATATGCCTAAAGGACCAATGAGTAAATTATCTTAAGTATATTATTTCACAGATGTCAGAATCTTTCATGTGTCCCCTTATTTATTAGAAAAGACTCAATGAGATAGATTAGTCTGGTATTTTTATTCTTACATTATAGGTAATAGGACTAAGGCACAAATTAAATTTGCCGGGCACAGTTTGCCTAGCTGATCACTGACAGAGATGATATTAGAACTTAATGACGTTCAGGTGAGTGGTCACATATACAAATACTGAAGGGGAGAGTCATTCATATTCATGTAATTAATTAAATATAAGAATAGAGAACTTTCCAGAGGAAGCAGTATAAAAGAAGAACAAAGATCATAGGATTAAGCTTTGTCATAGGACTAAATAAACAACTAATTTTCAGAAACAAAAAGACTGTTACCACTACTGTGATTATCCCAGGTTTCCTGTAGGTTTTGTCTCCAAATATCATTGCCTCACCTCCGGGCCTGACCTAATGCTTGTCAGGATGAGAATCAACAAACTGGTAGAATACTATTTTCTCCGTAGTCTTTTTGTGCTAAAGCAATCTGTTCACTTTTATCATAACATTTTCAAGAGACAACCAGGTAATTTTCCTTATAGGATATTTTTGATTTATCTGATTGTTTCCTCTTAGTGTCTTTTACAGCGTTCCTTTGTTTCCTAAACTTCCTATAAACTGGAAACGTGGTCTATAGGGTAGGTTAGACTCAGATTAAACTTTTTTTGGAGTACCTGTCTGGCTCAGTCAATAGAGCATGTGACTCTTGACCTCAGGGTTGTGAGTTTGAGCCCCACGTTGAGTGTAGAGATTACAAATAATAATTTTAAAAAATTTTTTAAAAATTTTAGCAAGATGATTTCATAGATCATATTATATACTTATAATTAATCTCATTAAAGAGTGCACACAAATCATGTTGTCCCACTAGCAGAAATGTTAACTTGTATTACTTAAGAAACTATTATGAGGGTGCCTGGGTGGCTTAGTCGGTTAAGTGTAATGACTTGTGGGCCCAGGTTGTGATCTCAAGTTTCGGTAGATTGAAGCGCACATAGGATTCTGCACTGACAACATGGAGCCTGCTTGGGATTCTCTCTCTCTCTCTCTCTGCCCCTTCCCTGCTTGCTTACACGTGCACACCTCTCTCAAAATAAACAACAAAAAAGTATTATGAGATGTGTTGATTCTAAAGTAAATTTTTCCATAGATATTAGCAAGAAGCCCATGCTGTTTTGTTACCTTTAATTGAACTGTTCCAAAGCCTAATTACTTGATAAGTGGTCACAAAATGGTGGTTTTTCTAATTCTATCATTCCACCTATATATATATATATATATATATATATATGTGTGTGTGTGTGTGTGTGTGTGTGTGTGTGTGTGTGTGTATGTGTATTAATTGGCATTCTTAAAAGTACATTCTCTCATTAACTAGGGATAAAATGCAGTTCTTCCTAAAAAGGAATAGTAAAAGCTTATTTCTTTTCCATGGGAAATCAAATAGCTATGTCCAGGGTTAGGAGATTATAGGGAGCGCATTGCAAAGCAGAACACTGCATTCTGGCCCTGCTGAAAACAGAAGGCCGCACTTCGCTTATCTAGTTAAATGTATATCCAGGGGGCACTCACTTGGCTTATCTGGTTAATGTATATCTAGGGGTTAGGTCCTGCCTATGCTCATAAATTCCTTAGACCATGTTGTTGCATGGAGTATTTTACCCTGTGTTAACTGACTTTTCTGCAGGCCTTTCTATACGTCCTTAAAAATACATTTTTTAAAGGTTTATTTATTTTTGAGAGAGAGAGAGAAAGACAACACGAGCAGGGGATGGGCAAAGAGGGGAGAGAGAATCTGAAGCAGGCTCCAGGCTCCAGCCTGTTAGTACAGAGCCCAACACACGGGTTGGACCCATGAACCGCTAGATCATGACCTGAGCTGAAGTTGGACACTCAACTGACTGAGACACCCAGATGCCCCTATAAGGTCTTATCGGCATGTAGGCCACTGACCTATTGCACACTGTTTCCCGAAATGTATGCTAAATAAATACAGGAGCTTGAGAGCAGCTCGGAGAGACTTCCCTTAGTCTCCCTCTCACCTCTCCTGACTTGAATGGAGTCTTGAGTAACCCTTTCTGCCACCCTACACTTTGCTGGACAAAGTCAGAAGCTGAACCCATACTTTTGCATGAATTATCTATTTTTCTGTTAAATGGTTACAATAATAGGCATGTCCACTGGTGGCAAATCCTGTTGTTGTTTTCTGCCTCCTCTTTGTCGTCTTCTGCACCCTGCCAGATTTTTATGTTACCACTTCAAACTCATGGTTTTATAGTTTTCCAGTGTTTTGCACTCATTAACAGTTATTTTTTTCCAGTCAACGTTTCATTGAATAAAATGTGTCCTTTACTTTAAGAGCACATGGGTGTGCAGTATTTTTCCACATTGCTGCTGATTTCTAATGGGTATCCTGGAGGCACTATGTCTCAGATGAACTTTCTGGATCAATTTTTCCAGAAACGTGGTTCGCCATTTCCATACGGATATTCACAGCATCTTTCAGGTCATGACAGTTTTCTGGAGTTTTAAGTTCTGTTCCTTTTTGGGGTGGGGAAGGGTCTTTGTCATTTTCTCTGATTCGTTCTATGTCGCTCCTCCTCTTCGTGGTCTTGGCCCTATTTATTCTTACGCATCTTTTTTTGCGCATCCAGTTGTGCTACTCTTGGCAACTTTGTAGTAGAGTCATAAATTGTGAGTCGAAATTATCTTTTCCTTCAGTTTTCTCAAAATCTGTTTGGCTCTTATTTCTGATCTTCCAATTATTTCTATTTTAAATATTTAAACATTCGATTCCTAACTGCAAATTCCTTCTTTTAAATTATAGTAACGTAAGTGGGAGAGTTGTGTGCAGCTTATTTTTTCATGTTTTGTGGTTTTTGGGTGTTTTTGTGCAACGTTTATTTATTTTTTAACTTTCTTTTTCTGCTTTTTTCACAAGTGTTCAGTTCCCTTCGGTACAGAGGTTCTGGCAAAGGCATCCACCTGCTCCCTCCATCGGGGTGCCGACCCCCGTGCCCATGGCGTGCTATCCCGCCACTATGTCTGAAAGACCCGGATGTCCGGCGGCCCTTTTGCTGGGTTCTCCATCCGGTCCTGCGCAGTGGGGGCAAGAGTCAGTGTGCCTCCCCCACCTGCCCCTCCATCCAGGGACCTGCCTCCTCTGCAGCTCTCTGAGGCAGGCTGCCAGACGCAGAGCCCATCCCGGTGGTCGTGCTGGGATCCGGCACCAGGCAGTGTCCCTCTAGCTCGTCCACCAGAGCCTCCAATCGGCGCCCAGAAGTGTCCCCCACCACCCCCAAGAGGGCTTCCAGAAGTGAGCCCCTGGAAGTGGGCCTCTGGAACTGAGGTCCCTAGAAGCATCCTCCTCCGGAAGCGCTGCCACCTCGGAAGCAGCCCTTTTTCTTGCCCCAAATGGGGCTCCTGAAAGTTCTCCCACAACAGAATCGGCGCCTTCCTCCATCAAGCGGGTTTCTTGAGGTGGGACTCCCGGAAGTGAGCCCCCGGGAAGCCTTCTTCCCCACGAAGTGGGGTCCTGGAAGTGGGCTCGCCCCTGCAGTAGGCAGGCAGAAGCAGTATCCTGGAAGCGCCTTTCTGGAAGGGCCCCGCCCAGAGAGGGCCCTGCCTGCAGCCCTCCTCCGCTGTCCTCCTTCAGGGGCTGGGGCTGCGGTGCGGCTCCCCTCTCCCCCGGGCCCAGGAGCTCCAAGATGGCCACACTGCCACTTTAGGTCCCCGCCCATTTCCGCTTTCTTTCCAAGGTGACTTGCGCGCTGGTGTTTGACCAGGCTGTGTTAGTCTGTCTGACCTTCCTGCACTGCACAGGGCACAGTCCTCCCTCCTCACTTCCGCCAAAGGGGGTTTCCGGTAGTTCCAGCTGTGGGAGATCCCTCACCGTGAGCCTGTGTTTCCGGCTTGCCCTCCTGCTGTGGGCGGACCCCCACCCTGTCCCTGTCGTTGAGGCACCTCCCCCACCCTATCCCCGCCCTGGGGACATCAGCACTGTGACCCCCCCCCCCCTCCCGCGTCCCCCTGGGCCATCCGCAGCCTCTCTGGCTCCGCAGCTGCTGGGGTGGAGGCTGCACTGCTCTCCGCGTGTGTTTGACATGATCCCTCCTGGGGAGGTCGAGGAAGAGCCGGGGCTGTGTCCCCCAGACTGGCGTTCCAGTGCCGGCCTTCCAGGCCCCCTTCAGCGGGCTTCCAGGAACTCCCGATCTTTCTCTTCTCAGCTAGCAGGTGTCCTTCTGCCCAAAGCACCCCTGGGCCGGTGTGCGCGAGGCACGTCCTTGACGCGGAGAGCTCCCTGCGTCATCACGTGTCTGAGAAGTGAATCATCCCCCACGTGCTGGTGGAGGTGACGGGGAGCATTACTCAGCGTGCGTTATGGGTGCTGCCACTGTCAGGTGGCCCGGACGCGTGGCCCATACAAGTATGCTGTTGCGAACGACTTACACGGTGACTTCCTGCTTCTAGATGAACAGGAAGTGCTGTCTAATAGCGTTAGCTTTTGCATAGCGTCATTAGACCGATTCTCTGCTCTTCGTCTTAAGACGCTGTCTTTGGAAACGTAGACTTCTTGAGCTTTTGTTCTTTAAGATGGAAAATGACCCCGTGATAGTTACGGTATCCCTAGTGCTTTTAATAATGTTTCTTTTTTTTTTTTTTAATTTTTTTTTCAACGTTTATTTATTTTTGGGACAGAGAGAGACAGCGCATGAACGGGGGAGGGGCAGAGAGAGAGGGAGACACAGAATCGGAAACAGGCTCCAGGCTCCGAGCCATCAGCCCAGAGCCGGACGCGGGGCTCGAACTCCCGGACCGCGAGATCGTGACCTGGCTGAAGTCGGACGCTTAACCGATTGCGCCACCCAGGCGCCCAATAATGTTTCTTTTTAGGTGGGCTTAAATGCATTTTGACTTGTTGTGAGTTTGTAATTTGAAAGTCAGTGCTATTCCGTGCATTGTTAGTGCAAATAAATCATTGGCTCAGAAAAATCCTCACTTGGGTAACTCACCGCTTACCATATGGTCGTGCCGCTTTTGTAACTCACCGCTTACCATGCGATCATGCGATCGTGCCCCTCGTGTAACTCACCGCTTACCATACGATAGGGCCCCAGGAATCTGTTGTGATTTCAGCAAACACATTTGAAGTAGTGAAGTCCTCGTCCAAGAAACAATTTCTCATGGGTTTTACAATCTTAACTACAGTTTGCATTGCATGTGGTCACGGCTGCCTATATCAGACACCAGGTCAACAAACCTGTTCTGTGAAAGGATCAGTAGGAAGTGTTTCCAGTTTTGGAGGCATATGGGCTCTACCTTGGCATTTTCAGAGCAAAATCGGCCATTGGATATTTTTAAAAGAGTAATTGTGGCTGTTTATTTACAAAAACAGGCAGCGGGCTGTTGGCGTGCAGGCCATAGATTGTAGACTGTCAGAGAAAGGCACATGTGCATCTCTTTGGAGGGGAGCTGATAAAGATATCAGCAGAGAGCATGTGTGTTGGGTGAGACTAGGGAGGCGTGAAAGTGTGGGAGTCCATACGTGTTTGCCACACTTCAGGTAGAGGAGCACAACAGGAGAGGTATTTGTAAGGGGACCCTGATGTTCAGGGAAACCCTCCACACCTCGGTGATGAATGGGGTAAAGGTGAAGATGCCTGTGTCTGGCTAGAGGTTTTCAGGAATCAGAGTAAACTTGCCTAAGAAATTTGCTTGGGATTTCACTTAGGATGTGTTGCTAACATACGTGAGGTCATAAGTTGTGCTGCTGGAAACGTCGTGTGTACATAACATGGAAAACTGAAGGTTTAGGTTCAAGACATGCGTGAGAATGATTTTATAATCATTCACTCGTAACTGACCTATACAATTACAGGTGTGAAAAATCATCTGGAAGCTAATCTATACAATTATATTTTTATTGTTTACTTACAAAGTTGTAGGCTCCATAAAAAGGAGAAAATCAAATGATTTTGTGGATATAAGCACGCATTCGGTAATGGTTTGAGTTTTGTTTTGTTTTTTTTTCTCTTTTCTATTTAACACAGCTGGCTATATTGTAAAGGAGGCCTATGCAAGTGAAAAGGGGACTAACCTTGCCTGTTGAAAAGTCTTTAAATTGTGTATAAACAAAGCAATCACTTTAGAGAAATGATTACAAAAAACAAAATAGTTTTATTTTCTTTTTTTTTTGATGTCTGAGATGATCGTTGTTTGAAAATATTGGTACAGTTTTGTGATGAGGGAGAAGGATAACACAAAAGAAAAAAAGCTCGTCTTTTTATTTGTATAAATGGTAGAGCAATAGGATTCTTGGTTATGTTCATTGTACCTCTGTGTTTCAGCCTTCAAGCTTCACAGTAATATGTTAAGTATTGTTTTTATCCTTTCAAACAGCTAGAGTGCTAGCATTTGATTTGGTTGCTCCTGCCAAGAAAAGTTTCTGAAACTAATTAATGCAGAGAAGCCTTTATTGAACAATTAAGAAAGGGATTAATGATGTTAATAGTTTATGAAAATTTTAAAAATGATCCCAAACTAGAATCCACATTTTTCTGGAGCGTCTTTCATGTATATAATTAAAATAAAAGGCCCATGTGTTTATGTATGAAACATATTCATAAGACATACATTTGCCTTAAGTGTATTAATCTTTAAGTTAGTAATTCTGTATCTTGTTCCAAAGATTGTGTCAAGGAACGGAATGATTTTAGGACTCGTCTACCCTAACCAGCTTCTTCCTTTGTAATCCAAATGAATTTAAATGAAATGTCATGCTCACCAAACTCCACACCCGAAAAACAAATAACCCAGTGAAGAAATGGGCAGAAAACATGAATAGACACTTCTCTAAAGAAGACATCCGGATGGCCAACAGGCACATGAAAAGATGTTCAACGTCGCTCCTTATCAGGGAAATACAAATCAAAACCACACTCAGATATCACCTCATGCCAGTCAGAGTGGCCAAAATGAACACATCAGGAGACTATAGATGCTGGAGAGGATGTGGAGAAACAGGAACCCTCTTGCACTGTTGGTGGGAATGCAAACTGGTGCAGCCGCTCTGGAAAGCAGTGTGGAGGTTCCTCAGAAAATTAAAAATAGACCTACTCTATGACCCAACAGTAGCACTGCTAGGAATTTACCCAAGGGATATAGGAGTACTGATGCATAGGGGCACTTGTACCCCAATGTTCATAGCAGCACTCTCAACAATAGCCAAATTATGGAAAGAGCCTAAATGTCCATCAACTGATGAATGGATAAAGAAATTGTGGTTTATATACACAATGGAATACTACGTGGCAATGAGAAAAAATGAAATATGGCCTTTTGTAGCAACGTGGATGGAACTGGAGAGTGTAATGCTAAGTGAAATAAGCCATACAGAGAAAGACAGATACCATATGGTTTCACTCTTATGTGGATCCTGAGAAACTTAACAGGAACCCATCGGGGAGGGGAAGGAAAAAAAAAAAAAAAGAGGTTAGAGTTGGAGAGAGCCAAAGCATGAGAGACTGTTAAAAACTGAGAACAAACTGAGGGTTGATGGGGGGTGGGAGGGAGGGGAGGGTGGGTGATGGGTATTGAGGAGGGCACCTTTTGGGATGAGCACTGGGTGTTGTATGGAAACCAATTTGACAATAAATTTCATATATTAAAAAAAATAAAATAAAAAATCACATAAAAAATAAATAAATAAATGAAATGTCATAATACCTTTGAAACTAGTAACAGATATCTTCAAACTATAGGATTAACAAGTTACAACATTATAAGATCCTAAAAGGGCTAAAAGTGGCATATATATATATATATATATATATATATATACACACACACACACACACACACATACATATACATATATATATACACACACATATACATATATACATATATACATATATATGTATGTATTTATGTGTGTGTGTGTGTGTGTGTGTGTGTGTGTGTGTGTATGTATAATGTTTGAAAATGGCAACAATACAGCAGGGAGTCTATTTAGAAACAACCTGGAGGACTCCACAGGCACAGCAATGAGCTGTAACCTAGACTTTCAGAAATGCTGCTTTCCTGAGTCATGGCCCAGGGCTGGGTGCCTTTATGGGTTGTGAGGACACGGAGGGACAAAGACTTCAGTGTGTTGTAAAGAAGTCAACAAGGTAACTAATTGGAGTAGGGCTACCAGTGAGGGAGCGTGTCTTAAGAACAGTGTAACCAGGTCCGTGAGGAAGTACCATGTGGGAGGTGCTGACAGGCATTGAGTAGAGATGAAGAAGGAGGGGTGCAGTGACCTGTAAGAAAGTGTGAGAATATATTCTTTCACAGTTGGTCATCCTGGAGTTACAGATAGCCCAGGAGAAAGGGTATGCTTCAGACCTTCTAGATTTCTGTAAGGATTGAATGAGCTAATCCATGCAAAGAGTTGAGCACAGTGCTGAGGCACAGTGGATATTGGAGAAATGTTAACTCGTGCTGCGTCTTATCCCTTGTTATTATTTGTGTCTCCTTTGCCCAGTATAGCACCTTGTATGTAAGAGCTGTTCAGTTTAGTAGCCGGTTAATAAACAAACAGGAATCCTATAGTAATGCATTTTAAATTACCCAGTCTGCAAGGAAAAATAAATACAGTCATTGCATTAACGTTTGCTTCTTTGTGTTTTAGTGGTTTGCTGGTAATTATGAATAGAGCTTTGCTCCTACAGATGTACCTCATTAGACACAGCGGATGAAGTTCTAAAATGTTGTGTTTTATTCAATTTTTTGGTGAATTAAATCATATATTTTTCTCTCTGTAAGAGGAGCATAAGGAATCTGAAATTATATACAGTTATCAATTAACAGTGATTCCTAATACCAGTTTTAAGAGTCTGTCTAATGTAATTTTTCCATCAGGTAGTAAAATCACCTATAAAATGCTTTAATTTACTAGAGAAAAGTCACTATTTAAACCTACCATATATTGAATCATCCTTCAAATTTAAGAGTCACTTTTACTTAGGCAATCATCCTGTAAACTAGTAGTTTAAATTTTTGGGGGGGGTATACAAATTGGTTTTCCTGGCAGCTGGTCACAGCTGGGTATCTAGAATGACCCAGTGATCACAGCTTTTTAGCTCTCGGGCATATTTTGTGTCACCGAGGTGGAAATGCAACGCCAGGGTGGTGTTCTCTCCCTGCGTCCGTGATCCCATGGAGCCCCACAGAGGAGTGGGAAGCCTCCTCCTTTGGGATCATTGTTTTAACTAGGGGAAAATGCAGATTAATAAAATAATGTAAGAGAACGAGAAATAAAACTTGAAAGCGAATATCCAGTGTCATGGAGAGAAAGAGCCGAGACCTGCCCTTGGTCTCTCTTATTTATATGCCCCTGATATCACATTGGGAGAGGAATTCATCTTTCATAGCCCAGAAGGTCTGTAGCCCTTGAGTGTCCAACATGTGATTCTAAACTCACCAACAACATTCTCAGTAACAACATTGGCTTCCTGTACAGTTCCTACCCAGAGAGAAGTGGGTAACTAGAGGGAATCGGCTAGTATATTTCTCAAGGTAAATTAATGAATTGGCATTCTATTAATTCATATGTCCGTTTAATTCATGAACTGAGGACATTGGAGCACACATTATACTCACTTAAAAGGCAGAGGTCAAGCATTACACCGAAGGAGCCACCTTTGAGAGTACAAACTCAACCTTTGCTTTAAAATGAGTCTTGCGGTGCTGATGCTTGCTGACAGTTTTAGTCTCACTCGTGTGAACGTAGTGCAGCCATACGGAGTAAAGCTGAGCCATAAAAATCCAAGAAAAATGTACTTCTGGCACCTACAGACTCCAAAGCCTGCATGTAAGGCAGTTTTTAGAAAGTCTAGTGCTCACATTAGGAAAAAAATCCTTAGGTGGAATAGTAATAAAGTTCTGTTTAAGAACATCGTACTCAATGAGGCGCCTGGGGGGCTCAGTCGGTTAAGCATCTGACTTGATTCCCGGTCAGGTCATGATCTGGCACTTTGTGAGACTGAGCCCCACGTTGGGCTCTGCACTGGCGGTGCGGAGCTTCCTTGGGACTCTCTCTCTCTCTCTGTCTCTCTCTCAAAATAAATAAATAAAATAAATTTTGAAAAGAGCATACTACTCAATTTGTAATTGTTTACCAGCAAGTTTGTGTATTTCTTTGTCAAACACGCATCAATCAGATTTTTTATAGCAATTTCTTAGGCAGAGGAAACACTGAAGCACAACATGAAAAAGTTGCCTGGTAAAGTTAGTTGTTGGGTAAAAACCAGGTGCTTCTTAGCCTGCCCTGCCCCCCTCCTTTTAGTTCAGACTTGCTTTGGGCTCGCTCTCAGTTGGCTCTCACCCCAGGAAATATTTAGCAGGTCTGCAGACTTGAGAGTCACAGAAACCCTTTAAACCCCACAGAGTACACAGGAACAGACATATTTTTGTCAGTGTCCCATGCAGGCTGCACAGGAAGAGAGTGGACACTCTACCAAGCCCTTTCTCAGCAGAAACCCATGACGCCACATGTCTCCTCCGCTGTAGTCACCTCATCAGACCACAGATCACTGCAGAAGAGTAGGGTTTTAAATGTTTTGTTGTCAGCCATCCCTGTCACTGATGTGGGATCTTAATCCTCAAAGTCCAGAGGTTCACTCTTTAAACCTTGGTCTCTTTGAGGAGGGGATAGGTTCTCTTAGGAACACAGAACTTTAAGCTTGCTCTTACCCACCCTGGATCTTTCTTCTTGGTCAAAACCCCCACTGTCCTGAAAGGCTTTTTTGCTGTGGAAGAGAAACTTCCTTTACACCATATCCTTTACCCTCTCACTAGGCTAGGGCTTACAGTAAAGAGTTTTACTCAGACTTTCCTCTGTTCTAGTCAAGGAAAACTCTTTGGGATTATTTTAGAAAAACCTGGCTCCCAAGACTGTGCTTTTGCTTAAGATGCACAACCTCAAATTTGAATCTCAACGTGAGCAATGACACCTTTATTCTAACTTGTGCTTGCTCTCCCCATAAAACTTGAATGCCAGTGATACAAAGGATGTAGACTCACAGAAAAAAAAAAAGATTTACAGGATATGAAAAGTATATTGACTATATATTTCAAATGCATGCTACCTATTACGATGCTTTCCCCCATACTCTCTAGTCATATGCTGACAGTTTCCCCAGGTTTACTTGCTACCTGATTTGTCATTGGATGAAAACATGTGTGTTCAAGTTGTACCATACTG
Organism: Lynx canadensis; assembly: GCF_007474595.2. Classification (NCBI taxonomy): domain Eukaryota; kingdom Metazoa; phylum Chordata; class Mammalia; order Carnivora; family Felidae; genus Lynx; species Lynx canadensis. The sequence goes on along the minus strand of NC_044313.2, from coordinate 84,292,498 downwards.
GGGCAAATCACTAACCATCTCTGAGCTACGATTTTGTCATAGGTTAAATGTGTATATATATATATATATATATATATATATATATATATATACACACACGTGTGTGTATATATATATATATATGTTATAAAATTTAATACAAAACTCATAGAAGGTAGGAACTATATATATATATATATATATATATATATATATATAATTTTATAACTTATGGAAATAATTTATAGTGTTTTGTCACATATTATTTAATAAGGAAGTCACCTCTATACTGATGAGTGGTGATGACAATGATGATGATGATAGTGATATAACACAAACCCTGAATCATTAGGTGTTATATTTGTCAAGATGATAGAATTTAATTAAGAAAAAAAAATTTCCACAAAAGTCACACTCAACAAAATGGCTTAATCACATCATGGAGAAGAGTCTATGAGTAAATCAATTTGTACAATTGTAGACTCTAGAAGATGGCAAAATGTAGAGACATAGCCAACTAATTGTAACTTAGTTGGGGAAAGAAACATATTTCAACTAATGATTCATCTGAACATGTTCACTAAAACAAGGTTAAAATTCAGAAATTGAATGACGTTAGGAACTGTAGACTATTGAAGAAATATGGGTAACAATTTACCCATATTTAATTAAAATTCTGTCGAATCTGTAGGTGAAATACAAGATCCAGTGGAAATTACCACTTCCCCCATTTTAACAGGACAGTAATAGAACATGTTCAGCACAGAAACACAACATAGAAACATCTAGAGTATCTGCAGTAAGCAGAATAATGGCCTCCAAAGATGCCCATGCCCTAATCCCTGGAATTGGTGAATATGTTACCTTATGTAGAAATTAGGAATTATCTTGCAGATAGAATTAAGGTTGCTAATCAGCCCACCTTCGAAAAAAAATTATCTTGGATTTTTCATTTTGGCGTGACTGTTCACAAGGAGACTCAATAGTGGACGAGAGAGACAGTTGGAGGGGTGTGATATGGGAGGGATTTGTCCTGATGCTGCTCAGTGTGAAGATGGACGCCATGAGCAAGGAATACAGAAAGCTTGCACAAACGTTAGGGATGATGGTGCAACAGATTTCCCCCCCTGGGCCTTCAGGAAGGAACACAGCCCTCTTTGCTAAACACTTGAGCCCCGGGAGATCAGTGTTGGACGCATAGTCGACATAATGGTAAGATAATAAATGTGCGATGTTTTAAACCACCACATTTGTGATATTTTTTGACGCAGTAATAGGAAATCAATCGTTTCTGGCAATCGTGGAACACGGTGAGCTATATTCTCACTTAGGAGCTTTGTTTTACTCTCAGTAGTGACTTAAATAATCAGCTTACCTCGTCTGACAAAGAAGACACCCCAGCAGGCACTGTCACAGGGCACCCATGCCACTCTAATGCGCCTCACAAAGTCAACTTCCAGTTGGGTATTTACTGATGGCTATAGTGGTGGGGACATGGTCACTTGTTCGGCAGTAGTCCTCTACCCTGCTGATCAATCATGTTCATGGTAAGTTCCAATAGTGATTCAAAATTTTCTTTGATGTCTCACCCCTCTTTAAGCCATCAGGAAATTTTAAAGTAAACCTTTGATCCTGTGCCACACATCTAAGTCAAAAAAAAAAAAAAAAAAAAAAAGCATTGAGGCTGTATTGCGTACAAAGCGCTATGCACTATGATATGTCATTTCAGCTACAATGACCACAATTAAGACATAAGAGCCACCTCAGAATGCTCACAGCATTTAAGATCTATATGGAAACAAGGAGATTTAAGTGTGTATAGGGGCACCTGGGTGGCTCAGTTGGTTAAGGCTCTGACTCTTGGTCTCCTCTCAGGTCATGATCTCACTGTTCATGGGATAGAGCCCCATATGGGGCTCTGTGCTGACAGCACAGAACCTGCTTGGGATTCTTTCTCTCCCTCTTTCTGCCCCTCCCCACCAAATAAATAAGCAACCTTTAAAAACTAAAATCTGTTATGAATATTCTTTGCGAGTTGACTTCTGGGATGGTGATGTGAGCAGTTCCGTGGACCTGATCCCCAGCAACACAACTATAACTCATAAAAAGAAAACAAAATGAGCCACGTCAAGCCTCTAGAAATTCTAAAGGACATTCCACAAATGGGGGGGTAAAAACATTGCAGAAAATGTGCCAACGGTTGTTAAGAACAGTAAAAGACTATGGCATTTGGAGCCACAACCTATGCACTTGTTACCCTCATCCGTGCATGACGGAATTCTGCTTTGGATGGTGTAGAACACAGAGATCCTGCTCCCCACCCTTCCCAGGCTAGGGCGACAGTACCTTCCAGGAGGGACACATCGTCAGTGCCTCTGTCCCCTTCAGCTCCATGTCACGGAAGCTCTCGAGGCAAGTGCAGTAGGAGGACTTGACCATGCCAGCACTCCAGGGTGCAAGCTGTCTCCCAGGTGTAGCATGCTGAGAATGTGGGGCCCTGATCTTCCTCTCCACAGCCCTGAGAATGGTGTAGGCTCAGCGCTGAGATGCAGGCTGAAGACACCAGGGGCTACCACTGCTGTTCAGCACACGCTCTGGAAAGCTGAAGAGGAATGATGCCCGTGTTCGCAGTTGCTGAGCAGTGATCTAGACGTTTGGCCTTGAAATGGTCACAGTGGAGAGATTTGCTCATCATACCGAGGGAATTGAGTTTATTTGGGGGGAAAAATGTATGGAAGTTCAAACGTATAAGAGCAGAGTTGAAACCAGTGGGGTTTTTGGTGGTAAGCCTTTAAAAAACTTTTTTTAATGTTTATTAATTTTTGACAGACCATGAGTGGGGGAGGGGCAGAGAGAGGGAGACACAGAATCCAAACCAGGCTCCAGGCTCTGAGCTGTCAGCACAGATCCCTACACAGGGCTCGAACTCACAAGCTGTGAGATCATGACCTGAGCCGAAGTTGGACGCTCAACCGACTGAGCCACCCAGGCGCCCCCATGGTGAACGTTTAAAAGGGGCCGGGAGTCATAGCTTCATGAGAACAAATAGTTAAAACCATGAATCAGCTAGAAGTTTATCCACAGAAAAGGAAAAGAGAGAACAGCCTACCTAGGGTCAGAACGATCCTCTGGGACTGGCTTTGACGACTGCCCGTAAAAGTGGTCCAAATACAATGGATGAAACTGTGAAGGGAGTCAACCCCCTGAGCACTGTCCAGAAAAACAGAATAATTAGCGAGGAATTAGTGGAGGGGAGCAGCTGACCGTGGCACCTGCAGAGCGAGAGAAATCAGGGGAGGAAATAATTAAAGATTGTCGCACTAGAACTGCAGCCCAGAGAGACTGTGAATTCCCAGGGCTGTGCTCTTTGCAGACCAACATCAGAGACTGTGTGCTGTGGGGGAAATGGCTTCACTAAAATAGTCCATTCGAGTCAGTAAAGAAATAAACCCTGGTAAGGCGTGGGGAATCAGCACCCAAGTTTCTTACAATGTATCTTGTAAAATCTCTAGTTTTTAGCAAAAAAAAAAAAAATATATATATATACATATATATGTTATGCGAGTAAATAATAAAGTATGACCAAATGCAGGTTAAAAGAAAAACAAAAAAACAAATAAGCAGAGAAACTGCTTTGAGGAGGCCGAGATGTTGAGTTTAGCAGACAGAATCTTTAGAGTGTCCATTACAAATATGTTCAAATGACATAACAAAAAGATAAGAGCAGGTATGCGGAGAAAAGGGAACCCTTGCACTACACTGTTGTTAGAGGTACAAATTTGTACAGTATTTTGGAAAACAGTATGCAGGTTCCTTAAAAAATTAAAAATAGATCTACCATAGAATCCAGCAATCCCACAAAAACACACAAAAAAAGAAAAACACATAAATTCGCTTCATCAGAATTGAAACTTCCGTGCCTCAGAGGACATCATCAAAAAAGTGGAAAGATAACCAACAGATTGGGAAAAAAAATGACCACTTATGTATGTGATGATGACCTTGTATCTTAAGTATGTAGGAAAGAACTCTCAAAACTCGATAATATGAAGAAAAACTCTTAAAAAGGTGTAAATGAGAATTGACATTTCTCCAAAGGTGAATACATAAAATGGTTGAGAAAAAGTATTAAAAAAAATCTGATAAACACCTGAAAATATGACTTAATTAGCCATGAGGGAAAGACAAATCAAAACCATAATTAAGATATAGATTCATATACACAAGGAAGACTATAATATAAAAGATTAATTGTCAAATGTGAAGAAATTAGTATCCCATTACAGTGCTAGGGGGCATATAAAATAGTTTAAATACTCCAGAACACATTTTGTCAGTTACTCAAAATGTTAAACTAAAAGTGACCATGTGATATAGAAATTCCACTCAGGTATATGCCCAAGAGAAAGAAAACCTGACGGTTTTACAAAAAGTTGTACACGTTATTTTTTTTTAATTTTTTTAACGTTTATTTATTTTTGAGACAGAGACAGAGCATGAATGGGGGAGGATCAGAGAGAGAGGGAGACACAGAATCGGAAACAGGCTCCAGGCTCTGAGCCATCAGCCCAGAGCGCGAAGCGGGGCTCGAACTCACGGACCGCGAGATCATGACCCGAGCCGAAGTCGGACGCTTAACCGACTGAGCCACCCAGGCACCCCCACATTATTCATAGTATAACCAAAATAGGAATAAGCCAATTGTCCATCAAATGATAGACAAGTATAATGTGGTATATCCACACAAGGGAATGTAATACAGCAGTAAAATAAATCAATATGTATGCTGCAACATGGGTAAATCTTGAAAACGTTATGCTAAATGAATTAAGCCAGGCATCAAAGACCATGTATGGTATGAGCCCACTTGATGCCATGTGTTGACTAGGTGAATCTATAGAGACAGAAGGCAGATTTGTGGCCGCCTAGACCTGAAGGTTGAAGAAGGGGAGAGTAAGGAGTAACTACTAATGGGTATGGACTTTCTTCTGGATTTGAAGAAAATGCTATAAAAGGACTTTGGTGATGGCTGCAAAGGTCTGTAAATAGCCTACAAAATGCTAAACTGTGCACTGTCGGTGAATTGAATTGTATGTGAGCTATGTATCAATCCATCTTGTAAAAATGCTTTGAGGACACGAAAGGAGTGGTTTCATCTCTTTGGGGTCGTGTTCATGCTTACGGATCTTAAAAACAGCTTTGTTTAACTTAGGAATTTTAATTCCGGTTAAAGTAATCACTGCAAGCAAAAATGAAGAGGCCGAAATGAGCAGGAATTAGGTGGCAAATAGTGTGTCATCCTATGGGGGGGGGGATGGAAGAGACATGGAGGAAAATCATGATCAGTAAGTTGAGGAAGTTAACATGTGAGTACAATTTAGATGGGAAAGCTGCCAAGGACAAAGAGTTTGTGTTTTCTTTTGTGTATAATTTGAAGCAGAGATTCCTGAGGGGAGAAAAATGCTGGTAGCAGAGGTGGGCACAATAGTGATCCATTCAATATTTAATTGCTTTTAGGATCCAACTCAATTGTAATAATGCTAATGCATTTGAAGGGTGTATTTTAAGCAACCATACTCTTAGAAACTCCATTATACAATGTGGCCTTCACGTCTGGAAACATGGGCACATATATCTAATAAATGGTTCACAGTAAAAGGTTCTGCTGATGTATTGTCCCTTGGCACCAATGCCTTGTTTTAATGTATTCTCAAAAGTTGCATTGAACATAGTGCATTAATGCGGTATTTTCATTTATCTGTGCGTAAACATCTGTGATGTTACCTAAGATGATTTTTGTCTCATTTTTACTGATGGCCCTGCACATTAAGCATGCTCCAGCAGAAAAGATGAGAAGGTTTCAAAAGATACATTTTTTTCTACATTTATAGACAATATGGCCACCCTGTTGATGATATATCACTCTTAATATCATTTCTTCATATATCCACAGTACTATTTTATGATCCTCTCTCATGCCATGTGTTTAAATTATTTTAAGTTTGGAGATAAATTTAAGTTCATGTGAATCTAAAATTTGTGTTCGTAGTAACATACAAGGAAACTAAAAAAAAGACAATGGAACAGAAAATACCTCACAAATTGTGACGTACTGTAGATATTAAATCACAGGTTCATTTCCTAATGGCAAGTTGAGTACCTAAAAGTCTGATTTGCAGTTGATGTAGAAAAGTTATTTTAAGAAGTCCCTTCCCGTTATTTGCCGCTACAATTATGATTGTCTTTCTACATCTTAATTCTTTGCATTCAGGATACATTGGAATAAAAATGCAAATAAATGGAGCTTTTAATTTATATTCAAAATGAATAATATCAACCTAACCTTGGTACTTTCTGAACACAGGAACAAGTGCTAAAGCAATTGTCTATGGATAAGGATTTAATTTTACTTTACATAGCTTTCAGAGTTATTACAGACTCATTTTAAAATTAAGAGTACTACAGTGTAATAAGAGTTGTTCATTGGTGAAGCTGGCACACAGAATCCATAATTAAAATATCCAATTAATATTTCTCACCTATGGTACATGAGTTTAAAAGAAGCCAGCTTTGTAAGGGATTTTATCAAGATTTCCTTAGCGGGAAGAGGGTACTAATTAAGGGAAGCCAGTAAGTTTGTTAAGTCTCAAGCTGACAGTTGGCCTGATGCTGCTGAATTTCCTGTATCAGAAAATGTTTCAAGTCTAGAGCAGCGTGACACCCTCACTTCTCCTTTACTCTTCTGTCCCTGTGTGTGTATCGGGATGTAAGATAGGAACTTGAATCTTTCTCATCAACCCTTCAAGAATAATCAAGTTTTCTATTTCGTACCTGCTGTTCTTTGCAGTTGGTGGGGGAAGAGAAAAGGAGAGAGGTCAGGACCAGGAAGCAATATAAAACACTTCACTTATATCAAATCCACTGAAAGCTCTAATTCATAACTACTTGCAATTACTGACCTTTTGATGGGTAATCAGTTATGCATAGTTTAAGATGAATGTGAATGCAGAATGGTCTTGAACATTTCGCTGTCCTCCCTGTCCAAGACTTGGATTGAAACTCCTGTTTTGCTCTTTACTGAAGAGTTGTGGACAATATCCTGAGCCTGTTTGAACTAGGGAAAGCAAATGGGACAACATACATTAAATGAGTTCTGAATGTATGAAGCGTAATACCTGCTTTTGGGTTAATGTGACACATGTAAAAAGTACAGAAGGTTGTATACTCACAAAAGGTGGGGGATATCTTAACTGTTGCATCTTTACTTCTCTCTCCCAATATCAGTGCTTCTCAAAATTTAGGAAGGATAGCAGTGATTCCCACCCTGTTATAAAAATGTGCTATACGTAGAAATGATACTATCTGTAAGGTTTATTGAAGAAAATGTGCAAGGCTGCTTAGACTCTAGTTGGCTGTCTGCTCTGGGGAATCAAGGGGACCCGCAGTTCAGGAGAATTATAATCCATTCATTGACCACTAGTGGGAGGTAGAAAACTTCCCCTGCAAGTAAGAGAGTATCCTGGGGAACCTGACTTCATAGGCTTGGGGTAAGAGGCAGAAATCTGCACTTCAAAGTGTTACCCCAGGGGGTTTAACACCACACTGCAGGGGCATATGTGCTGACTTACTCCCTAGTCAACTGAACAAAAGAGACTTAGTTCTTGGAGACTAATCATGGTTGAGAACAGTACATGCCAATGTCAAATTAGAGTAGTATGGCAAAGGAATAAAAACTTTAAGATCCAAAGACATGATTTACTTTCCAGTTGTGAACATTGTCATGACCCTAGGAAAATCATTTAACCTGTCTTTGCCTTCCTTTGCTTGACCAGCACAGTGGGGAGAGTTAAAATCCTTTAGAGGGTCTTGGTGAAGCTTAAGAGGAAGCTTATTTATGCAAGCAACATCATAAGCCACTTAGTGTTTTACAAATTGCATTATTATTATTGTTACTATTGCTATCATCACTATGGTTGCATTTGCTTTGGAATTTGGAGGGTTTTTTTTTGTTGTTGTTTGGTGATATTTTGAAAGTAACTACAAAGTCACACAATGATTCATTTGAAATAAATGACCTCTTTCTGTTCAACAGAGTATCTTCCAGGAAACATTTGCAAAATGACAGGCAGAAATCTATCAGAAAGATTGAAGTCAGAAGATAATATAGCTCATCACTGTAACTCTTCATAACACTTTTCAAATACTCATAAATATGATTCTGAAATAATTTTATGTATCTAAAATAAGCATTAAATTGTGATTTGATAACGTGCGCTTCTAGTTTGAAAATAAAATACTGTAGAAAAATGGAATGCAATTCCAAAGGAAATTAAATAAATATATAATATATAATTTTTCCAGTAGTGTTACTAATACATAATCCTGACAGCAACATTTGCATGGTATTCATAAGGGGTAACAATTGTCAAAACCTTTTATTATTCAGTTAAGGAATCCATATACAATTGATTACATCTGTCTTCTTAAATGTTGTGTCTTATTGGAAGGTTTGTTCATTCAATCAATCAAGAAATAGTAATTTAATTCTTATTCCCTATCAGGTATTTGTAATGTAAAGAAGAGCTCAGCCTAGGACTTCAGAAAGCCTGCCATATTGATGGAATGTTAATATAAGAATATTAATGGATAAATACAATATATAATTGCAAGGCTTATAATGTCTATAATAATGAAAAGTAAAGTGCTAGATACAGAGTCACTAAGAAGACATCTAAACCAAACAAAGTGTGTCAGGTAGGCTTGCCAAAGAGGTCATACTTGTGTTGAACTCAGAGGTTCCAGGGAAAGGAAGGCCAGAAATGGACAAATGGTAGAGCAGATAACAGAAAGCATGAGTGTTGGAAATTTTACTGAAGAGCAGACACCTCACGCAGTTCCAGGTGTTGGCTGCCACACGAAATTGGAAACTCACTGATGCCATGTGTTCTGACATTTTCCAGAAAGGCCGGATATTCAGACTTTTGTGTAAAAATTTCATTTAAAATATTAGCAACTCATCTAATAATTTTATTAACCATTTAATTTTTTAGTTTTTTTTAAACAAAAATTTGTTTTGAGAGGGAGAGAGCGCAAGTGAGCGAGCACTAGTGGGGAAAAGGCAGAGAGACAGGGAGAGAGAATCCCAAGAAGCCTTCATGCCCAGCATGGAACACGACACGGGGCTTGAACTCCCAACTGTGAGATCACGATCTGAGTCAAAATTAAAGAGTCAGGTCCTTAACTGACTGAGCCACCCAGGTGCCCCTATTAACTATTTTTAAAAGGCCACATGACGTATGTCTGTTGACCAAATTTGGTGCATGGGCCACAATTTTCAAACTCTACTATAATCAGGAACTATGGTAAATAAAAGCATAAGTTCGTTTGGGATATAAGACTTACCAGTGTTTCTACCGACCTCTTAACTATGAAAACTCCTGTCTACACAAAAATCTCTCTTCAACTTCAAGAAATCAAAAAATTGTATATAAGAAAAAAGAAGTACATGAGGATATATTTGAAATATAGAACTAGGAAACAAACATAAAAGTAATAGAATATGAAATATGGACAAGCTTCTGTATGAATTTGGAAAACTTAATACTCTAACCAGCCAAAAAAAAAAAATTGAGAGAGGTTAGATACAAATGTTTAACTCCTCTAAGTAATGGATAAGGACCTTTTACTATATCTTAGAAAGGTATAAGGGAGCATCCCTTGCAACATGAGTCTCCACGCAAGGCTTAAGTTACACACCGACATATTAAACAAGGGGCACAGCAGAAGAAGAAATACCAAAGATCCATTCATGAGAATAATGAGGCTTCCGTGACCGGTAGTAGACATTTAAGGCATTTATATTGTTATTTCTGGTGATATGATAGTCATCATTAAGCAGACATTGAACTAATTACACAAAAAGTAATTCACCATTGAACTGGCAAAGTTCAGGTAAAGCTTTGAATTTATTTGTCGGTTTTCAACTCCCTGTTGTTTGGAGAAAAATTCTATTGTGTTCCATTCTGGTAAATTTGCATGCTTACTAATAGATAGCAGAGCCTCTGGGTTTACGCTGAGATTCTTACTCATTGATCTTGTTTCCAAAGTAGAAATTCACAATTATCAACCCATAATTGTTAGTGAAATTTGTGTGTTGCACTGCAAAGATGTCGTACTTGGTTTCCTTTTTGAAAAAGATGAAGTTTCAGGGGTGGAAATTCTTTGAGAAGACCAAGACTGATGCTAATTTGTAGACAGCCGTTTTCAGTACTGCAAAACCGTACATCCTGTTTTAATTGTTAACATCTGGATTCTCCCATCACCTAATACTCGTGTACACCAAGACTTTTTTACTTTATAATATTTTCCATTGTTGTGTCAGTCTGAAGAAATGAATGCCTTGGAAAAATGGGGAGAGTGTAGAGAAGATGAGAGATACATACTTATATTGTTCAACTCAAGAATGAGAGCAGTATGGATGCTTGCAAACAATGGATTAGATGAAATCCATTGTTTGGATCTAATGGCTTTTAGCATATATAATGAACAAACCAGAAACTTGCAAGTATGGAGCAAAAGAAAGCTTTGCATAAAACAATGAAGGTTATTATCATAGGTGGGAGAATTTTAAATAGAAGTTTACCGCAAAAAGGCATAGGTGTATAATAATCCCATGAAAATATATACTGAGGGAATTAGTATTGATATCCTCCTCGAACACTTCGCAGTAAAAGTGTATTGCTGAGTATGCCTAAGCTCAACAACTTGATCTGTCAAGGAAACAGATACAGTCACTTTTTTAAAAAAATAGTTTCCTTTTTTTTTTAAGTTTGTTTGTTTATTTTGGGATAGAGTGAGCAGGGGAGGGGCAGAGCGAGAGAGAGAGAGAATACCAAACAGACTCCTCACTGTCAGCACAGAGCCCCACGCAGAGCTCGAACTCATGAACTGTGAAATGATGACCTGATCCGAAGTCAAAAGTTGGATGCTTAACCCCCTGATTCACCCAGGTGCCCCAGGAACCCTGAATTTAAATCAACTAAAAATTTGGGAAACCACTTCTCATGTGAAGCTCTTCATCATATCAGGTGCTGATGCTCCTTGACCTTTAGAGGCAAGGTTGGACACATGTATTATTCAAGTCACTGAGTATAGTTCTAGGTTTCCCAGAAGCTGCCTTACTTGAACTATGTTCTCTACATGCACTTGACTTAATACAAGGTGCAGGGGCAGAAATTGTGGCACAGTACACAAGGGAGGTCATTTTCAGATTATGTGATTTCCAAGTGGTTTGTTGTGCATGTGATTTGTCTTACTCTTCATTACATTGTTGATGTAAGTGAAGAGTCCCTTAAGGGAGTCACTTCGGAGTGAGAGGTGCATGCTATTCTGTTCTTGATAGACGTGTTTGCCTATTTCTTCATATGTTTCTGTGTTCTTTGCACAAGGAATCCATACAGTTTCAGGAATGTAGACTCTTCTCTCTATCTTACCTTCATATTTTCTGACACAGAAATTACTTGCTGAATGCTCTAATTTTGGGGGCACCTGGGTGGCTCAGTCGGTTAAGTATCTGACTCTTAATTTCTGCTCAGGTCAGGTTCTGACGGTTTGTGAGCTGACAGCATGGAGGCTGCTTGGGATTTTCTCTCTCTCTTCCTCTCTCTGCCACTCCCCCACTCAGGTGCGCTCGCTCTCTCTCTCTCTCTCTCCCTCCCTCTCTCTCTCCCTCTCTCTCAAAATAAGTAAATAAACATTAAAATAAAAAATGCCTAATTATTAAAAAAATACTCTAAATTGTTACATTCTATGTCTACTAAACACAGGAACAAATTCCTGCCATGCATATGTAACTTCTTGATTGTAGCTAATGCACCTCCTGGACAAGTGCATACTGCATACGTATTGTCAGATGGATGCAGTAACCTGGGCTGGTGAGGTTTCGTTTCTGATTGGTTCTGTTCATCGCTCTTACATGGGCAACACAGATCTTCTAAGTATCTTACCTCTTGGTGGAGAGACACCCACTGTACACTTACCTTCTCTTTACTTTTCTTGTTATGACTGTTTGCCACTCAAAGTCCTCTTCCTACTGGGGTCATGTGGCTGGTGGGTAGCATTATTTGCCATGATGCAAGCCACCTACTGGTTCCACTGCATGAGAAAAATCCCAAGAATCACCACTGCCCCACTTTCAGGAAATAGAATAAATCAGGGTTATGGTGCTGTCTATTCAACTCAAAAGGCACATTTTTTTCTTCTTCCAACTTGGCAAACACTGGTTTGATCCTTGTCAATGGATCAAATGGGCTTAAAAATTAATTACTTATTTGGAGGAAGTATGACATACATAGGACATGTAAGGTGATTTCAGATCTTAATATAAATGATGATGGCTTGTGCTTCTCAGAACAGAAGATGGGGGGGAGTGTATGATTTATTCTTTCCTCAAAAATTACTCCCACAGCTTCCAAAACACAGACACACTTATTTTTTTTTCTTTTTAAATAAATCATCCTATTAACCTTATTACTTAAGGCAAACGTAGATTTGGTAGCTATAGATGCTTACTTAGATGCCAGCTGGGAATGATAATACACTCCATTCATATTTGAACTAGAACTCCACTTTTGCTGTAGTCACCTTTACACCAAAAATGTATTAAAAAGAGGAAGCTCATACAGGTCAAATTGTTTAGTTATTGCGTATGTGCACTTCTGGGGAGAAAATACATATTTTTAGCTAAATGAAAATGAATGAAAAATGGGTAGTCTCAAGATGTCTAATGCACACAAATTCTAGTGCCTTGAAGAGTGATTTAGGATGTTTCAGGATGGGATAGAAATACTGATAATGCAGATAATTTCGTCCAAAACCAGAAATTTTCCTGCTGGCTTTGGAGCAGCTTGTCCTTGAGATATATTTTCAAAATTTATTCAAATGGCACATTTTTTGCATGTAAAAGTTTCTATCAGTGCTTATACTTTATGTGGATGGTAGTAGATGACTATTTCATACAAGCCTGTGTTTCTCAAGATGAAACTCTCAGACCATACACAACAACGTCACATACCACCATCCCAGTGAAGACGCATTCTCTGAAGAGTCCTGTGCGTGACACATTAGGGATTCTCAATTTATTTGTAATCCATGGATTACTTAATGAGTATGTGATCCCCCCCCCCAACAGGAAAACCTCAAAGCTTCTGATAAGATCCATATCTATGAAAACCCTCTTCTTTCTCATGGACTCCTTTATTCCATACAATTTTAGAGGTTTTTTTCTTACATATCATAATATCTGAAACAGATTGTGAAATCACAAAAGTTTGCTGATGGAATAAATGAAATGAAAATGTGAAATGGCAGTGGAGAAATAGAATAATTAAGTTTTATAATTATATGAGAAAGATATGGATTAGGTGACATATTGAGTCGAAAATGTTATTGAATTCAGCGTTATTAAAAGTCCAGGACTCAGTGCTTCTGCAATTTTAATATACGCTTTTCCAGCATCCTCTTGATTATTTCCAGTGATAAGTACCTTACAGCTTCACACAGCCGACAGTTCTATTGTAAAGCATGACTGTTAAAATTTTTCTTCCTTAAAAAATGTTTTTCTTCCTTACAGTTAGCTTAAATTTATTGCGTAATAGCTAATTTTCTTCTGGAGAGTGACATAAAAGTAAGTCTTGATTCTTTTGACAATATTGTGGATGTTTGGAAACACCTGTCCTGAGTCTACACATTATTCTCTCTACCAGCTTAGTAGCCCTAATGCTTTAATCATCAGTTTTATTAGCAAATAAAAAGGCCTAAGGACTAGGTAGTCTTAGGTGTGACTAGTCTTGGAGAAAATAAATAGTAATTTGCTGGTATTTATACACCTAGGTAGTAAAAGAGTTGAGATTAGAACCTAGGTTTTATCCTTCAAGAGTAGCTTTAACTGAAAGGAAAACAAAAACAAAACAAAACCAAAGGAAAAACCACAGTAACTCAACTGCTCGTAAAGAATTAGTTGCAGGCTTCCGTTGAAGTCTCAGTAGTATGCGCACTGCGGCTTGCGTGGATCTTCTGGCTTCTATTTCATGTGTACAGGATGACCATTGCAGCTCCTAGCGTCGAATCTGCATTTCAGAGAAGGAGGAAGGAGGAATGGTCTCACCTAAACAAAGAAAGCAAAGGCTTACACTGGATTCCAAAAAAGGCCTTCCAGTTGCTTTTACATTGGCTGAAAAATGGAGTTGTGGAGAGTTGTTGGTCAGTCCACTAATAGTGCGTGCTGAGGGATCTCTAGATCTTAGACATGGGCCCCATTTATGACAACCTTCTGTCTAGTTTGTTTCTTACGTGTCATTATTTCCAGAACGATACACATTTTGGTCATCTTTTTATTCACATAATAAAAATAATCGTTCACATATTAACAATGAAAATGATAATTGAACACTGTGGTAAATGGTTTGATTGCTCCATATTATTTGACGATCATGCCTATGATACCCAGCTTGTCTAAATGTCTTGCTTTGCCTAGTGGTATGGGGTCAACAGTGACATAGGGCACATCCAAGGCAGCCATCATAAGGTGCCATCTTTGTTTGTCTCCTCTGCCACAACGACAACACATCCCAAATCAGGAATCCTCTTCAGATCTCTGAGTGAAGATATCAGATGGAGAACAGCAGTCACTATGCCCAACTATCATGAATGACAAGTCTTTCTTGTCATGCCACTGAGATATGAGGGCTTTAATCTATCCCAGCAAAATCTGGGAAAAGCTGGATAATTTATGAATAACTGAATAGGTGCTACGTGTACATTTTTGAATGTAACATTTGGCATAAATCAATAAAGTAAGCCAAATTTTTGTCACTTTTCAAAGAAACTGAGGCTCAGAGGGATTTAAGACATTTCCTAATGTCCTATGGTGGATAACTAGGAGCTACATTAAAATTTCTAGAATGAGATCCACTATTTCAGATTCGTTCTACTACGAAGTTTCATGGAAACAGAATGTGATCTTGTTTGTATATATTTATTAAGGAAATCTCAGATTGGATTGCTACCTTTTAGCACATGATAGGCTCAGATGGAGATAAAATAAAACTTTTCTGGTCTTCTCAACATAAATATTGTCAAGCTATGGCGTGACAGTTAAATAATTGAAGCAATAAATAACTTTTAATGTTAGATGGCATCAGTTTTATCACATAGATTTTCTAAAATATGTTATTACCAATTTTGAATTTCTGCTCTAAAAAGTTACTATTTCTTTCAGTCTGTTTTATAGCCCAGAAGGTGTACAGATTAAAAATTTAGTAGAAATCTAATGTTGTATTCACCCTTGTGTCAACTCAACAAGAAATTTTATATACAGTACACTTTCTGTGGGAACTATATATACACATACACATTTTTTTTCTCACTAATTGCTTATATTACTGGATACCCCAAGTGCCCCTTTGAAAGGGCCTATCACTATAGAACCAATTCAGATGTGGACATAATCCTTATGTAAATCAAATGTGATGCTTAATATTTTGGAAGGCTTCTTAGGTAGAATGTTCTTGAGTTTCTGAATATACTCTCAGCTGTGATTTGCTGGAGACGGGATATAAGTGCCTCACGAGCTGATACAAGTCACATGCTTAATAAATTGTATTTTCCCTGCCTAATTTAGGGCTGCTGTGAACAGCATGAGGCTTTCACCCCTCACTTTTTTTCCATCAGTTTCTGGTAGTTGAATATTAAATGATGGGGATACATACTCTCTGTTTCCCATAACTTACTATTCTCCCACCCGGGTTCTAGCCTAGAGCAATGTGATTATAGACTTGCCTTGAGACATTCGATTTAAGGATGATGAAATGCAGAGAATGATTATTAGCAGGATTCATTACACGAAACTAAGGCAGGGTTTACGATAAATCTCATTCTTCACATTTCACTTTCTAGACTATTCATATGGATCTTTAACTGCCATAGCTTATCCTCTAAACGCTTAATTTAAGTAATAGGGCTTTCTAGTGATGGTAACAACAAAGATCATCAAAAGGAAACTGATGAGCCCTCTATAGATTAGGAAGCTTGTCCAAGATGGGATGAGTTCTCTCTCCAGTGCCTCCTCAGCTGGCCTGCATTCTTACCCAGGTGCACACACTCCTCTCTCTCTCTCTCTCTCTCTCTCTCTCTCTCTCTCTCACACACACACACACACACACACACACACACACACACCACAGTGTCAAACCAAAATGAAAGTCACTAAAACAAAACTTAAGGTGTACAATGTAACTCAACTTTTCACATCATTGGGAAATGCACATTTCAGATTAATATAGCATTTCTGTTCAATGTTGACACATGTTAGAATGAAACCCTTACAAATAGTGGAGTCCAGTTTCAAATGTTGCATAATGCTGGGGCACCTGGGTGGCTCAGTGGTTAAGCACCTGATTTCAGCTCAAGACATGATCTCACAACCCGTGAGTTCAAACCCCATGTGGGGCTCTGTGCTGACAGCTGAGATCCTGGAGCCTGCTTCAGATTCTGTGTCTCCCTCTCTCTCTGCCCCTCCCCCACTTGCCTTCTGTCTCTATCTTTCCCATAAATAAATAAGTAAATAAAAACAAATGCTGCCTAATGCCGAGAAAATTAAGAGCTCAATTTATTCAAATAATGAATGGAAATAGTGTGCAGATAGGTAGACTAAGATGCTGGATAGAATTAGATTTCTAAGTTTATGCACATAGTGACCCACCCACTCTTGTCTTCAGGTATTAGAAAACTAATAGGCTTACTTTCCTCAAAAGGGACAAAAATCTTTAATGACAACGGACAAGCATTTTTTTGCATATCTAAACTTGTTGAGTTGTGTATGTTCATTTTTGTAAGCAGTAGTCCTGTTTTATTAAAAATAATAGAAAACTTGGAGTGCAGGGTGGCTCAGTTAGTTGAGCATCTGATTCTTGATTTCGGCTCAAATCGTGATTCCAGGGTCGTGGGTTCGAGCCCCACATCGGGTTCCATGCTGAGTGGGGGCCTACTTGGGATTCTTTCTCTGCCTCTCCTTTGCTCCCCTGACACTCACTCTCTTTCTTTCTCCCTAAAATAAATACAAAGTTAAAAAATAATATTATAAAACTTAACCGTTTTCAAAATGACATATTAATGCAATATATGAAAAATAAATATTAATGCAAAATATCCCCAAGGAACAGAGTATCAACAGTTTAAACAAAGACAGAACCATATCACTTATTTGCTCTTGTGTTGGGCTCCAATGTTGGCATGGTGCTGTTTTTGTTTTTTGTTTTGTTTTGTTTTGTTTCATTTTGAAAGCGTATTAGATTTTTTCTTGTTATTTTTTTCTCAGTTTTATTGAGATGTAATTGACATATAACATTGTCTAACTTTTAAGGTACACAATATAATGCAGATTTTCACATTGGTAAATGCATACTTTTAACTAATATAGTGTTTCTGTTGTAATATTGAAAGATATTGGGGTGAAAATCCTTAAGATTTCACTATGCAATGACACTATATCATGACAGATAAACAGGAAATTAAAGATCCTGGACAAAAATGAAAAAAATTGATATTATTTAAGATTTAGGGTTAATGCATCGTCTGCTCTTCCCACATCCTGCACAAATATAATTAATAATGATTATTAAAAGCACGGATTGTTACAGTTAAAGACCAATGGATGATTAACACATAAAATCTGGCACAATTTGGCAAAAAGTTAGCAATGTGTTTCAGTTAAATTTTTATCATTGTTTTTATCGTGTCTCCTTCCTACTGTGCTCTTTCTGTCCTTAACTTACTGTATTTGAATTATGCTCTTAATACACATTGTGTATTTTTATCTTGTAGTTTATTGGCTTGTGGATATTCTTCATTCAAGACACTTTCCCTAATCTTTTTAGAGACCTCACTTGCTAAATGTACTGAAGCCTCCTTTGGGATTTGGCTGCTGGGATCTGGTCCTTATTGATCTTCTCTGTGGCCATTGCTCTTAGAGTTTCCTTTTCTCTGACTTCAAAACCCATCAGTTTCCACCCCTCCCTTCCACGATTGCTTATGTTTATTTTTAATTCCCCAGGATGTTGTGCCTTGGGTTGTTTTTGTGCTCTTTCCTTCCCCGCCCCGCCCCCCATAAATACAGAGAACTAACTGAGGGTTGATGGAGTGAGGTGGGTGGGGATGGGCTAGATGGGTGATGGGCATTAAGGAGGGCACTTGTTGGGATGAGCACTAGGTGTTCCATGTAGGTGGTGAATCACTGTATTCTACTCCTGAAGCCAAGACTACACTGTATGTTAACTAAGTTGAGAATAAGTAAAATTAAGAAAAAAAAAAAAAAGATGTATCATACAGACACACACACACACACACACACACACACAATGGAACACTACTCGGCGATAAAAAAGAATGAAATCTTGCCATTTGCAATGACAAGGATGGAACTAGACTGTGTTGTGCTAAGCGAAATAAGTCAGGCAAAGAAAGAAAGATATCATATGACTTCAGTCATATGTGGAATTTAAGAAACACAACAGATGAACGTAGGAAAAGGGAAAGGAAAATAAGATAAAAGCATAGAGGGAGAGAAACCATAAAAGACTTAACTCAGAACAAACTGAGGGTTGCTGGACAGAGTCAGTGGGGGGATGGGGTAGATGGGTGTTGGGCATTAAGGAGGGCACTTGTTGGGATGAGCACTGCATGTTGTATGTAAATGATCAATCACTGGGTTCCCTTCCAGAAACCAGTACTATACTGTACGTTAACAGGAGAATACATACATACATACATACATACATACATACATACATACATACATAAATAAATAATAAAAGCACAGAGTCAAGTGCTGAAGAAGTGGGAGGTACAATTGTGAGAAGCGGGGCTGGTGGGGGGTTGGTGGGTTAGCTCTTTTTCAGCAGAGGAGATACTGGCTGAACAGAATGTGACTGTTCCCATAGTGGGGGAACTTCATGGTCACTCCTGGGTTTGATTCCCTGTGTGCAGGTTTTCTCTGTGTCCTCATTTCTCTCATTTTTATTTCCTGCGCTTCCTCTAATCGCTTAGCAACAGGGCAGTGAGCTGGGGAGAGTGAGTGGGGTCTGTAGTAAGCTCAGCATTTCACTCTGGCTCATCTGGTAACTGCACGAGGCAGAGCCGGGGTGCGGATGGGAGACTGAGTTAGCCTATCTGGACCTAATTATGCTCCACCTGCAAAATGAGAATACACAGTAGAGCTATTGCATGGTTTTAGAAAGGAGACTTTAAAGTCTGTGTCTGGAAACTCCGATATTGCTGTCTCTTTGGGCTTCCTTTCCACTGTTAGCATTTTCTTCCAAGTTCCGGTATTGTCTCTTGAGCTCATCTTTGAACCATGTCTCCACTTTTTATTTATAGCCACCAGTCTCCTTCTTAAGTCAGTTTCATTTTAGGATTTCTGTCATTTACAACAAAAATCCGTCCTAATTGATACATGGCCAGCTGAAATCTAGCTGTGTTGGAGAACCTGTCTCTTCCTCTAAAAGTAAGCATGGCGGGAACTGAGCTCCTTCTATGGGATGTAGGCTTATCTAGTGGAACTGTACCTCAGGCCTGAATGAGCTGCTTCAGAACAGAGCTGCCAGAAAGAGCTGGAAGGATGAAAAATAGGGTACCAAGTGCTAAGGAGATGCTTTACTACATTCTTCGGATTAATCCTTATTTTCTTAATTCTTTCATTATTATTCCATGCCTCTGAACAGGTCCTGTCCTGTTAGCTGAGCACTGTCCCCAGCTCTGACAGGTGTTCGTGCTCCGCTGTCTGAGTAGTCGGATTCACCTGTGGTAATTGCAGGCCTGCGGACCAGTCCCGCTCACCTGAGCACTGGGAAGGCTGGTGGACCCGGACCACACACTGCAGTCCCATCCGTTGCTGAGAACTGGCCTCCAAGGATCCTGTCTCTGTAGATCCTGTCTTGTGACTTGTTTGTTCACTCACTTACTTACTCAGCAGATAGTGAACATTTCATGTATTTATTTATTCAATAAGTGTTGAATAAAAACCCATTCTTTTGCATGCTCTTTGCTGGACACTGAGGATGAAATCAGGAAGAAATGACATGGTACCCATTATCAGGACCTCTTTAGTAAAATGGAGGGATAGTTAGCTGCATTTTCACTGTGGATAGGCGCTCCAACAAGGGTAAAGGTCTGGTTCCCAGGAGGCAGTGAGAATTCTGATCTCAACCCTGAGTGTCAGGCCTGGGTTCTCAAAGGTACCATCTGGTTTAATCTGATCAAAGAGTCGTTTAGCTCTGTGAAGGATGAAGCTAACAAAAATTTCACTTTTTTTTTCTAATCAAGCAGGCCATTAAGCAAAGCACCGAGACACCCAGGTAGAAGGAAAACAAAATATATTTATAATGCCACCCTTCAGAGCTATAGTGCAAAGGGGATCAAGGCCTTTGCTCAGGAAGACCCAAGTGTCCCCATGTGGTGCGGGGGACACTGTACTGATGAGGACAGCAGGTGTTTGGGGTGTCTCTAGAGCCTTTGGGTTCCCAAGGAATCCTGGATCTGCCTCTTTAGAAAGAGAACGGACCCTTCTGTCAGAGGATCCCACTAACCCACCGGCAGACCTCTTGAGAAAGTTCCCAGGGTCCTTCACTTCCTGGGACCAGCTCAGGGTTGAGCTGCCTTTGATGGAGAATGCCCAGTTCTCACCGACTGATATAGGGATATAATTCCTCACTGATTCTTGAAAATTCTGTTACTACGAATCCAAAAACTTACAGTACAAAATCCAATCGTGCCTAAATCCTACTATTGCATAATCATAAATATACGCCATTTGATTTATTACTGTACTTCACAGTCATAAACTTAAGGGACAGTTTGGGGACCAAGGAGAATCAATTTCATACATTCTTGGAAGTACCAGCTCCACAAAAGCATGTATTTCCAGGCAACCTTGATGCTACTAACAGCAACAACCATAACAATGACAAGGTTAATGTTGAGGCACATGAGGGCACAGACCAGTACACCAGATGGTTATCAACACGGCAGAGACTTTAAATAGAGACTGAGTCCAGCATCTGAAGACTTTACCGCATGACAGTGCGTTGTGGAGTAATTGTCAAAAGTTAAAATGCTGAGAAAGGTTTGGAGGGAAATTTAGTGCACTTGGAGCAAAGGGGGCTTTCTCGTTCATATTCTTCTCGCTGTACTTTCAAGAATAAAAGCAAAGGAGGAAAGGAAAAGACAGTGTATGACTATACATTGAGTGGAAATCAGAGATTCCCAGTCACTCTTTTGGAAACATACCTGGGATATATTTGGGCTTTATTTAGCAGGCTATGTAATAATTATTCTAACCACCTTTGTCTTTCTTGTTTGGTAATTATAGCCAATTTTTTAAAGTATGTATGTATGTACGTATGTATGTATGTATGTATGTATTTATTTATTTATTTATTTATTTATTTTGACAGAGGAAAAGAAAATAATCAGGGGGAGGAGCAGAGAGAGAGAGAGAGAGAGAGAGAGAGATACCCAAGCAGGCTCACATTGTCAAGTGCAGAGCTGACATGAGCTCAATCTCATTCTGTGAGATCATGACCTGAGCTGAAATCAAGAGTCAGATGCTTAACTGACTGAGCCACCCAGGTGCCCCAAACCCTATTTTTAAGAGGGCAAAATATGCTTTTGAATTATAATTGAATAGCTAGTGATGTGTACACCCATGGAAAGTTTTGTCTGTGACTTCTGCCATTATGAGGGAATTCACATGGCCCACAAAAATCAGAACATGAAAGGCTGCAAGGCCCACCATGGATCTATCGGTCTGTTGGCTGTATATTGCCATTGTACTCACATTTATTAGATACTTGGCTATTTTCCAGATAATATGCCAGCATCTGAGGAGACAACAATTATTAGAGCATATGCCCTCTGCACCTTACGACCTAAAGATCTTATGAGAAAACAGACATTCCCATAACTCACTGCATGCATAGCTGGCTGTATGAGCTGGAGACTGATGCTTCAGAGATGGAGGGATTAATGGTGGGATTTTGAAGATTTCTCAGCCAAAACAGAAAAAAATGAAAAAGGAAAGTCATTTGAATTGTTCCTATGCATGTGATAGAAGGGGAATGTTGTGTCCCCAAAGAAGATAGCGAAGGACGTAATATCCTATGCAAAGGTGCTAGTTACTGTATTCTTTCTGGTATAATATGCCCACGTGCACCTTTATAAGTCAGTGCCCTTATCTTTTGTATTTCCAAAAGTGCTGTGCTCTCTGTAACTCTCCTCCGGGTCCTCTGGGTTATTTCCCAAGCAAACGGGCTAGGGGATGATGGAGGAAGACCATCTGTGAGAATCATTTAAGGGCCTAGCACTGTGCTAAGCATCTGACATACATCATCTGTTACAGTCCCCTGACACAAATCCAGTAGCCTTAATTCTGAAATTGGACAAGGAAAAAATGGAATAAAACTTGAAATCTTTGATTTCTGATTTATGAATGTATGTATGCATTTAGGCAGGTATGCATTTATTTTCTTTATAATTTGAGTTTGGCAGAATTACTAGGATTTTTGGAATGGAGGTATACTTTAATTGTTGTAGTTGAAATTAAAAGTGGAGAGGAGGGGCACCTGGGTGGCTCAGTTGGTTAAGTGTCCAACTTCAGCTCAGGTCATGATCTTACAGTTCATGGGTTCAAGCCCCGTGTCTGGCTCTGTGCTGACAGCTCAGAGCCTGGAGCCTGCTTCGGATTCTGTGTCTCCCTCTCTCTCTGCCCCTCCCCCACTCATGCTCGCTTTCTCTCTCTCTCTCTCTCTCTCTTAAGAATAAATAAACATAGGGGCGCCTGGGTGGTACAGTCGGTTAAGCGTCTGACTTCAGCCAGGTCACAATCTCGCGGTCCGTGAGTTGGAGCCCCGCGTCAGGCTCTGGGCTGATGACTCGGAACCTGGAGCCTGTTTCCGATTCTGTATCTCCCTCTCTCTGTGCCCCTCCCCCGTTCATGCTCTGTCTCTCTCTGTCCCAAAAATAAAATAAACGTTGAAAAAAATTAAAAAAAAAAAGAATAAATAAACATTAAAAAAAATTTTAAATAAGTAAATAAAGTGGGGAGGAAACTAAAATGACCTAATCAATTTTTGCCCCCTGTAGATAGAGTTGTGTTTTATTTTATTTTGTTTTGTTTTATTTTAAAGTTTATTTATTTTGAGAGAGAGAGAACGAGAGAGCAATAGCGTGTACACTTGCTTGAATAGGGGAGGGGCAGAGAGAGGGAGGGAGAATCCCAAGTAGGCTCCATGCTCAGTGCAACGCCCAGCAGGGGGCTTGATCCCACAAACCATGTGATCGCCACCTGAGCTAAATCAAGAGTCCTACGCTTAACCCACTGAGCCACCCAGGCGCCCCAGGGTTGTATGTTAAAGACCATGTCTGGAGAGAATGGACACCGGGGTCCCCCACTGTTGATAGGGCATGGACTTTCACTGATGTGGATAATATTCTGACATTATTTCAGTACAAATTAGGTATCGAATTCTCTTTGAGACCTGGGAAATTCTGAACCACCGGGTGTTGATTTCTGTCCACTGTTGCATAGGGAGTACTGGATTTAGTTCTTTGGTAGTTTGGCACGGGCAGGAAGCTGAGTCTGACCTTGGGGAGGAGGGTCAGAGGTGCCTCTTCCTCCTTTGTCCTCATTAGTGACTTCCCTTTTCTTAAAACCTCTGGATTGTGCATTGTCACCACGTGGGAGGCTGAATTGGATTGGCCAAATTAGCTTAATCTGAGTATATTTAGAAAGTAAATCTGTTAATCTGCATTAAAATGGCTTATTATATTCAAAATGAAAAGTTGAGAGGGAACAAATTCTGTATTCTTAATATACATGCAACATAGTTCCAACAGAACAGCTTTGGTTGAGCCAGAGATTTCTATCCCTATTGCTTCCCCACAGGGGAGAATTGTACCACATATCCTTCTAGAAAAGACAATGGTGTCCAGCTTTCTAAGGATTATGGCGGTACTCTCTTCCATGACCTAGTTTCCTTGAAAAGCCTTGCCTTCTCAGACTCCCTGAGACTGTCCTAGGACCTGAGATTCCTTATGTTTGCAAGTAATCTGATGTTGTCTGAACCGTTGCTAAACCTCAGAAATAATCCAGAAATACACATTGCATTAGAAATGAAAGATGACGTGGAAGAATTTATAATTGCATGATTTTGTTTCTTTGACAGCATTTTGGAAACTGCATTTGCTGCGTTCATTACATAATTTCTCAACTGAAACCATTGGTTATGCTAGGATTTTGTGCATTTTGGTGAAAGGAATACAATATTGTGTTATGATGACAAAATAATGGCTAAAAGAATTGAAGGGATTAAAGCCTGTGTCCAACTTCAAGTTTTTGTTAAATCCTTGCTCAAGGAAAAAAAAAAAAAGAAAGAAAGAAAAAAGAAAAAAAGGAAAAGAAATGCTTTGGGTATAGTTCTTCTATTTCACTGTGTCAACAACATCTCTGAAAAATGGCACTTGTACAGGTGAGAAAAGAGCTTGGGCTTTGAGGCCAGACACCCTCTCTGCCACTTACTGTTGCACTATGGGACCTCAGACAGCTCTGAGCACCGCTTTCCTCGTAGGAGTCTGACATAGTGGTAGTGATCCCTGCCTCTTAGTGGGGCCAAAACCAAACTATGGGGTCCAAACCAACGCAGGAAATTAATACAAAATGCCTATTGTGTGATAAATACTCAGTAGGCAAAAGCTCATTTAAAAGTTTTTTAACATTTATTTATTTTTGAGAGAGAGGGAGACAGAGTGTGAGCAGGGGAGGGGCAGAGAGAGTGGGGGACACAGAATCTGAAGTAGGCTCCAGGCTCTGAGCTGTCAGCACAGAGCCCAATTCAGGACTTGAACTCATGAGCCATGAGATCATGACCTGAGCTGAAGTCTGAGGCTTAAATGACTGAGCCACCCAGGCGCCCCCCCCCCCCCGCAAAAGCTCATTAAAAAAATAAATAAATCTCCCCCGTATTTTATCCTAATCCTTTTTGTATTGTGTTTTGTTTTGTTTTGTTTTTTTCTGTACACCCACCCTCTTGGGTTGCCTCCACACTACCACTTGCCCTTGTAATGAGCCACAGTACCAGAAACAGCACATGGAAGTTTATCGCAGCTAAGAAAGTTGGGGACTGGAATGATGTGATCAGACTTGAGGATGGCTTGAAAATCATTCAGTTTTTTATTTTGTTTTTATTTTGTTTTGTTTTATTGATTTGTACTTTAATGAATGAATAGGTTTAGCAAGGTTTTGTTTTTTTTTTTTTTTTTCTGACCATGGTTCTTTCTCTGATAAAATTATCGATTACTTTCAATCTATTAAACACATCACCAAATTATGAAAGAATATTACATGAACTTTATTCTTTTGGTATTTTATAGCAGTGGCTAATGGAGGTTTAAGAAATTGACTTTACAGCAGCACATGGGTGGCTCAGTCGGTTGAGTGTCCAACTTTGGTTCAGGTCATGATCTCCTGGTTCATAAATTGGAGCCCCGAGTCGAGCTCTGTGCTGATAGCACGGAGCCTACTTAGATTCTCTCTCTCCTTCTCTCTGTGCCCTTCCTCAGCTCATTCTCTCTCTCTCTCTCTCAAAAATAAATAAGCATTACAAAAATAAAAGTAAATAAATTGACTTTATAAATATTCAAGGAACTGCCTGCCTATGCCTTTTCCTGGTTTAGAACAGACTCACTCTCACAGTCTCTACTACTTTTTTTTTCTTTGTTCTTTTGAATTCCTGTATGAAAATATGATTGTCCTCGGCTGGTAGTACTACAGAAAGGTAAACAGAAAGCTTGTTTAGAAAGGGAATTTCTTCACTCTCAGAGGGAGTGCACAGTACTGTATACCCCCCCCCCCCTTTTCACAAAATTGAACACCTCCATTTCTCTTCCAGGCAGACTAATACTACATGTGAAAACATATATTCCATAATTATTCTGATCCTTAAAATTAAAAATAAAACTGTATAATAAAGTTTTGGGAAAAATACAGGGATCACGATAAACAAATTTTGGAATAGTCCTAAAGATCTTTTTTTTTTTCTCCCAAGTTTTTATGTAAATTCTGTTAGTTAGCATGTAGTATAATACTGGTTTCAGGAGTAGAAATGAGTTAGTCATCACTTACATACAACACCCAGTGCTCATCCCAACAAATGTCCTCCTTCGTACCCATCACTCACTCTTCTCCCTCAATCAACCCATAGTTCTCTATCTTTAAGAGTCTCTCATGGTGTGTTTCCCTCTCTCTCTTTTACCCCCCCCTTCCACATGTTCATTTGTTTTGTTTCTTAAATTCCACACATGAGTGAAATCATATCATATCTTTCTCTGACTACTTCACTTGGCAGGAAACTGTCTGTCTCCATCCATGTTGTCGCAAAAGACAGGACTACATTCTTTGCTATGGTTGAGTAACATTCCATTGTGTATATGTATCACTTGGGCTCTCTTCGTAGTTTGCCAATTGCTGACAGTGCTGCTGTAAACACTGGGGTTCCTGTGCCTGTTTGAATCATCATTATGGTATCCCTTGGGTAAATTCCTAGCAGTGCTATTGCTGGGTCATAGGGTAGATCTATTTTTAACTGTTTGAGAAACCTCCGTACTGTTCTCCAGAGTGGCTGCACCAGTTTGCATTCCCACTGACAGTGGGAACATCCTTGCCAACATCTGTTGTTTCTTGGGTCGTTGATTTTAGCCATTCAGACAGGTGTGAGGTGGTATCTCATCGTGGTTTTGATTTGTATTATTTCCCTGATGATGAGTCATGTTGAGCATCTTTTCATGTGTCTGTTAGATGTCTGTATGTCTTTGGAAAAATGTCTATTCATATCTTCTGCCATTCCTGAGTTACTTATTTTGCGGCCATTGAGTTTGATAAGTTTTTATAGATTTTGGATGCTAACATTTTATCAAATATGTCACTTGCAAATGTCTTCTTCCGTTCAGTAGGTTGCATTTTAGTTTTATTGGCTGTTTACTTTGCTGTGCAGAAGCTTTTTGTCATGATGAGGTCCCAGTAGTTCATTTTTGCTTTTGTTTCCCTTGCCTCCAGAGACATGTCTAATAAAAAGTTTCTATGGCCTAGGTCAAAGAGGTTGCTGTCTGTGTTCTCTAGGATTTTAATGGTTTCTTGTCTCACATTTAGGTCTTTAACCCATTTTGAGTTTATTTTTGTGTATCGTGTCAGCAACTGGCCCAGGTTCATTGTTCTGCATGTCGCTGTCCAGTTTTCCCAGCACCATTTGTTGACGAGACTGTCTTTTTTCCACTTGATATTCTTTCATGATTTGTCAAAACTACTACTTGATTTGTAGTTTATTTTTAGTTTTTCTTTAAGTCACCAGAGGCCATAGTCCACTTTGATAGCAGAGCAAGGCAAGGAACTCTCTCTTCTTATCCATTATGCTGTTATGTAGCTGTATCATCTCAAATGTACCTTGGAGGAACTTCTAATTGGAATGGTTATGAAACTATTTTGCCACTCTGTTATGTAGATTTTGTTTCAATGTGAGATTTTTTTTAATCACCATATCATTAAACTTACACCAGGTTAATTTAGGAGGGAAAATATTTAGAATAGTCATTAAAATAAATTGCTGTACAGTCAAAGATAGACTTGTAATTTGTTATCCCTTTCTCTGGTTATGTTTAAATGGGATAACATTCTACCGGATGTACCATCTAAAGTGCAGCCTTACATAAATGGCAAGAAATCAATTCTTTAAGAGTTTCCTTCCACCTTAAGATTTAAAATGAAAATATAATAATTCTAAGAATATAACATTAAATGTAGTTCCATTGCAAATCATCTAACAATTTTACAAAGTTAAAGTTTAAATGAAGAAGGGGAAAAAAGCCCCGAAGGGCAAGGATTTCTAGTTTTGTTTTGTTTCTGTCTTTAATTTGAAAGCATGAAATTACTTCCCTGACCTGTATCAAATTCAATAGAAGTGATAAACTGAGGGTATCAATTTCTTGTTGAAAGAAATAGAATAGCATTGTAATTAAAAATGGGCAAACGGGCTCCTGGGTGGCTCAGTCGGTTAAGTGTTCGACTTCGGCTCAGGTCATGATCTCACCGTTGGTGGGTTTGAGCCCCAAGTAGGGCTCTGTGCTGACAGCTCAGGGCCTGGAGCCTGTTTTGGATTCTGTGTCTCCCTCTCTCTCTACCCTTCCTCATTCATATTCTCTATCTCTCAAAAATAAATAATAAACATTAAAAAAAAATTGAAAAGTGGGCAAACGTATGTTCAGAAAAGGTGACTATTATTTGTGCCATCACAGTAATGCCATCTGATTGGCTCAAGAGCCCTGAGGATAAAGGCCCCCCTATTATCAATTGTACACCTCGGCTTGGCGGCCTGGTTTTATTGGCACCTCGGGAGGGACCCTGCACTTCATTTCTGTCCACACAAATGGCTAGATCACTTAAATAACTGCTGAAACGCTGCCATAAAAGGAAGATGTGCAGAACATTGTGTTTATGCAAATATGACTTTGCCCAAATTCTGTTTTGTCTTTCATTTTTATTTGTATGTTTTAAATTTCATTTTTGCTCTTGAGGAACAGTCCCATATGCAGCCTGTACACAGAAGAACACTCTGGAGATGAGACAAAGCCACTGTAAGGTTCTTAGCCATTTTATTTGGATGTCTGAATGGCCATGGATTTTACAGATTTTCCTTCCCGATGAATAAAGAAGTTAGCTTCTACTCCTGTGGAGATGATTCATTATGCTTTGCGACCGTTAAGTTAAACACTTGGCAGGTTATACGGTCTGACTTCTTACTTTTGCATCTTCAGCTGTTTGATGATGTAGCCACTTCCCACCCAAGACACGCCACAGTGTTCATTTTGCTGTCCAGATGTTCCTGCTTTCAAACACCCACCTCTCTTCCTTGGTACCACCCACTGACATCTTTAGGAAGGACACTTCCCCCCGGCCCCGTGAATTTGAGTAAGGGAAGGGCAACGAAAATACTTACAGGTATTTGTCCAAGAAGAGAAGGAAGTATAATTCCAAAGATGAGAGATACAAGCTATTACTTGCTGAGTGAGCTGGGTTGTGTGCTGCAAAGATAGCCTCCCTAATACACTGAAAGAAGAACCCGCAAGTCGGGGAGGTGAGGCAGCTCAGCCAAGTGCACAAATCCCAGAGCACTGAGCAGAGCTCAGCACACAAGTGTGCGTCTGGGGCTGTCTAAAGCCCAGGCTCCTTCCCTCCCTCTCAGTTTATGGGAACAAGGACCTAATGGTCAAGCACCGCTGAGCCCACACCTGCAATGAACTTATTGTACATCGAGAGCAGATTGACAACCACCTCTAGGGAGTGGGGAACTGTGCTCCCCCAGTGAAGGCATGTGAGATTTTACCGTTGCAGTTACCGCATGTCCTGGTTGGTGGTGTCATTCTACCTGCTCCTTAAATAAGGTAGCAAGACCTGCATCTACATTTGATGTACCTGATGATACAGGAAAGCAAGTTGGAAGGTTATTGATTAACCCCAACAACTCAATATCAAGATATAAAATGTAATCTATTGTTGTGATATAAATGAGAGAGGCTTTGTTTCAGTTACATTAAACTGTTGTTGGTGAATTTGTGACTGGGGCTTATCAACTTTTTACAGAATGTGGAGTATTATCAAAAAGATTTTGTCTGGGGGCCTGAGTGGCTCTGTCGGTTAAGCCTGCGACTCTTAATTTGGGCTCAGGTCATGATCTCACGGTTTGCGGGATTGAGCTCCACAGTCTTTTTTTTTTTTTTTAATTTTTTTTAATGTTTGTTTATGTTTGAGAGAGAGAGACAGTGAGTGGGGGAGGGGCAGAGAGAGAGGGACACACAGAATCCGAAGTGGTTCCAGGCTCTGAGCTGTCATCACAGAGCCCGATGCAGAACTCAAACTCACAAACTATGAGCTCATGACCTGAGCCCAAGTCAGACACTTAACCAACTGAGCCACCCAGGTGCCCATGTAATCCATATTCTTGGATAAATTAGATTACTGGCATGTATATCATCATGAGATGATAAAATTACCTCTTAGAAACACTGAAATGTAGATTTGAACACAGTTCTAGAGATAATTCCTAGAGGCTTCATACTGCCTGATAAGTCTGTGCAAGAAAAATTTCACTAAATGAACAATTGAGGAAATCTTCACCCCCCATTCACCTGTTGCTGTGTTCTATTTTAACATCCACTTGATGGTTGTCATCACAAAGCCTAGAGCACAAATGATATCTTAATGGATATCAAAATCTGTGCTGCCTCTTTGACTAATTAATCCCTGAAGCAACCAGAACACTCTGTGATGACTGACTGACACCACCCTAATTTTCTCATGAGGAACTAAAGGGGAGGGCTTCTAAGGAGCTTCTTAGCGTGGTTATTCTGAAGGCAGGATGTTTTGTGAGAGAACTTTCCCGCGATGGGACAGAGGCACGAACTGAACTGAGTCACGTAGAATTACGTTGTATCCCATATTCCTCCACGGCAGTGACCTGATTCCTTGAGTGACGTATTGCTGCCATTTTATCCATCTCCATACATACCCTCCTCGTTGAAGCAGACAGGGATACGGATTGGTGATGTGTTTGTGTGAAACAATAGTAATAAAGGCGACAGCATGTCAAAGGCAATCCTAAAGATGTCTGCATGATGGGAAGTACACAGATATTTTCCTGTGGAAATGTAACAACAATTAATCTCTTCTTTTTGAAATTCAAAACAAGTTTAATTATTTTTACTAATTTAGATAGTATCTTAACCAAAAGCTAGCAAGCTTTATTAGACTTTAGATGAATTAAGCAAAGACTCAAAGGCTTTGCTCAAATCTTCCCCTGGCCACCCTATTCGGGATTGCAAGTTACTGCCGCCCCACTCACAATCCGCTTTTCCCCCCTGACCGTTTTTCATTCTTACCACCTTCTAACATATAGCCTGCTTGTTTTATGCTTGTTGCTTATTCACTGTGTATTGCTTTATTATCATTGCCAGAGTACAAGATTTTTAAAACATTTGCTTGCCGTTATATTCCAGGTGCCTAGAAAAATGCCAAATGCACAAGCTACAGAGTGACCAATAAATATGTATTCGATGAACACATTAAATGTCGATGCACTTAATAGCAACAACCCAGCAAACTTAAGAACCTCAGAAGTTTGTCTGTTTTCGCTGAGAATTCATATTTGGAAATATGTCAATTTTTATTTAAAAAAAAAAAATTTTTTTTTTTAGCGTTTATTTATTTTTGAGACAGGGAGAGACAAAGCATGAATGGGGGAGGGCCAGAGAGAGGGAGACACAGAATCTGAAACAGGCTCCAGGCTCCGGGCTGTCATCCCAGAGCCCGACGTGGGGCTCGAACTCACGGACCGCGAGATCATGACCTGGGCCGAAGTCGGACACTTAACCGACTGAGCCACCCAGGCGCCCCAGAAATACGTCAATTTTTAGATAAATGGTTATGTGAAGAATACAGATAGACATTAAATTATTTTCAATTATAAACTAACAGTAAAACAATTCTGGTTTGGACTTACAAAGTTAGAAATCTATATTTCTCATTTTTGTGCAGCTGAAGAACAAAGATAGCACCATTGAATCATAGATGAACATTTATTTTTGTATCCTCCTGATGAATAATAAAATTGGAAAATACTAAAGATTTTTAAAACATCTTGAGAGAACAATTTTAGCATCAGACCTGTGCATCATTTTAACATATTGGGGCATAACTTAGATTCACTTTATATTCATTTGATTTCCACAAATAAATATTCTAAGTCCAGCAAGTGAATTATTTATAGGAACTTCACACAGATGAATTTCTTTTCATGTAATATCTTTTAAAGTGACAGCACTCCTTTTATGACGGGGTCTAATTCCAGCTGTCGTACAGATGTGCTACATGACCTTAAATAGTACCCTGACTTTCAGGACATCATTTTATACCCCCCCAAAATAGGGGTTCATTCTGCATGCCTCCAAGCTTCTTTCTACTTCTCTGATTGTGTGAGATCATTGATGTGATCTTATTCTATTACATGTGATCTTGTTTTTATATTAAAACACTTAGTATTAACCAATATGTCTGGATCTACTTTTAGTTTGCCACTGCTGCATTTAGAAAAGGTGAATGTGTTATATCGGTTACTTTTAGAATTAAATATAATCTCATATATTATCAATCTATTAAAGATATTGCCTATCACATATGATGCTCTACTATATACTACAGATGTCTTTTATAAAAGATACGTTATATTTATAAATATGTACCTTATATATTAAAGATATATTAAATATATAAAATACTTCTCTTCTGGTTTGCTTGGAACTGTACTCTCACTTTATTTTCCAGAAGTCTGCCACGTTCTCAGCACTGAATTGGGTATTTTACTTCCAGTGTCTCATTTACTGAGAAAAGTTAAAGTTGCTAAAAAACTGACAAATTTAAAGAAAATATATTGTTAATATTAGTTTAGATGATAACTTAGTTATCTTGTCCCAAATATTCACTTAGATACCTTGTCCCAAAGCCAGCACAATAAACTACATTTTTCAATATGGGAGATATAATACTAAACACATTATTAATGTTTCAATTATTTTCCCCAAACTTTATTTCAGTCTTTTTTTAAAATTTCAGTCTTTTTCAAAAAGCCAGATCATTGCAATGCAAAATATACTACCCTTGCATTTTGATTAAATGAACATACTGAATATGTATAGGAAGAAGGACTTTTCATGTAAATGATTTGATTCCTCAGGTGTAACCACTGTATACGTGTTGAGTATATATATTTAAATTTATTTACCGCCCAGACTTGTTAAAACATCTTGTTTATCAAAACTAACCACAACGTTCCTGATGCATCATCTCCATATTCCTTATGAAATTGGAAGAATTAGCTTTCAAATGATCCAATCGTATCTGGAGCTAAAATACATCGAAAGTATTGTTAATGCGAATTTAATTAGAAATAACAATTTTTAATGAAAAAGTCATGCATTGTATTTGTGAGAGTCGGTAGGGTGATTTATAAAAATTGTATAAAAATTGTATGATTACCAGAAATTGTAATGAAATATTTGGTGGTTGATAGTTTTGCCATAATTGTGTAACTATTGCTCAGATTCACTTTCGAAAGCGCCTTGGACTCATCAATTCTTTTTATTTACAGGGATTTTCAGTGTCATGTTCCTGAATACTGGGCAGAAGACCTACAAATAAGGTAAGGTACGGCGCATTTTATTTTATTTCAAGGTGTACTTACACAGACTCTCGTCAATAGTTGAGTAACCGGGAGTTGTATGTCATAAAGAGGATCAAATGTCAGTTGTTGGTGTGGGGATGCAAGTTACGGTCATCATCGATAATGTTGGCAATTTGTGGCTGTTCTCTTGTTTTCTTAAAACTCACATGTAATGAGATATTTACCATTTGGTGCTTTTTTTGATTATTAGTTGTTTGCAGCAAGACAAACACATTTGATTGACTTAGTTTCTGTGCCGTCCAACAAAGACTTCCTTGTGAAGCATCGTGAGGCAGCTGTGATGTGGCATTGATCCACTGTAAGGACCTCATGCAGAAACACCTGTCCAACCCCAACCTCTGCGAGGACAAGAGCAGGGGAAGTGTAAACTCACCAGTGTCTGGAGAAACATGAAATCTGAAATTGGGAGTCTGGAGCAGTGTTAACAAAGTGAAAAGAATCCACTCAAAAAAATGCATAGTTCTTTATTCTCAGGTGTTATGTTGTTTTATCTGAGTCATGATAAAGTGAGCAATGTCACATTGAACTTACATATTATCTGAGACTATAGATTAATGTAGTCATTTTGTTTATACCTTTATATACATAGGAGGCAAATTTTGTATTTAACAACAAAAGCATTTTGAGGTATAGACCCATTCTCTTGGCATTGTTTTCTCTCTGAAGACACCCTTGTCAGCACATTTCTGGCTGTGCATCTGCTGAAAGGAAGGAGGTGGGCAGGGCAGAGATGTGTTGTCGCAGGAGAAGGCAGTGCCGGTGACTGCCCCCCACCCCCGGCTCCCCCGCCATGAGTCCATGGCTTCTCCGAGAGTTGAATGCCAGGAAACGGGTGACTTTGAAAGGTCTTGTTGGAGTGACTTGGGGTCCCAGTTACAAGGACCAGAGCTACTTTATTGCTCAGAAAGCAAGTTATTACATCTTAGTCTCAGAAATGAATCAAGGGACAAGCGTCACAGTTGAGTATTTTAGTCATGTTTGCATACTTTAGCTTCTCTCCAGGACTTCCAAAGAAGTCAACAGCTGGGGAGAAGAATCTGGAATCGTTTTAAGCCTTGTGTGTCTCAGCCTTTTCTCCTCTGGTTTTGGAGGGAGGTGGAATTAGGTGCGAATACACGTATTTGTAATTGAATATAACAAACTTGAAAGTTGAAAGAAAAATAATTAATTTGTATTTATAATCAATTGTTTTGCTTCTTGAAAAATACCCTTTGATACCATAAGATGTTTTTTTCAATTAATTTATTACTGTTGATCATATAAATTTAGGAGAACAGTAGAATAATATGTGTAATTTAAAAAAAAAGGCCCTGAACATATTAAGCTTGTCTTTTCTAGGGACCTATACCTTAAAATAATAAGAACTAATTATTCCTTCAATCCTTGACAGGGTTGATAACAAAAGTAGAAAAACATCTTGCAAGAAAACAATCTCAATTAATCCAGATTTTGCCTTCTTCAGGAATCCTATTAGTGGTATAACACAGTTAAACTTTAAAATAGTTGTACTAGTTTCATGAATGAAATCCAATAAGGAATGCAGAGTGGCAAAGCTTTCTTTAAGGTGTCACTCAGAGAACAGGAATTATAAAAGCACCGTAATTGTAAAAGAAAGAATTTACTCAGTATTGAGCTCGTCCCTTGTCTTTGAGGTATTTGTGTGAGTTTCCAATGAAGGCTCATCTGGACACTCAGCTCAAGAATTGCTATGACTTAAGTCTTCTGTGTGTTTGGACCAGTGTTTTCACTGCCTGGGTGGCGGTGGGGTATGAATAATCTGTAGAAGTGTAACCGCCGAGGCATTAAATCTAGGATTCCTTTTAGATGTGCTCTCTTGTTATTGACTTTTAGGAGAAGAAAGAGGAATTAAGAATATCCCCAACCCAAATGATCGGTATGTGCCATTGCTGTATGCTTATCAGGATAAAAATGAAGATAGGGTGTGCTTATTTTTACTGTTCATTCTAAGGGGCTGTCTTTGTATGTCTATTTTTATGTATGTCCCATATTTAAAAGATAAAGCAATGCACATCATGTTTTCTTATCTGAATTTTTATTCTTGATGCTGCTGTCAGAGTGATGAATATGTATAGATAGGCACATAGCAAGAGAGCTTCTGAAAGTGGCGGAGATAAGGAAATACTTAGTATTCTCAGTAACAGATAAATGAAAAGGAAATCTGTTGGTTACATTTGGTATTCAGTTCTTTTAATCAGTGCTTCGTGAGGCAGGCTTACAGAGCTTTTTGGAATATTTGACATTGACTCCTTCTTATGTGCGAGCCCAGAGGATATTAACCAAGCAGAAGGTGACTGCTTTGGCTAATTCCACCTGCCCCATTTTTGGAATGTTTCATTACAAAGATCCTTCATTCAGGTGTCATATCTTTCATTTCTTGACGGACCTAGGTTTCTAGTTGGTGGTTAGGATAACTGGATTTTAATCCAAATAAAAACCCATCTCATCTCATGTTAGTTACCAGTTGCAATACAGACAATAATAACATACCAGATGCTTGAACTCTAGAATGTTTTGACTTCGAAGTTCAGCCTCCGGGTCAGTCTGAATTAGCCCTTGATTCTGCGTCTCTCTTTTTCTGGGTTATATCATCCACCCCTAGGTGTGGCCAGCCCACATTACCTTTGCGTTGGCTTCTGTTATTTGTGTGGTGACTTCCCGATTCGTCTACATCCACACCGCCCACCACTTGAGGGCTCATTCAAACCTGATTTTTAACTTCTCTCCTACCCATTGCAACCTCGCTAACCCGAAGTCATTTTACCCTCATCATGTACACTCTGTAAATAACTACAAGTTATAAATCCTTTGTCTTCTAATAGCACTGAACAGTACATTACTTTATTAATGCACATTGTTTTCCACTGACTCTGTTTTGTACTAATGTCCTCTCCCCAGCTAGAAGGAAACATTTTCTAGTGGGATTGACCCAGTTGTTTTTTTTTTTTTCTTTTTTCTTTTTTTTTTTTTTTTTTTTGAGAATAGAGAGATGAAATAAAACACTCTGAATCCAAATATTCCAAGTGGCCGTGTCCTAGGCATATGCTTTACAAAAGTACCTGTTAAGAAATTGATAATTTATTAAAGGGGGTGTCTTCTTAAGAGAAGCAGACCAGAAGGTTCTTATACATTTGGTTTTGCAATGATCAGACATGCAAGGCTGCATTGAGAGCACATGTGTTCGACTGATGACAACAAAATAGCTTATCTAGAATTTATAAACTGGTTTTCTTCCCTATAAAGTTACATCCTAAGCATCTATCCAGAACCTGATTTGAGTTGACTGCCTCCTTGGAGTTCTGCCCATATCCAGAAATCCCATAACATTTTTTGCCAGTGAAAATACGGATTCATGTATTTTATATAATCATGGAAGTTTTTACTCTTTATTTTGTAAAATGAGGAATAGAAATGTGTACCTACCAACTCCTTTTTAGTATTTATTAATTTGGGGTTATAAAATTTATTTTCTTACTAATATTTATAAACCTTTTCGCAGAAATACACACACACACACACACACACACACACACACACACACACACGAAGGTTAGTTATGCTGCTCAAGGAGAAGTTACTCAATAGCTGTAAGCCATCAGTGAGACCATCTGCAGGGAATTAGGTCTATGAGTACTTACCCCAAAGAACTCACTACAGATTGACTATGTAACTATCACTAAAGAGCTTAACAAAATGTCCAGCACTTAGTAAGTACTTAATAAACAGTGAATGAATAGCAGTCACATAAGCATTGTTAAAATTCTCATGTTCAGGGCATCATGGCACATATTTTTATTATTTTTAAATTCTTGATTATTAATTACCTTTCTTTTCATGTAGAGTTTTTAGAAAGGATAACTTGTTCTTTTATTTCTGATTCCTTATATACCTCAAAATGTCTTTTCTCTTAGCACGATGACATATTTGCTGGAATAACATTTTCAAGCTGCAACTTTTTCCCCTTATGAGTTCTGTATATGGTTGTCTAATAAATCCCAGTGTTTAATGATATAGACAGTTTAGGGGCCAATCTAATTCTTATCTGGGTGTTTTTCCCTCTCAAACATATCTTTCTTTGTCATTAACATTTGGAAATTCCAGAAGGATATGTCTTGTGTAACACTCATTGGGTTAGTCTGGAGACACTCAATTTTTTAAATGCGATCTTCTTTAGGAAAGTTTCTTTTATAATTATTTTTTCCATATTCTTTTTTTTCTGCTGCCTTTTTCTTTACTTTCTCTAATTATAGAATGAGTCTTCCAGATCAGTTTTCCATCACTTTTTCCCCTTGTTTGTTGCTTTCTTCTCTGCCCTATTACTTTGAATTTCTGGGAAATTTTACTGCCTTATCTTCTATTAATGTAGATGATTGTGTCCCTTCTTCCAACTGTTATTTATTGTTTTTTTCTTCATTTTTAATTTGGCAATTGTGTTTTCCTTTGTCACATTATCCTTCATGAATTTACATTATTCTTATAGTTAGATCACATGATTTTATTGACAAAATTGAGTATTGGATCTTCAGAGAAAATGAAAATTCCTTCTCCCTAGGATGTCACTATTATGAACTACATCTTAAGCCTCCATATCTTATTAGTTAGAAGGAAGAAACCCATAAATAAATAAACCAATCCAAATTTAATTTTCCCAACTGTGCAGTTCCAGTCTTTCTTGGATAAAAACAAATGAAAATGAAAAACTGAGTGTTTCGGTGACACCACCCTCTCCTCCCGCTTCTCCCCTAGGGAAGGTCTCGTTGTGTGTGTTTGGGGGGGGGGGGCGGTGTGCAGAGTGAGCTGCATGGAGGATAGTGTAACTGTACCGACCTCACGATGAATAAGAGAAAATGTGGCTTTAGGCGCTCAGCTTCCTCTACTGTTTAATGACCTTCCTCTTGCCCTGAGTCTTTTCATCTGAAATCTGAGTGGTCTGTGGTCTTGAATAGGTGCTAGTGGTGACCCACACCTTCCCTGTGGTGAAGTCTTACTCTGAGGTCCATTGGCTGTGAAGAATGAGGCACACTCTGTGGTCCTCTGTGAAGATTCACTCCTTAGCTAGATTCTCAGTAAGAGGATGCTTATGACACTAAAAAAAAGCTACAATTTAGAGCCCCCTTCTCCCTGAT
This sequence comes from Lynx canadensis, assembly GCF_007474595.2. NCBI lineage: Eukaryota > Metazoa > Chordata > Mammalia > Carnivora > Felidae > Lynx > Lynx canadensis. The sequence continues at coordinate 84,253,986 of NC_044313.2, read as the reverse complement.
AAGAATTTTTTCCCTTCTTTTCTTCTTTTTTCCTTTCCTTTCCTTTCCTTCCCTTCCCTTTCCTTTCCTTTCCTTTCCTTTCCTTTCCTTTCCTTTCCTTTCCTTTCCTTTCCTTTCCTTTTTTTTTTTTTTTTTGATGGAGCTTTCACAGTCCTCAAGGGTATATCAGGGCAAGAGACCATACTCTGCTGTTGGTGTTATCCTCTCTTACATAACAAACCTTCCTTCTGTGGGTTTGTCTGCATTTGTCACTCTACTGTCATCTTACAAATCTCATAGACTAGAAATGGGGGAGACCAAGCTTATATTTCTCATCTGTTCTCTGTACTAGCCAGCTGTAGGAGCAGTAATAATCAGAAGTGGGGGTCACTAGACCCGAATCCTTGTGTCTGGTGGCTTTTATGCTCAATCGAGTGTGGACACCATTCTCTCAATACAGTGACCCAACTTGCAAGGCTACTCGTTCTATCAGGCTGATTTGCAAGTGAGAAGCCGAAATTCTTATTCCTTCTCTCAGCATGGCAATCTAAAATCTATTCCCATCTTTCTCAGACATACTGATGTGTTGGGTAGACTAGAAGTGGTGCTCTGGTACCCAGAAGACATGAGAGAAGCTCATAAATAATATTCAGTTGTCTCATGAATTTTGTAGCCAGTGTGAATTATTTATTTTTCAATCCCCTCTTCTATTTCCTGTAGTGAATCAGTGTCAAAAGGAACACTCATTTCTACTATGAGATGTTGTCCCTCTTTCTGATAGCAGTTTTCCTGACACTCCCTTTCCTTTCTTGACTTGTTCATCTTTTTGACCATGAAGAAGTGTTTTCATATTTTTAATGTATAATTAAGGAGAAGTGAAGGTGTGTTTCATCTAAGATTGGATGTTTTACAGCTGTAATCTTTCAGAGACAGAAAGTTTTAGGTCCAGATGAGTTGCAAGAAAATCTTTTGAGAGCAGTTCTAAGCATGAAAGTCAAAACTAGAGTCAGTTTAGATGATCACCTATGCCTGTCCAACCCTGCATGTGATGCTGGGAGATTATGAATATTTTCAATAGACACATACAAATGGTGTCTCAGGTAGTGTGCTACCTCCTATCCATCTCATGGATGGTTCTATTCTTCTGCCCTTGACTTTCTAAAGATTTGTGATGGCCAATCATGTAACCTGAGGGAGATGTTCTCTCCACTAATTCAGCACGTAGGGCCCAGAAACCTTCCTCCAGTGTTTTCCCCAACTTAATACAAGCACAAATTCCACATTGTAGGTGGATTGTGCCAGGCATATATTTAAGCACGAGTGTGGGTGCATTGTGCCAGGCATATATTTAAGCACGAGTGCATGGCTTTATTCTTCATTAAATGTTAAATCTTATTTACATGTTGGGTTTTTTTTTCGCTGTTTTGTCGTATGTGCCAAGCTAGATGCTAAACTCAGTCAGATAATCTCACAGTTCTTGAAGATTTTTTTTTTATTTTTTAACGTGTATTTATTTTTGAGAGAGAGAGACAGAGAGACAGAGACAGAGTGTGAGTGGGGGAGGGGCAGAGAGAGGGAGACATAGAATCCGAAGCAGGCTCCAGTCTCTGAGCTGTCAACACAGAGCCTGACACGGGCCTTGAACTCAGGAATGGCAAGATCATGACCTGAGCCAAAGTCGGGCGCTTAAGCAACTGAGCCACCCAGGCACCCAAGTTCTTGAATACTTTTGACATTCTATGGCCTTCATCCTATTTCTTAAACAGATATATTTAGTGGTACATCAGCTTTCTTCTTTTCATCTCTATTTATGAAAAACGGTTATATTTTTTCCAGTGTAACTTGATAATTGGCAATATTTTATTTTGAAACCCTTTGCTAAGGATTCATAATCACGTTAATTGCATATCATTTAAGTTAATCCAAGTGATCTTTTCAGTCCAAAGACCAGAGACTGCCTTCAACTGTGTTTTCCATTCAGTGAGTACATCGTGTGTTTCTCTGAGTCTGTGTATTCCCTTCATCCAAACAGTATTACCAAGGGCAATATTTCGAAAATGAGTTTTGTTACTTTAATCAATTGTTCAATAAGTGAAAGATTAAAAAATGATGTGGGTTGGCTCAATAGTTAATCTTTCTCGAATTTTATTTGAAGATACTATTGAGTACTGTTAAAGTTTGACTGTGAAGTGCCTTGCTCTCCCTTATATGAATGGTATTTTGAAACCTTAGTGGTTTTCCCCAGGATTTTATTTATTTTCACAATACATAAAATATTGTTCATTTGTTCATATTGTGTTTTTTTTAATTTTTAAGAACTATTTATTCAAATATATTTAATGTATTAAAAATCTTATCTATGCAGGCTCTCATATCTGCTTCTCAAGTTTCTCAGGATCATTTTATGACCTACATCGTTGCAGATAAAGTATCAGAATTTTTTAGAGTCCTTGAGGATTCCAAGTAGTTATTCCAGGAGGCTAAGGCGACTCTTCCCTGTACAGATTTGACTAATAGCAATCTTTCTTATATGCAGGAAAAGAGAGTGAGCATCTCTTTGTGATATTCTGATTTTATATACCCAGTTCATGGCTGATCTTCCCAACTAGCTAATTGAGATACTTTGCAATTCACATCTGTCTGACTTTTTTTTTTATGCGAATTATCTATTTGTGTGTACGTTTGAGGCAGAATTGAATAAGCTACCAATAATATTAGCAAGTACCTAGAATGTGGTGAGTACTTACACATCAGTGACATTATTCAGTCTCCCTAACAATCCATAGAGGAGGTGTTATTTCCCCTCCAATGCCTGTAAGGGAAGTAGACAGAATTATACTGGATTAGCAGAACTGATACTACACAAGGGTATGTCTCACATCAAGTACCGTTTCTCCCCAGTTTTACTTTGCTGGTGATTAACTGTGCTAGCAGTAAAAATATGGGAGTTCCTAGATTTGGAGAGTCATCGATTTTTCAATGATCCAAGTCACTGATGCATTTTACACAATAACTGGACTTCTCTTTGTGATGTAGTTATATTAATATATATAGCTTATTGGAAACATTATTCATGAGACACTGTGTCTTGTGCACCACATGGAACATTTAACAAGATAGACCGTATCCCATTATATTCTCACAATACAATTAAAAGGATTTGAGTCAAACCAGCATCTAGAAGAAATCATTTACAAGTCATGCATCTGAAAAAGGACACGTATTCAGAATATATAAAGAACCCTGAAAATTCAATAATGAGAGAACCCAATAAAATAGAAGAAAAATATCAATCACTCTACCCCCCAAAAAATGCACGGATAAAAAATTAGAACACCAAAACATGTTCCACATCATTAGAGAGATGCAAATTAAAACCACAATGAGGTCCATCTACACACTTATTAAAACTTCTAAAATTAATGGGTCATCTGGGTGGCTCAGTTGCTTGAACGTCTGACTTCAGCTCAGGTCATGATCTCGCAGCTCATGGGTTCCAGCCCCTCATTGGGCTCTGTGCTGTCAGTTCAGAGCCTGCAGCCTGCTTTGGATTTTCTCTCCCTCTCTCTCTCTCTCTCTCTCAGAAATAAATAAACATTTAAAAATTTTTTAAAATCTAAAATTAATAAAATGGCACAATGGTTTCTAGAAATCAACTTGGCAATTAAAAAAAAAAATAAACTTATACCCACCATAAGACCCTGCCATTTCATTCTTAAATATTTACCTAAAAAAAATAAAAGCAGGTGCCCCTGGGTGATTTAGTCAGTTAAGCGTCCGACTTCAGCTCAGGTCATGATCTCACGGTCTGTGAGTTCGAGCCCCATGTAGGGCTTTGTGCTGACAGCTCGAAGCCTGGGGCCTGCTTCAGATTCTGTGTCTCCTCTCTCTGCCCATCCCCCACTTGTGCTCTGTCTCTCTGTCTCTCAAAAATAAATAAATAAATGTAAAAAATAAAATTTAAAAAGGAAATAAAAGCATATGCTCACATAAAGATTTGTACGTGAATGTTCACAGCGGTTTTAGTTGTAATAGCATCAAATGAGGAACAACCCAATGTCACCTATCAGTAGTCAATGAACATATAAACATTGTGGTATATCAATTCAACAGCATATTAAAAAATAGAAGGAAATAAAATCTTGATATGCCCAACAATGTGGCTAAATCTCAAAATAATCAAGCAGAGTGGATAAAGCCGGACAAAAATAATAGCACATGTTCTATGTTCCCATGGGTGGATAATTCTAGAAATCATAAACTAGTTTATAATGACAGAGGAGATAGGGGAGCCTCTGGGGATGATGGATATTTGTTATCTTGGTGGTGATGACCATTTCATGGCATTTACATGTGTTAAACTTGTCAAATTACGTACTTTACATATGTGAAATACATTGTATGTCAATTAAAACTCAACAATCAAGACTCAACAAAACTGCCTAAAATGTATGGTGTTTAAAACACCAGTGACATGGACAAAAATTCCAAATGGAATCCTTAAATACCAAATCTTGGTTGTGGAAAAGGAGACTGAATTCTAGTTGGGAATTACAAAATAAACAAAAACATACAAGGTGATAAAGTAAAAATTATTTATTTTCCATTTTTGAGTGGAAATAAGTTATCATTTTTCCTGGAGTATGTACAATTTGATTTTCTTTTCGTATAGTAGTACATTGAAGAAAAAAAACTAAGCCTAAACAAGAAAAGACCAACCCTCTATCCTTATATATGAAATTCATCACTTTCAAATAGCATTACATGATAATCATTGCAAATATCCAAATGAAATTAATTCCTATTTCTAGAAATAGAAATATTTCTATTTAAATATTTATCTAAATATCTAAATCGTTCTTAATTTCCCCCAAATGAATTTATTTTTGGTGTGTTTAATATTTAGGCAGCATTTTATAATTTATTTCCGTTTAATTTAAAATTGTACTGCATTATTTTTTTTATTTATATTTTCTTTATGTTCTGTTAAAACAGCATTGACATAGACCATGCAGATTTGGATGTAAATGGATTTGCATATGAATCAGTTAATGGGGAGCAGAAGAGGAATGTAGTTAGAATTTCAAGGGGTAAACAACTAAACACTTCCTTTATATCAAGTCCCTTTATGTAAATCTTTATACAATAAGAATTGCAGACATGCATATTTTCTTATCTCTTCACCATAGAAATTTTCATGTAAGTCATTAATAATTACAAAGATCTGTTGTTGTAATGTGTTCCCAAAAGATCCCAAGGGGAGGAAAGCAGATATAGAGACTTATGATTTATCAATTTAGATGTTTTGGCAGAATTGAATTGGGTCCAGAAGTTCAGATGACGTGGTGTCCTAATTGATTCTCTGCCTATTTCTAGCTGTCTGATAACCTCTCAGTCAGATATAAAGACGAGCAGTATACTTGGCTGAGCCCTGCCCCACCCCACTTCCTAGGTAGCCCTCTTGGGAATTTTTTAGCACTTTGAAGTTCCAAAGTTATAAGCTCAGTACATAGGATATCTTTAATTTTTAATAGAGCAAGCCTTAAAAGACTCTTATTCAAGAGATTTATAAATTCTGAATATTTTATCATTTAAAATACATAAGATTATATGTTTACATACACACTGAATTCATAACTTAAGATACACAGTTTTCTCTGTTACTTTAGAAATGTGGACAGAAATAGCAAAACCTGTTTAGTTCCTCAAAAGATCTGTCTTCCCAAAGTAAGTAGAATATAGAGGGAACAAAAACCTGGTAAATATTAGAGCTGAATCATTCTTTTTTATTTTTTATTTTATTTCCTACAGCTGGATCATTCTTGAGGTAAATAGGTTACTGGAATAAATAACTACAAAATATCAATAATTCTTAGATATCTTCCCTGGTGCAGAAGTGTAAAAACAGGAGGGTGACATTTCTCTTAAGTCCTATAGTAGACAGTTAATGAAAAACAAAACCAAATCATTTGGTCCTGTAAGCTTAGAAATCAATTTAAAGACATTTTTATGCAGGAGGCAAAGCTATTCCAACTTTTAAAAAGTAAAATAAAGATGGGATATTTTCCCATTTTTAGCTATAAACAGATTGTCATATTTATATGGATCTTTAATTTACGGGCATCCATGTGAGTTTCACTTAACTTACAGCTTAATGACCTGTTTCTATATTTGCAATGTATAAACATACTAGAGAATACAACTCACTGAAAACAATCTGTTGTGCAATTAAACAGCTGGTCGTAAGGGACACAGAGACACAGGAACACTCACGGGTGGGGTGAGGGAGATTGCCAAGGCAGGTTCTGGGTTCTTGTGTTGGGTACCTCTAGGGGGCGCCCGCCATGCCCTCGATACTCTGAACTGTTGAAAAGGTGTGAGTGTGAAGTTCATTTTTGTCTTTTTTAAGGTAAGTGTAGCTGGATGATCCAACCTATCAACCAGGGAGGAAGTTGCATTCACATTCCCTTTCACACCCAAAGCGTCATGTCCTTGAGGTCTTGGTATTCCTTTATTCAGGGGCTTGGTCTCCACCAAGGGATTGCTCTCCCTGTTCTGTCAGATCCAGAACTTAGGGAATTGTGAGAAACAAAACCACTACCGAGAAGTACCCCGTCTGTCGTACGTTTAGCCAAAAGCAAACACAGTTAGCGTCTACATGAGTGTACAATTATTTTAAAATTGTATTGTTTCTGTATTAATTATACATTTCACTGTGTTTTTTATGCCTTATCAAAGTAGCTGGAGGGACCTTATCTACTACTCTTCCCCTTCTTTCTTCTTTTATCCGTCCCTGCTGGGTTCGGTTTTCATTCTGCTGATCTTGTGACCACAGCTAGCAAAAGCCCACGTGTTCTAAATCGTCACTTTCGGGCGCCTGGGTGACTCAGTGGGTCAAGTGTCCAACTTCAGCTCAGGTCATTATCTCACGGTTCGTGGGTTCGAGCCCGGTGTTGGGCTTTGTGTTAACAGCTCCGAGCCTGGAGCATGCTCAGGCTTCTGTGTCTCCCTTTCTCTCTGTCTCTCTCAGTCTCTCAAAAATAAAAAAGCAATCAATCAATCAATACAATGATACATTACATCATCACTTTCTTCCTAGTGGAGTAGTTATAAAATGAAACTCTTTTTTCACTGTCAGTCTCAATAGCTTCTTGTGGTCTGCTTTTGGTATGATAGCATTACCTTGTGATAAAATTCAAACGTTTTCCAAGTAGCCTCTGTTTTTCCGGTCTAGAGTTCGCTGATCTCAGGGCTGTGAGAGTCAAGTGCTCAGACTCCTTGCTTTTGTCTCCTGTCTTGAAGCCTGCCTGAGTATGGAATTTCTCTCCAGCACCTTGCCTGGGAAGAGGACTGGTCTGGGGCATCTGCCCTCAGCCTCAGATTCAGAGGCTCTTTCTCAGTCATATTCACTTAACTATTTAATTTTTCAGTTCATTCACTCATCTATTGTGCCAGTTGCTGTGAGTAGAGCAAACAAGAAAGCCTATGCTCTTTTTTTTTTCAATGTATGAAATTTATTGTCAAATTGGTTTCCATACAACACCCAGTGCTCATCCCAACAGGTGCCCTCCTCAATGCCCATCACCCACCCTCCCCGCCCTCCCACCCCCCAACAACCCTCAGTTTGTTCTCAGTTTTTAAGAGTCTCTTATACTTTGGCTCTCTCCCACTCTAACCTCTTTTTTTTTTTTTTTCCTTCTCCTCCCCCATGTGTTTCTGTTAAGTTTCTCAGGATCCCCTTAAGAGTGAAACCATATGGTATCTGTCTCAGAAAGCCTATGCTCTTAAGGGGTTGACATTCTTGGAGGGAAGAGAGGAAAACGAAGCAATACACATCGTAATGTTTTTATGTACAGATATTCATGTTTATAATTATTAGAGTTCTTAGGGCAAATAAACAGCATAAAGCAAATAGAGTCCTAGGCTTCTATTTTGTATGAAATTGAAGAATATCAATACTTCATTTAAAATCAGATATGTAATTGAATGAAGACTTCAATGTGTATTTAACAACGTGGGAATGACGAAATGAGCCCATTGATATGCAAATAATAGGATTTAGCTTTGGTTCTCAGAGTGCTGGACTCATATTTGTTTTAAATTCATGTTGCACTGAGAAAACTATTACTTCCAAGACATCTCAAATAATTTGTTTAATGGCTTCAGTGCATCTCTTTGCTGTCCCATAGACTCATGAAGGTGGCTTCTGTCTGTAGATGGTCTGACACAGGGAGCTTCAGGCCTTGGCCCATCGTGTATTAGACACCATTTAGAGAATCCATTCCTTTGATATTCTGGTCTTGCAGGACCACATATCTCTGAGAAGGATTTGATAGAAGTCATAAATATGCACACACACAAATACCCATTTTACTGTTCGGCCCATCATGGCTCGGTATAGTTTCTGTTTTCACTCTACTTTTTGTTTTAAGGGAAATTGTACTAATCCAGTGAAACATCGTTGCTTTTGGCTTCACTCCTCCAAACGTTATTACAAGGTAAAATATAAATTAGTGTGCTTATTTGATTTAAGGTGTCTCTTTACATTTTGTGTCAATAGACCTTTCTGTTCTGTTCTGTTCTCAGTTGGTATTTGCCTTCGTTCAGCAGACATTGTACATATCTACCCCCTAAACTGGCTAACATTCCAACATAGAGAATCTCATAGCTACAAGGATATTATTCATTTAAAAAAAAAAGTTTCTCTTGGGGCATCTGGGTGGCTCAGTCGGTTGAGCATCCGACTTCGGCTCAGGTCATGATCTCACAGTCTGTGGGTTCGATCCCCGCGTCGGGCTCTGTGCTGACAGCTGGGAGCCTGGAGTCTGCTTCGGATTCTGTGTCTCCCTCTCTCTCTGACCCTCCCCTGTTCATGCTCTGTCTCTCTGTCTCAAAAATAAATAAAACATTAAAAAAATTTTAAAAAAAGTTTCTCAAGGCATCCTTTTTCACTGCTTTCTTGTGACTCTTAGACTTAGGACCTCAAAGTTCAAGCTTTGACGATAGTAAGAGAACGGATTTGAGTAGGCACTCATACCTTCTCGAGCCATGCCAGGTAATAAACCTCAGTGCTACCTCATTTTTATTCCAAATAATGTGTAACTAGATGATCGATAAAGGAATTTATCTCCAGGTAATAAATTAAGCTGAAACATAAATTAACTTTCCACCAATGAGGACCACTTCCTACATATTTTCCACTTCTATAAAGTCATTCTGCTTGAAACAAAACCACACTGACAATTTAGTCATTTTGTGTATTCTTTTAGAATATACCACTATGAAAAACCGGCAATCTATTTTATTGATTGATTGCTGAGGAAAGTCATGGCTAGGAAAAATAATTTGAAAGCTACACATTTCTTATTCGATATAACATTTTAAAATATTTTTCTTTCTACATTGAGAATCTCTATGGCATAATGAGATTTGATAACATGTAAAAATGCTAGAATCCACTTTATACTTCAGTCTTCCACCTTTTCCTGAAGGTAATTTTTTCATAGGTATAAATCTGCTGCGATATATCAATATCCAGATGAGCACTTTTTAGATAGCCATATTTTCTGAAAATACCTCCTGTCATCTAAGTATAAAATTCGATTGGAGACATTATTCATCCCTTTTATACTGTCTGGAGAAAACCCTCCAAATTTAACTAAATTAGATTTTAGGGTACTCACACTAAAATATAATAATATATACATTTAGAACATTCATCCCGTAAAAGGATCTAGTAGAAATATTTTCTAAAATTCATTTTCTTTAGGATAGTCATGCAGTGTGTATGTTAGAAATTCTGAAATTGATTTTGCTTTTATTTGGAAGCAATATTTTGGAACACATTTATTTATTTTATTCCAAAGCTTTTCATCAAATGAAGCTTAAGTACTTTTAAAAGACTGCAGTGTAGTTTTGAAATATAAACCAGAATAAATTCAAGAGGGTAGTTGGGAGCTCCAGTCTTCCCTGGGGTGATTACTTGATAAGTTTGGGTCTAGATAGAGAAGAAATAAGAACAAAACAAACAAACAAACAAAAAATGAAAACAAAAGACATTCCTCTGTGGCCTTAAACTCCAACTTGATAAGTCAGAATATATAACAGAGAAGTTCCCTTGACAGCATCATTTGAAGCTGATTTTCTGTGGGTTCCCTTGCATCTTGTTGAGCTACGTGAGAAATCAAATCAATCTGGCATGAACTACATTTACTCTGAGGACAGCAACGCTCTGGATCTCACACTCTGGTGAGACCTATAAACTGACTGTTCATGGCTATGGTGACAATACCTCCTACTAGTTCACTTTTAGGTCCACTAAAAGTGGCACTAACTGTCAGGACTGTAACAAGAAGTATTTGGGTTGCTTTATTTTTTATTAGCCAGATGATCATATCACCGTTTTAAACAGGATTTTTTTTTTTTTTTTGAGGACTGGCTTTACATTAAAACAGAAGCTTAGTAAACACATTTCACATCATTTTTTTTTCATAAAAGAAAATATTGTTAAAATAAAAGTATTTATTTTGGGTAATATATCATTAGAAAGAATATGATTTCTAATACTAGAATGTGTATATGGAAGTCTGATCAATTTGGGGACCAGCGGTGATATTTTATTTTATTCACTGCCCTCTCGAGGTGTTAGGAGAGATTTAATTAAGTTCTGCAGTGTTTTCTGTTTGCTTGTATTTAATAAGGTGATTTTTCTAATCCTTTGCTGACTCTTTACAACATTAGTAAGAACATAACTGTGAGAAAGTGGGTGTTTTCTGAGTTGGATACTGTGGAGGTCCTTGTGATATTACTTTTAAAGGTAAACATGTGAAACTATAGTCGGCTCTATGACACAAGTTTTAATTATTTTAGCTATGAAGGTAAAAATAATTGTCTAGTATTGTCTATTATCAACACTAAGAAAAATGATACTGTTAAAAGTCCATTTCTTAAATCTATTGCTAATAAAGATATGAGACCCTTTCTTTAATGGGTTTTTTAAAAATTGTTTTTCTAATGCTGAAATAAAACTTTGTCTTATATATTTGTCACCAAAATAATGCAGAGGCAGCCATTCAGGAAGTGAAGGCCGCCAGGACCCATTTCCTGTGCGAGACTCTGAGGGCACAGTCAGGAATTAAGCAGGGAGGAACCTGCCTCCTAGGAACTTTCACGTAAGCAGTACTGGTGTTTTGCAGTTCCTATTACTGATGTGTTTATTTAATCGAAAACATTTAAAACTGGGAATATTCTTGCCCATGGCTTCAAACCACCTTTGAGATGACAAAAATAAAATGAGGGGCACCGGGTGGCTCAGTCAGTTAAGCATCTGACTCTTTGGCTCCCGTCACGATCTCATTGTTCATGGTTTCCAGCCAGGTCGGGCCCTTCAGTGACAGCATGGCATCTGCTTGGGATTCTCTCTCCTTTCCTCTCTCCCTGCCCCTCCTCTGTGCTCGCCCACTCCCTCAAAAATCAATAAAATAAACATTTTAAAAAATAAAAATAAAATGATACATTATTTTTAAAACTTTGGCTTTAAGACAGACATGTGAAACAGCACCACCAATCAACTGAATTAGATTCCACATCATCCTGATGATTTGAATTAAGCTTTGAAGATGGAGGTGGAATGTCGTCTCTTTCTGTTCTTGGTTCCGAGGCTCCTGGTTACCCTGACTTTTGAAGTGGAAAATAACATCCGTAACTACAGGTGACTCCCAGTCATGGTGCTTCACATAGTTAACTTTGAGGTATTTGCATCGGGCATCCAAATTGGGAAGTAAGAGAAAAGAAGTTTTAAAAGAAAGGAGAGAGAGGGAGAGAGAGAGAACGTGCTTTTGGTAAACTATGTGAGAGGCTTTATGCTATTTCTATACCTAACATGTGTGAGACTTTCAAATTATATTATTAATAAAGAAAATAAAAGTACATCCTTTAAACTGTTAACTCAGTACCTCTGTCTCTGAAGTCAAATAGAAAGGTAATTAAATATTGTTTCTGAAAAACTCCTGTATGACCATATCCATATGCCTTAATGCAAAGAAGAAACAAAGCCATGTCTTTCCCTTCATTCTCCCCGGGGGGTGCAGGTCCCTTTGTGACTCCCCTTCCTTCCTACTGACCCCACTGAGTTATTCCTCAAAGGGCCCCTGCTGCAAAGCTGCTGAGCCCACCTGGCGACCAATCTATGTGCTCATTTTACCCTAGAAGAAACCCAAAAGTATCACAGACATTTAAAACCACCACAAAGTACAGCGTCTTTCCTTCTTTATTTCCCCATTTTTCCGACTGCTGTTTAAAAGTCAGAGAAGATAGTGCAGTCAATGCAGTATTTTCATTTAACCCTGCCTGTGTATCTCCATCTGAAATATCAGTGGAACCTTTATCACAGATGTAAACTATTCTTGGCGAGGATTATTCTTTTTGTATTAAGTTTTTAATTTTGATTCCAGTGTAGTTAACATACAGTGTGATATTAGTTTCAGGTGTACAATAAACTGACTCAGCTCTTCCCTCCATCACCTGGTCGCTTCACAACACGTACACTAGTTAGTTAAACCCCATCATCTATTTGACCCATCTCCATACCCCCCTCCCCTCTGGTGACCATCAGTGTGTTCTCTGTAGTCAAGAGTCTGTTTCTTGGTTTACCTCTCTCTTTGTTTCTTTATTGTTTGTTTTGTTTCTTAAATACTACAAGTGAGTAAAATCATACGGTATTTGTCTTTCTTTGAGTGACTTATTCACTTAGCATTACATTCTCTAGTTTCATCCAGAAAATACAAACACACTAATTCAAAGAATTTTTTTTTTCCTTTTGATATAATGCCTTTAAAGTACGTACAAAAAGGCCACCTGGGTGGCTTAGTCGGTTGGGCCTCTGACTTCAGCTCAGGTCATGATCTCGCAGTTCGTGAGTTCGAGCCCCGCGTCGGGCTCTGTGCTGAAGGCTCAGAGTCTGGAGCCTGCTTTGATTCTGTGTCTCCCTCTCTGTCTGCCCCTCCTCTGCTCACACTCTGTCTCTCTGTCTCAAAAATAAACATTAAATTTTTTTTAAAAAAGTACAAAAAAATGTATTTGTGAATGACAGGATCAACAGAAAGTCAGCCAAATGCTACATAAATGTGTTTTTTTAATTCTGTATTTTATCCCATTAAAGACAAAGTTTTCTTTAACATGCATTGTTTTAATATAAATATTACTAAAATGTAGTATGTGCCTCTCTAATTCCTTATATGGAAATGTATAAATTAACATTTTCTTCCTGATTTAGGGCCATCATTACACATTTTGATTATTGTACCCAATTTTGTTTTAATTTTTAAATGTTTATTTTTTTTTTATTTAAAAAAAATTTTTTTTTTCAACGTTTATTTATTTTTGGGACAGAGAGAGACAGAGCATGAACGGGGGAGGGGCAGAGAGAGAGAGGGAGACACAGAATCGGAAACAGGCTCCAGGCTCCGAGCCATCAGCCCAGAGCCCGACGCGGGACTCGAACTCCCGGACCGCGAGATCGTGACCTGGCTGAAGTCGGACGCTTAACCGACTGCGCCACCCAGGCGCCCCTAAATGTTTATTTTTGAGAGAGAGACAAAGCACAAGGGGGAGGGGCAGAGAGAGAGGGAGACACAGAATCCTCCAGGCTCCAAGCGCTGAGCTGTCCCCTGATGGCGGAGCTCTAACCATCAGACCAGGAGGGAGGCGGAGGGGGCGGGCGGATCCTGACCTGAGCCAAAGTCAGACACTTAGCCGACTGAACCCCCCAGGCACCCTACATTGTACCCAACGTTAATCTGTGAGATAAGAAGCCAGGAGCCAGTCCCCTCCAGGTGGCCACCTCAGTAGCTGCTTGAGGGGCTACGTGCAGCATGTTCTTTTAGTGTTGTTGGCTGATGGTAATGAGAGGTGTGAGCAATTAACGTGCAGTCTGGGTCCATGGTTCTAGAATACCCAATCAGGATTTGGGATTTATCCTAAACATGCATGGAGCGAAATGGAGAAGCACATGACTTTAGCTGAATCTTTTTTTTTTCATCTTCTTTGTTGTTGTTTTATTTTTACTATTTTTGTTGTTTTCTTTTAAATTTCATCTTATTGTATCGTATCATATTGTATTCTATCTTATTTTTAATGAGATCAGAAGCCAGTTTGGATAACGATAACATTAAGAGATACATCATGGTAGTTATAATATTAATCTGCAAAATTTCCCCAAGAAATATTAAAATTCAGGGGTGTCTGGGTGGTTCTACAGTTGGTTAAGCCTCCAACTCTTGGTTTCAGCTCAGTCGTGATCTCACCGTTCGTGAGTTCGAGCCCCACATCTGGCTTCGCACTCATGGTGTGGAGCCTACTTGTGGTTCTCTCTCGCTCTTTCTCTGTCCTTCCCCTGTTCACATTATCTCTCAAAATAAACACAAACTTAAAACAAAAAAAGAAATACTGAAATTCAACAGCTATAAATTTAAAATCAACAGATTCATGTCTATTTGTGGCTTTATACAAACATATGTTAGGTTACATATAATCAAGTATGAATCTGCATTTCTTTATGAAATATATTTTATAAGTGAGAGTGTTAATGTAGCTAATTAGGTTAATTTTTTTACATTAAAAAGGAAACCAACATCCACTGGACTTTCCCAACATCAGCATATGTAAATCATACTGTCCTGTGCACTCATAATGGCATTTTACCATTACAGTTTATTTTACTATAAACTGTACTAGTACTAAATACTATATTACAGTTTTCTGTTTTCATGTTGTATTATGTAAAACATATCTTTAGGAACCAGACAGCCCTTAGTTTGACCCAATCTTTACCACCTTCTAAGTATGTGTCATTGGAAAAGCCAGTTAAACTTGGTGAGCTTTAATTACTTCAGGTGCAAGATGAGTGTAGAAATACCTGCTGGAATGTTGTGTTAAGATGCTGTTGAGATATTCTAAGTAAAATGCCAATGGGATATGTTTAAGACACCTTGAACAGACAAGACATGGTTACTGCTGTCTTTAACAACTGTTCCCATTGTCCCTGAGTGCAAACTAAACACACATGTACACCTCTACGTGTATAGGGTCTACTGTTTTCTCTTAGAACCTCATATACATGAAGTTGCCTTTGAATGCAAAGTTCATAGAGACCTATTTATTTCAATTGCCAAATATTAACATAGCATTATATTCTGTTTGTTGTTCTTCATCACCTGTCATTTTGATGTTAGGACATAGTTTTATAATAAAAATAATATTTGTTCAGAGTATAACATGAGAAACATGTACTGAACATTTAATATGTATGAAGCTCAAGCATTATAAATACATTATTTTAACCTCAACTCACATCTCTATCATGTAGGTGTTATTATCATACCCATATTAGGAAAGAAACATCTAAGCGACAGAGAGTTTGGTTAATTTTGAGAGTTTTAACTGGTTTTAAAGACTTGAGTGTTTCTTTAAACCCCTCAAAATGGAAGCAATGGGATGAGCTCTTTTAGGATAACTAGCAATGGAGGGTAGTCTGAGGTTGGTCAAGTCACGGAGGTTCTGACTCTCCCTAGGGAGTATCTTTGTACTTGTAAACAGCAATAGACAACAATACTGTGTCCAAGTGATAAGGAAGTATGTGTAGATGGTAAACACTTTGTAAATCGTTTTGCCCCTATGATTGCACGATTAAAAGCTCTTTGAGGTAAATGTTCAACATCTTATTATATTGTTTTATTTTTTACAGAGCAAATAATTGCTGTTCAGTATGTCTCGGGTCTTATATAATGCTTAAAACTGTTAGTGTAATTCTCAAGAAACTGTTAACAATGGTGACCTTTGAAGAAGGACCTGGTGATGGGAGAGATATTACTGATTTTGTCTGAGTCAAAATACAGGTGTCCTCTCCAGTCAACCTCCCCAAAAATCGTATTTGAGTTAAAAATGCATATATTTTATGCAGACTGGTTTCTATATGAATATATACTTGCATCTTTATTGAAAAGTAGTAAATTATTTGTTTCCTTGAGATGCTTAACGTTTAATAGTGCAGGAAATTGTGTTCTTGAAAATATCGATCCTCCATTGACCTCGGATATAATTGATCAGGCAGAGATGCTTTGGTCGCAAGTAAATTGGTAAAAAAAAAAAAAAAAAAATACATCATACCCATGGACCAACGCCTTACCATAGAGCTTATGTTTTTACTTGTTTTTATAGAAGTTTGATAATTATATCCCTAATCTATACATAGTTATTTTCATTAGATGCTGAATTTGAAAAAATGTAGACTATAAATCAGCTTTATAGTCAATCAGCACTTTGCAAATCTGACTAAAATCAAATTGAGATTATACAATGGAAATTTCCAAGTTTCTTTCAATAAACAACTAGATTGCTTACAGCTGTGTCTTTATTAGAATAAAATATAAACCACATGAAAAAAATTTTCGAACTGTAAAATATCAAGTGATAAGGGGCTAAGGTTGTGAATAGATTAAGTATAACACTACATTGGGAATTTAGGATGATTATCATTTCCATTGGATAACGATTTAATTTTCTAAGATACTGTGATTTGCATTCTAAATCTTAGACAAAATTTTAGGCGACATCTTCTTCCCGTAGTGTTTTGTTTTGTTTTTTCCGTAAGCATTTTATTTAAAAAGAACTGAGCCCAGCGAGGTTATAATTTATTTATCAGCATACATTTTCCAAATCTATTTATTGTCTGAACTGTGCAGATGAGCACTTGGCTAAGGTGTAGGATGCCCACTTGATCAGCAAATTCTTCTGCTTGGATAGCAGAGCCAGCTTATATAGGAAATAAAAGGAGATGGGTTTCTTTACATTTCAATCACAAAACTGTTGCCTCAAGGTAATTTTCTGGGAAACAGGGGAAGACTATGCATTTTGTAGAAGCTGTTTAACACAATCATATTCAGTCCTTTTAACATTTCACCAAGCTTCACATAGTGATTTTTGTTTAGGTAGACGTCACCCACTGACATCCCCATTAAAGTTTATTAGTACTCCTGATCTTGTTAGGGTGTAATTATAGAGATATACAATGATTTTAGACTAAAATACCTGACAACAATATATACCTCTGTAGATTTATATATTAAAAAGTATGCCTAAAAGGTGAGTTTCAGTTTGTTTCAGAGTTGGTAGCATTTATAACCTAAAAGGTCAAATTTACCATTTGTTGGAGACAAGGCTGCCAGCAAATTGGTGAAACTTAGGGAATTCCTCACCTCTAGAAAATCAGTTCACTTTTTTCTTTAGCTTTTAGAATTTGTAGAATAGTCTTAGAACATTTCCAACGTGGCAGGTTTGTCCTCTGAGACCTTGGTTCGGTACCTCAATGCTGTGAGCGCCGCTTGGCTAGCAATGGACGCTGAAGCATTTCTCTTCCATAGAGTTCTTAGAGATGAGATGTCAAGTATCATATTTTCTAGACTATGCTTTCCTTGACATATTTGGCTTATCAGGGATTGAAGACTTGCTCATGTGATTGTTTTCTAAATTCCTGTAGTTTCAAGACACTTAGTGACTCCAAGAAATAGTCCAGCTTATAATCTAACTCTACCTACCAAGATGCATGGATATTTGTCGCTGAGGGAATCAGAGTTTGTACCGCCTTCGTCGTGACTAAAACGGTGGCTGTTCAACTTCTTCAGAAGCCCCTTGTAGTGCTCCATCAGATGATGAGTCAAAGCTTCACTACCACTTAATCAGATGGAACCGTCTAGAACAAATGAATGAGTTATATTAAAATATATATGTCAGTTATGCCAAAATAGTCCAGATGGAGATTTATAAATATCCCCAAATGATTTATTCACGAATGTGTTTGATCAGTAGATCAAGTAGATATAGATTGGTTTAAAGTACATACATAGGTATAGATTTTCTTTGAAAATTTTACTTGTGAACTCTGCTTTCAGAAAGTTTCTGTGCAGTCATCCAGGCTGAGAAATTTCTTTCCTTCTTTTTCTTTTTTTTTTTTTATTTAATGTGTATTCATTTTTGAGAGAGAGAGAGAGAATCTGGGGGCAGAGAGAGAAGGGGACAGAGGATCTGAAGTGGGCTCTGTGCTGACAACAGAGAGACTGATGCGGGGCTTGAACCCATGAACCGTGAGATGAACCTGAACCCAAGTCAGTCGCTTAACCAACTGAGACACCCAGGTGCCCCTAGGCCCAGTATTTTCTAAGACAAAGTACTTCTCTTTTTCTTGTAAGTAGAAGAAATTAATGAAAATATCAGGAAATCGCTTATCTCATTGTACGTAACATTTATAATGTCTCTCCCTTCTGCTTATTTATAATAAATAATCTGCAAAAAAAAAATAATCTGCTCATAAATAAATATCTGCTCGTTCTGGGTGAAAAGGAAAATTATGTCAGGATAACAACCTCTAACTACGTGAAAGGGTTAAAGACGATTTATCCCAAGCCTTCTTAAACATGACTACTTGCTTTGATCTGATGTCACTAGACTGAGTGGGCTGGATGTCTAAACGCTCTTTCTGACACACAGATGGGCTCACGCCTTGCTTATTCTAGTCCATTGTAGCACAATCAATTCTTTCCTTGCTCATCTTATCCTGAAATTGTTACACTCGGAAGAGTTTATTGCTAGCTTATTTTTATTCAGATGCTGTTATGAACAGATATGAAAAGATGTATGGGTATTTGGGCAGACGGAGCCAGGGGCAGGCTTTCAGTCATGACAGACTAAACTTTTAATCTTAAAGAGAATGAAAAGAGAGTGAAAATTAGGAACCAAAATAATTTGTAAACCTTGGTCTCAGTAGTGTAAGGTAATACGGAATTGTTTAATACAGACAATGTATTCTAAGCCAAAAATATTCAGTTATGTAAACCTAAGCATACAGAGTATGCCTTTTTTTTTTAATTTTTTTTAACCTTTATTTTTGAGACACAGACAGAGCATGAACGGGGGAGGGGCAGAGAGAGAAGGAGACACAGAATCGGAAGCAGGCTCCAGGCTCTGAGCCATCAGTGCAGAGCCCGACGCGGGGCTCGAACTCACGGACCGCGAGATCGTGACCTGAGCTGAAGTCGGACGCTTAACCGACTGAGCCACCCAGGCGCCCCTCAGAGTATGCCTTTTTAAAACAGAAGCTTCCCATTTGCTCACTTCATTCTGTTAAAAACATGGTCTCAGGCGGACTAGAGTTCTGTTGGATTTTCTCTTGTTTCTCGATAGGCACCAGTTCTTGGGATGCCGGGCTAATTATATGTGGGTGATAGTATGTCCTTCCTCTTAGACTTCTGTGGTAGGCTGCTTTGTTTTCTCATTCTTTGTTTCTGAAATTTGAAATGCGTAAGAATTGCTGATCTCCTTGTCTGTAATCTCGGGTTTATATGAATATTCTTTAAAGAATCTTGAAGATATCCAAGCTCCAGAGAACCAGAGGACTCAGAATCAGGGATGTTTTCTTATCATTGTCAGGCCAGAGACCTCAGCCGTCCACCCATGAAGAGTCTGTTCGTTCCAAGCAGTGGTACTCAACCCTGGCTGTGCGTGGGACTTGATTTAGAGATCTCTATGTCTTGAAACTGACCTAGAGATTCTGATCTAACTGGTCTGAGGTGTGGCTATTTTAATGCTCCACACATAATTCTAGAACCCAGAGCTCAAAGGCTTATTTTCAAAATAAGTGAATACTTTCAGGGGTGCCTGGGGGGCTCAGTCAGTTAAGTGTCTGACGTTGGCTCAGGTCATGATCTCACGGCTTGTGGGTTTGAGCGTCGGGCTCTGTGCTGACAGCTCAGAGCCTGGAGCCTGCTTCAGATTCTGTGTCTCCCTCTCTCTCTGTGTCCCTCCCCGCTCGTACTGTGTCTCTCAAAAAATGAATGAAAACTTTTAAAACATTAAGAAAAATAAGTAATAGTTTTCAGAAAGTAGCCATGTACATAACAGTCTGAAGACCCCCCTCCCTTGTTTATTTTGGTACATCTAGTTTAGCTGCATGGGGGGTAGGAAGAAAGAATGGTGCATGAGAAGTTTTTGTGTAGAAGTTTGATCTAAGCACTAGAAACCAAACTGGGAGATTTTACATGTTAAGTCCTTCAGATATGTTCCAAAAATAACCCTAAAACAAAACCATTGGGCTTTAATAGATGGCCGTTCCATGACGACCAGTGTTTCCCAAAATGTGACTCTCAGACCGTCCATAGCAGTACCTTCTGGGCACATGGTGCACTGTGAAATTCCTAGGTCCCGAATCTGACTCCTGTATCCTAATCTCTGGAGGGCGGGAGCCAGGCTTTCCACATCATTTCAGAAACACTCAGGGCAAGACTCACCGATGTCGTCAGCTCAAGCTCTGATGGGCACACCAGGTGGCTCTCCCTGCTTCTTACAGCAGAGCATCCCCGAGTAAGGCCAGCCTGTAGATTCGAAGCTCATGGAGATCTTCTTTCCTGTTCCACAGATTATTGGGATTCAAGTGTCAGCAAGGCACTGTGCTCACTGGGCAAATACACAGATCAGGAAAATACGTGTCTCATTAGTTCAGTGGTGGTGTTACTGCAGAGGTTCAAAAGGGCTGCTCAAAGTGACTCACTCACCTCAGCCTACGCGTGTACGACGGATATGGAATACCATGTGTATTGTGTAACTCCCCATGGTCAACAGGATGGAGTGTTGCTGGAGAGAATTATATGCATCTCAGTGCTCCTGAAATGCTGGCAGTTGGGGTGACTTCATAGGAGAACGTGTCAGCGTGGAGGGCACATTCTTATGAGAGGCAATGGCTGTTCCGTGTAAGAGAACAAACGTGTGTTGGTCATGTTGAAATTTTAAGCGGCACTTCACTGGGTGTGCCTCTCACCTTTAGGGTCACACTCAGGAGGCCATCATGTTTGGGGAGATACGTAGCTAACAGTTACAGAGTCTTGCAGTACGTGGCGCAAAGTGACATGTGCTTTACGGGCATTGTTATTTTCTCGTGCTACGGTCCAATGAAGAAGATATGGTTTTTATTTCCACTTTCCACGACAGGAAATTGAGGTTGGAAGAGCATGAATACCTTGCCCACAGCCACACTACTTAGCGGAAGAGCAGAGATACAAGCCCTTCTCTTTGATTCAGAATCCGCACACCTATTCTGTAGGTAGACCAGTACTCCTCAGTACAGAATGACTCCCCGCACTCGAATCCATTTCCTGTGGCTGTTACTACTCACGAGGGGGTCTGGGGCCACAGAAATCTGTTCTCTCCTGCACACGGAGGTCAGAAGTTTGAAATCACAGTGTCGGCAAGGCTGTGATTCCTCTGACGCCTTGGTGGCGTGACCCTTGTTGAAGCTGCGGTACATTGTCTTGGCCTTTCTTGTGTGCAGCCACACTGCTTTGACTGTCATCTGGCAGTTTTCCTGTGTTTCTGTCTGTCTCAAGTTTTCCCTCTTATGGTAAGAAAACTAGTCACTGGATTAGGGCCCACCTTAATCCAGTGTGACCACATCTTAATTCTGTTACATTTGCAAAGAATGCGTCTTCAACTGAGGTCACATTCAGGCTTTCCCAGTAGACATGATAGACATGATATTTTTGCCCCCCGGGGGAAGAGGTGCGCTAGTGTGGGAGGAGCACTGCTCAAGCCAACTAGCCGTCAGTGCCTCTGCAAACTTTGAAGCCATGTGACGGTGTATGGGCTTTTATTTCTGCTACTCAGCCTTAGCTCCAATGTCAGATTTCCGCTGAAATACTCGTCTTTTTATTCTTTTTTCATACCATGACTCCTGTGATTTCTGTAACATTTTGAGGAGGAACAGAGTGGGGAGTGGAGCATACTCATTATACAGTAGACTGTGTCTCAGTTCTTTCATATCTTACAGATCTACTGAGACAAGGCATTTCTGTATGGCAGACCTCCGCTAACAGTTCTGATTAATAGTATGAAAATAACAACATTGGGACACCTGGGTGGCTCAGTCAGTTAAGTGTCCAACTGTGACTCAGGTCATGATCTTATAGTTCATGGGTTTGAGCCCTGCATGGGGCTCTGTGCTGACAGCTTGGAGCTTGGAGCCTCCTTTGGAGCCTGTGTCCCCCTTTCTTTTCCCTTCCTCTGCTTGTGCTCTGTCTCTCTGTCTCAGTGATAAATAAACATTAAAAACAATAACATTGATTGCTCCCTAGCTCTTTCCAAAGTCCACACTCAACTTCTTCTATGAAGCTTCACTGTCTCTGAGATGCCCTGACGGTGATAAAAATATGGGGAACGATTTCGCCGAGTAGGAGGTTTGGAGAAAGGGGTGTCGTGATTTACTGTGTAAAGGAAGAAAATGGTTATTTATAATATTGGATGGAGACTAGAAATATGATGAGGCAAAGTGAGAAGGAAATCAAAATTGTTCCAAGTTTGTCTAGAATGTGGAATGTGATCTGATGAAGAACCCAGGGTCTTAACACTCTAAGATGGAAGGAAATTGGAAAGTTACAGCTCATTTTTAGGAGCAGGGCAAGAGGGAAGGGAAAGGGATTCAAGGAAGGTGGAATTAAGTCATTTCTTCAAAGACTGCTCATCCAAGAAAAATAGTATGGGTGCTTTAGAGGAATAGGTATCCGTGTAGAGTCCTCAACAACCAAAGACTGTGATGTTAGGTAGGCAGGCACATCGAAAGACATAAGAACAACCTGTACCCTAAAGTTAGGGATCGTGATCTTTGGGGATCCGGAGCTTGCAGTATCTATCATACTCTTGAGCTAGAAGACAAGGGTATTGGTCTGGCCAGTAGTACAGCTATTAGGGTGCAAACTATGGAAAACCTAGCTTTGTTTGTTTTTCCTTTTTTTTGTGTGTACCCTAACTGTTCCCTACTCTAGCACGTTTCTCCATGAATGAGCAGGAAGAGAGAAATAATTGTAGAATATTAAAATATCAGACATAGTATTATCGATAATCATTATATTTATCCCCATTCATTAGAGAGTATGTGCTATTTAGAGTTCACATATCCTTGGACATAAAAGATTTGACATTAACTTCTGACTCCCCCTGCCATCCTCTGTTTAGATCTGTGCACTGCCCAAAATGAATGCGTCTCTTAGATAACATCAAACAAGAGGAGGGGGAAATGCAGAAATGCCTGGAATTAGGATCCACCTATTACAATAGCTTGCACACAGTAGACCTCCAGTAACTGTTTGCCGCGTGGTTGAAAGTAATCCAAAGTTAAACAGTCACCCACAGAATAGCAAACAGGAGGGCCACGAGTGACCGTGTTCGGAGAGATGACAGCTCAAATTCTCCAGAGACCGAGTCCCAGTGCACCGCATTGTACCAGGCAAGCTCTCACGTGCTGCAGTGAGCGTGCTGTTCATTTTCATTCCCCCACTGCTGTCAGGACTGACACCCCCGCACCTCCTCAGCTCCGCATCTTGCCTCTCGGAATACCTAGGAACCGGCGGTGGGTAGCTGCAGTTGTTACTTGATCCTGTAGCCTATCCCACGGTTTAGTTTTGATAGGTAGGGTGTCTGAACTCCGAAGATATCACAATTACTGGATAAGTGTTTGTTTTTGTCTTTCCGCAAACAGAAAACAAAATGGCACTGTGTTCATTTCTTGTCAAACAAGAACTATTCCTAAGAGACCTTTTTCTTGTTCGGTGCAAACTCTAATAAAATTTGACAGAGAATGTTTTTCTTTGGGTAAACGTTTGGCGGTGAGTAGATATCTGCCACAGATGCCAAGTCATTCATTTCATAGCTCTGGTCTACTGGCTTTCCATTTTTGCATATCTTTCTCTGTGTAGAGGTGAAAGGGCTGTGGCATAGATATATATGTATATGTATATATATGGCATACATATATATGTATATATATGTATATATAATTTTATTTCTTACAAGAAAAGAGAAAAAAAAGTTCACATATCTGGGATTCTGTACCACATTCTTCCTTTCAGAATTAGTGAAAAAAAAGAAGGAAAGGAAAATGAGTTTTAAATATAAATTCTGGATTTTTTTTTTTGCAAAATTGAGAATTGGCAAGATGTTTTCATCTCAGAATGCGTTGATTCTGAAAGTATTACTATAGAATTGATAAGTATAAAACACAGCATCGTATGATGACTAGAGCATCGCATGGCACATAGACCCATCCAGTCACTACACTGAACATCTGAAACTAATGTAACATTAAGGAAAGCAAAAAAATAATCAGAAAATACTTCTCATCTTTGGTGGTCAGTTCATTTCCTGACTCATGACAAGATAGAGTTTTTAAAAATGTTTTATGCAAACTTGACAAAGTCGAGTAGAAGAAGAGACATCTTGTTTTTCCCACTGACTTTCCCTTAGGAAAGAAAATGCCTGTTCCAGAAGACTGTGGCAAACTTCTCAGAAATCATTCTCCAAACATGGATCATAACCCAGTCAGCAAAGGAGTGGGAGTTACAATAATTGGCTTAAATTAATCTACTGGGGTAATGATGGTGTTAGGAAGTTGAACACAATGCCTTCTATAATAACACTCCTTTGAATTAATGTTCTAATTAAATGAGAGAACTAAAATATTCAGAATTATGCCTGGAACACTATCGGGGTTTAGTGCATAGTTAGTATTCTTGAAAGTGTTGTGTGATTCGCAAACTCCTATCCAGTTGATGCCAAATCCTATGTTTAATTTTTGAGAGAAGTTTCTTATTTCTCAGAACCATCATAAACACCGTGATCACATCCAGCCTGTACCCTTCTGGTATTTTTATGTGCTATATCTTCCTAATTCTGGTTGTAAGACTGAGCCATCGAGCAGAAGTGTTACTGTTTTGCCAGAATTCTTTTTCCCTGGCCTCACTGAAGTATACGGTGAGATTGCCCTCCATTAGTCACCTCGGAACAGCTCTATATTTTCTTTCTTCTTTATCTCATGTATCTAAATCATTATATTATTGGATTATATTATTGGATTAGCATTCTGTTCATTTTTCTTTTTTTTTATTTTTTTTTTAATTTTTTTTAACGTTTATTTATTTTTGAGACAGAGAGAGACAGAGCATGAAAGGGGGAGGGGCAGAGAGAGAGGGAGACACAGAATCGGAAACAGACTCCAGGCTCCAAGCCATCAGCCCAGAGCCCGATGCGGGGCTCGAACCCACAGACCGCGAGATCGTGACCTGAGCTGAAGTCGGACGCTTAACCGACTGAGCCACCCAGGCGCCCCTCTGTTCATTTTTCTAATTCAGCATTGTTTTCTCATGTGCCGCCCACATTTCTAGGTTCATTTTTCTCCACTAGCTTTGGTTACTCTGTTAGTTTAAATTTTTTTAAGCTTATTTATTCATGGGGGGAGTAGAAGGGGCAGAGAGAGAGGGAGAGAGAATCCCAAGCAGGCTCTGTGCTGTCAGTTCTGACTCTGACATGGGGCTTGAACTCATGATCTGTGAGATCATGACCTGAGCCAAAACCAAGAGTCAGAGGCTTACCTGACTGAGCCATTAAGATGCCCCAATTCCTGTTACTGTAAAATTGTTTACAGCACAATTCAGAGGTGTTTCCTACAGGGAAAGGCAGGCTCTGTGATAGCCAGGTATGACCACTGCCTCCCGTACTTACACCGTGTTTAATTCCCTCCTCTTGGATGTAGGCTGGACATAACGAATTGATGATTCTAATGAACAGGCTACAATTGAAGTGATGGAGTGTCCCTTGTGAGATTAGGGTGCATAAGGACAGTGGCAGCCTCCCTGGAACTCTCTCTCTGGCTCTTTGTCAGCACTGCTCATTCTGGGGGAGGTCGGTGGACAGGCTGTAAAAGCAGCACGGTGGAGAAGCACGGATGGCGAGAGACTGAGGCTGAGGTTACACTCGTGTCCACGGCCACCAGTACAGCCTTCACAGGAGACTGCAGCCACAGTCCATGTGGTCACCTGCAGCCTTCCCAGAAAGCTCGATGCAGATTTAGCCAATCTAGGATTCCTGACCCACAGGAACTGAAATAATAAGTCTGTCGTTGTTAAGCCACTAAGTTTGGGACAACTTGTTACACAGCAATAGACACTTAATGCATCTGTCCTTGATGTGGAGATTCCCTTGATTTTGCCCTAGCATCTCCATATTTTGAGTCACGTCCTTCCTTTCAGCTTCTGCTGTTTCTGCCTGTTGTAGTTTCCTTCCTTTTCCCCATGTGGGGCAGGTGGGTGGCTCAATGGGTTGAGCATCTGAGTCTTGATTTTCTCTCAGATCATGATCTCACGGTTCATGAGATGATTGAACCCCTTGTCGGGACCCATGCTGAGAGCATGAGAGCTGCTTCTGTGTCTCTCCCTCTGTTCCTCGCCCCTACTCATGCGCTTTCTCTCTCTTTCTCGAAAGAAAGAAAGAAAGAAAGAAAGAAAGAAAGAAAGAAAGAAAGAGGAAGGAAAGAAAGAAAGAAGAAAGAAAGAGAAAGGAAAGAAGGAAGGAAAGAAAGGGAGGGAGAGAGAGGGAGGGAGGAAGAAAAATGAAAAACAAAAAAAGAAAGAAATTGCACATGGAAACCATCTTGTACAACACGACATGATTTCAGCTTTGTGTCTTTCTTGTCCTTGGTCTCTTTCTCCTAATTTCCACGTCACACCCTGCAGTCACCTGTATCTTCTGTCTGCAAGGCCACTAATTTGTGGCTGTTAGGTTTCTCTTTCTGATGTGTTTATCTCCTGTATGCAAAACATTCCATGTATATGAAACTATCACAGACAAGCCATTTCTCTCTGCTTCTCAGTGGTGTCCCCATCTTGCTGAATCTGTAAAACTTTCCTGTGTTAGCCTTCATGGGAGTTGCCCACTCCTCTGAAAATCCTTCTCTGGGTTTGCACTGATCCGCAAGGGATGATGGATTTTTAAAGAGATTTCATTAAGGAGAGCTTTACACATGATAGCTTGTTTAACTGATTAAGTCCAATTAGCCAAGTATTCAAACATTACCGCTACCGTTTTGACATCATTAAAAATTATTACAATTGAGGAACTATCACTCAGAGCTTGGTTCTGTCCTCCACGCAGCCTCCTGCACAAGTCTACAACTTTTTTTCTGACTGGAGTTTCAGTCAGTGCTAACCCTGATTCTGACATAGCCCGTCAAAAAGAATGAAGCTCGACAAATGCGGCTTTAAATCTCCCTCTTCTCCTCTTGCAGTATCTGTACCCCCACAGCTTGGGTCCCCTCTAGATAAAAACAACAGTTCTTAATTCTGGCTCTTCCTTTCTCGTTAGGGAAAAGGGATGGTTCACTCATAGTTCTTGTAGGTCAGCGTTCAACGAAACACAATACGTTTATAAAAATAAATCTTAAAAAAATAGAGACTCTTTTTCAATGCCAGCTGTTGATCACGTATAGGAAATCAATGTTATAATATCAATGGAAGAAGTATCATTATAACTTAAATCATCTAAAAGAGATGGAAATAAGATAAGAAGTTTCATGAAATATGTGGCCTAAGCACATCTTGTTGAACATTACTGATAAGAATATGGGAAATTGGAGGGATGCCTGGGTGGCTCAGTTGGTTGAGCATCCGACTTTGGCTCAGGTCATGATCTCATGGTTCGTGGGTTCAAGCCCTGTGTCAGGCTCTGTGCTGACAA
Organism: Lynx canadensis; assembly: GCF_007474595.2. Classification (NCBI taxonomy): domain Eukaryota; kingdom Metazoa; phylum Chordata; class Mammalia; order Carnivora; family Felidae; genus Lynx; species Lynx canadensis. Next base: position 84,226,407 of record NC_044313.2, on the reverse strand, counting down.
CTCAGAACCTGGAGCCCACTTCAGATTCTGTGCCTCCCTCTCTCTCTCTCTGCCCTCCCCTGCTCATGCTCTGTCTCTGTCAATGTCTCTCTCTCTCGCACTCAAAAATAAATAAACATTAAAAAAAAAGAATATGGGAAAGTAGAATATGAAAAGATAAATCAACTACTTAGGTATCTCTATTATAATCGCTATTGGTAAGAGTTTATTTCTACACTTTTCAGAAAAGGCTCACTATGATTAAAACGGGTGTAAAAATTACTCACATCTCCTCATGTGAAATCAGACAGGTTCTTCCCTAAATTCTCCACTACTTTTGATTGACAAGCTATTTGACCGAATGTGAAATTTCTGTTGTTACAACTAACATGGTTTTTTTCAGCCTTTTACCAAATATGGACTATAACCTTTCCAGTTATTTGAAATCGTTCTGTTCCCTCTACTCAAGACAAACCATAACACATTGAGTCAAATATTTTCTAGAAACAATTACGTATGCTGATCCTAGTGTTTTCATTTACATCGAATTTGTCTACAATTGCCTGTATTCACTGTTTAAATCCCACTTTCACACAAAAGTGGCGTGTATTATATAAAGACATACCAGTAGCACAGAGTATTATACGTGTTTTCTCTCTGGAGACTCCCTGAAAGTTGTTACGTTCTCAGTTTGTGGGCAAACCCACTCCCTAAGCTAGGTGACAGTCACGTAATTATGCCATCACAGCGGGGTCCCATGAGGGTCGCCCCTACAGGGGCAACTGCAAAGCACACTTGCTGTCCCTTTGCTTTGGTTCCTGTGACTTCTACTCCAGGAGACCAGCCGCGGAAACTTAAAAGGGAGGATGAATTTCAAATCCTTTCAGGAAAAATGACATTAAAACAAACAAACAAACAAAAAACTGATATTCCAGTTAGTTTTCTCCAGATTAAGGAAAAAGGACACCCAAACCTCTCAATATAAATAAAATAAACGAATCAGACGCGTGGAGCAAATTTGATTAAAGTGTTGTAATTTAACAATCAAGTGAAAAGGTATTAAATAGAAGATTTTATATTTGGGTTTAGTAGAGTCAGTTCTGTGTGGAAAAGTTGAGAGAGAATAACCCTAACGATCATCATGTGACAAAAGTCCTCAATTACCTTGAGGTTAATCTAAACAAATAATGACCTAAGTCTGCGAATAATCTACACAAAGTATCAATATATTGAGAAAATAATCTATTAGACAAAGTTGATAAAATCTGTTTCAAATCTTCCCTGGAGCAAGAAAAAAAAAAAAAAACATGTAAATAAATGTGTGTCGTCCAAAACTAGTGAAGAGAAGAAACAAATTATTTTTGCCCTGCTCTGATCAGATTATGTCAGGAGTTGTGTGTTGTGTTTGAGATGTCATTATTTTATATAAAATGTATTGGAGGGGCCTTCTGGGTGGCTCAGTCCTTTAAGCATCTGACTTTGGCTCAGGTCATGACCTTGCGGTTCGTGAGTTCAAGCCCCACGTTGGTCTCTGTGCTGACAGCTCGGAGCCTGGAGCCTGCTTCAGATGCTGTGTCTCCCTCTCTCTCCCTGCCCCTCGCCCACTCACACTGTCTCTGTCTCTCAAAAGTAAATAAATGTTAAAAAAAAATTAAAATGCATCAGCTTATGGGAGCACACACTGAAGAGTCTGACCAATTTAGAAAAAGTCCAGAAAATCACATTAGTTGAAACATAAAAAAACAGATACTTACAAAAAAGGAGAGAAATATGAATAATATTGCAGGTTTATATTACTGTATTCAGCCCTAGGCATTTGTAGGTCATGTACATGAACAAGTTAAAGTTGAACGTGGCTTTGAGCTGCATGGGTCCACCTACATGTGGATTTTTTTTATAAACATGGTACAGTACTATAAGTGCATTTTCTCTCCCTTATGATTTTTTAAATGACATTTTTTTCCTCTAACTTTATTGTAAAAATACAGTATATAATGCATATAACCTACAAAATATGTGTTAACTGTTTATGTCATTGGTAAGGCTTCCAGTCATGGGTAAGCTATTAGTAGTTAAATTTTTTGGGGGGGGGGGCGGTCAGAAGTTACAGACAGAATTTTGACTGAGGAGAGTGGATGGTGGGGACGGTTGGTGCCCCTAACCCCCCATGTGACTCAAGGGTCAAGCATACTTCATCTTTCTGAGATTTGAAGAAGTTAACCTTTCTTTGTAAGATGGAGATTCGGTATCACAAGCACATAGGGGCACTGTTACCTTTTTATATTTGACTGAAATATAGAACTACCTGACTAAGACCTGGGAGAGGTAGGGTCGCAGGACCCAGGGGATCCTTTCTCAGTCAAGTTCATGTGCAAAATAGGATAAGAGTTAACTCAAAAGTTTTAGGGAGAAAAAGACAAATCTCACAATAAGAGGTTGAAAAGAGTTTTCAGAAGGAACACGGAAGTCTTTGAGAAGGCATTTAAAGTCTGTTTCTAGGGACACGTACACAGAATGGGAAAGAGAAAAGGAGGTATAAAAAGTGTGGCTAGGAAGGACAAATATGAAAGGATTATGCTCATTGTAATGGAAATGAACTATCGCTAGTTAGAGTCCGGATTTATGAATATTAATTTGGAGGAAAGTAAGATATATAAATGAGAGTTATTAGGGTGTCTTTACAAACAGAAGCAGCTTCATAGTTGTTCACACGTAAGAAGAATGAAAAGCCGAGGGAGAGTCATAAAGAGAAAATGTGGTGATATGAATTCAGTAGAGACATAGCTGGAGGAAGGTAATAAAAAGAGGGCTGTACCCTTAGGAATAATGATGCCCTCCTAACGTGTGGCCATGCTGATTTAACTACCGTATTAATATCACATAATACATAAAGCTACCTGTATATATCTCTTTTAAACCTAAAGAAAACCCAGAAGGAGGAATTAGCCCATTATGGTCCTATTATTTTCTTTTCTTATTCAGCATATGTGAAGTTTTCTGGTAGCTATTGTTTTCAAGTAAGCAGTTCTATTCTGAAATCATACTACGTGGAACTGTCATGCCTCTCGCCACAAAAGAGCTTGTCATCCACTGCAAGTTATATATTTAAATACACGTTTATAAGCATATACATAATTGTGTTATCAAAAAGCATCTGATAGCTAACCTAAGTATAATAAAATTGTTATTCCTGAGCTTATAGAAGAATAACCATACCCACCTGGCAGATATCAGGAGCTGGTGTGTGAGAAGTGCTCCCAGTCATGGGGGCTATAATCCCATAGAACATCAAAAAGTAAGCTGTAAAAATATACTCGAGCTTAGTTTGCTGAGTATCCCCATCACCAGAGCCAAACCCGCATCTGAAAAACTAGGACACTAAGGGCAGGGACAGAAAATGGATTTTAAAATGGTTCCGTGATCGCAATACAAATAAGGAAAAACAAATACACCCTAAAAAGTAGAATTATTTGAAAAAAAAAACTTTGCAATATATTTAACACTTAAATCAAACAAATTTAAACATTTAAATCAAATCAAATAATCAGCATTTTAAAGAGAATTGCTAAATTTAAGATTTAGAAGTTTGAGGTTGTAACTTGGATTCAGTTGTAATTAAATAGGGTACTCTCAGGTCCTTTAAGATGTCTTATGATTTCTTATTCTCTATGAATTCAGAGTTTGCAGAGTTTAGAATCTATGATTCTAAAAAATATTTTATGACTCCCGTTTTTTTTTTTCCTTTTTATCTAGCAAATATCTGAATGCTTATTTGACAGATGCTAATGTAAATCATAGGGGTGCAGAGGGGAGCTCATTGTTCACTCACCCATGGTGCCGAGGCAGCTAGTGGGTGATAGGCACAGTGTAGAGAATGCACACTCCAGATCTGCAGGCTAGTTCTGACATCCTGCCCCTGGTTCAGCACTTTACTTCAGATTCAAGCATGAGGAAGGAACATTCAGCACTGGGGAAAAGGAAGGGAGGGAGGGAGGGAGGGAGGGAGGGAGGGAGGGAAGGAAGGAAGGAAGGAAGGAAGGAAGGAAGGAAGGAAGGAAGGAAGGAAGGAAGGAAGGAACACTTTAAGAGAAAATACCATTCAAAGCCATTAGGATGAGGAAGAAACATTCAGCATTGGAGAGAAGGAAGGAAGGAAAGAAGGAAGGAACACTTAAAGAGAAGTCATTCAAAGCCATTAGGATGAAGTCCAGAATCTCCCACAGCTTTTCTAATCATTGGGATTCTTGGGATGTTGGTTATTCACATGCTGGAGATACCGAGGAGCTGAGACACATCACAAAGGGCAAAAAAAACCTCACAAAGGGAGAAACAAAGCCCATAGGATCACCAAATGGGCATTTGATGAAGCTGGTATACAGCTAGAAATCAGAATTCTGGAATGGAAACCATTTGGATTTGTTAGGGATAAAAGCAAAGAACAAGCTGGGGTGGGTGGTCAATGCAGAGAGATCAGTAAGGATCGTGACAAACCATGAGGCCACTTGAACATCAGTCAGGTCTCACTTGCTCAGGGCGGTGGTGGTGTTTGGGCATTTCCAGGGAAAAGTAGGTGTGCTGTGACCAACAGGTTCCTGGTTCCTACAGGGCTGAAGGTTAAGGAAGCTAGGAGCTAAGCACAACATGTTCTCTAACTGCCACTTATGACTGTAGTCTTTTCAAAATATATTTTGAAGCTATATAAAGTCCATTTGAGTCTGAATCTTTGGGATACTTTCTATAAGTTTTACAGAGATGAAGCTTTTTGATTAGGTCTTAAACAGCTTGTCTTGTGTGCTATTCTGTGCAGGTGCCTGCCCTGTACCGCTTTCTGAGTTAGAGGTGAAATGATGTTGTGTCTTTTCCACTGAAAGCGTTGATGTCACAAAACTTCTCTGACCCCAACCCTCATACCACAAAGTCACCAGAGCACTGTGTTCACGTGAACCTCAATTGCCCCGGACTGGGAAGGGAAGAGAGGACTCCCAGGTGATAATGTTTCAGTTCATGAAGCAGTTTGATTGCCTAGAAGAGACACCACTTAGAGAGGGGAATCGTGATTTTTCCCCAGAAAGTAATCATTAACTAATATTCATGTATCTACAGTCAGTATATCCAGGGTTCACATCTTGTGCTTTCAAGAGCCGTGTATAAATTCAGATACACAGAAATCTGTAAAAGAATGAAACCTATGTGAGGCTACAGTAAACAAAGGGGAAAACACCCAGAAGCCTTGGTTAAATTTTCATAGTAATGTCCTGGACCTTTCTTGGTTGAGCGTATTTCTCAGGGTGGAAGGTTATTCTTGGAGTGAAGTTTCAAATTCTCGTTTATTACTCTTACTGCTGCAGTCACAACTCAGGACTAATGATGTGCAATACAAAGATACTCAAAAAGGAACATTTGTGGTAGTTGGTTGGAATTAGTGTCGGAGTAATTTAGGGGTACTGTGGAGTGGGAATTTCGTTGAGCCCGTCATCGACTTCAGCACATTTGAGAAAATGTTTTGGTAGAAGGTGACAAAGGGTGTTTTGAAGTGGGATCCTGTGGTATCATACGAGTCTATTAGATGTGCTGGCAAAGCTCAGACTTTATAGAAGTATATAATATATGCATATGCACACATATGTGGGTATGTAGCATTATATATATATATATATATATATATATATATATATATGATACCTGTAATTTATATGTACCCATAATGTGTATATATTACATACTATATTATTCATATATATTTATATGGAAATATATATAATGTGTATAATATTTTATGTATATATTTCTGTACATATGTAAATATTATGTACTTATATTATGATACATACCCCGTACATTAGGTAATGCCCCTGGTGGGTTCTACACCAATATTTCATCATCAAACACAGTATTTGTCCAATAAACGTTTCAGCTCAGGTTTCTCGAATAAACATGTCTCTTCAGTTCAGGCTTTAGATTTAAACCAATCTCAGTGAAAAATAAAATAAAAACAACTTTGAATTTTTCAGAGCCTTTTAGATTTCAGGAGTACAAATAATTGTTGTTAGAGTAGCATCTTAGTGTTTTTATTTACGTATATATTAAGGTATAAATTCATAAGGTATATACTAAACTTGTAAAACCAGAAAAAGGACCACTCTGAGTACTTTATTGCAATATGGTTCATATTTTTCTAGAGGCTATAATAGAAAACTCGAGTACTTTCTACAGAAGCCTTTCCTATCACCTACTGTGTGGCCTGGGCTAATTTCACCAGCCCCGAGTGCCCGCTTCCTTTTCTGAGACAGACAGGCACTGAATCATCCGGGCCAATTCACTTAATCCACATTATACTGTTTCTTTCATTCCTTGTGACCTCACCAGAAACCAAAAACAATACATTGGTCCTTCCTCTTTGTCACTTGTGACTGTGGACCTACAGTGCTTCTTTTCCTGAGTCTGGAAATAATAACAGAGCCTCGGAAAAGAGCAAACCTATTACCAACTGGATTAAGAGCATTGTGTGTTTCCCATTTAAGCTCTGATACACTGCAACGAAAAGTAGGATTAGTTCAGTGGGAGAGCCAGCCCAATTTGTGGTAAATGTATATCATACTCAGAAAAACATGTTTTGTAATGTAATAAAAGTTCAGAACATCATAGGGCATATGTGCATTTACACTGATTATTGTTTAATAATCTAAAGACAGTTTCTCCAATCCACTTTTTACCCTTTGTTGTAAATTTCCAATTATCTCAAGGATTCTCTTGCCACTTTCTCAAATAGCAGATCAACCTTAATTTGTCATTTACAATAACTAGAAGTCAAACTTTATTATATTTCTCTTCATCATTTTATAATTTATCTTTTCAAAATACTTTCATCGTTCTTATCTTAATATTTTAAGTTTTTTATGTATTTTACTTTATTTTTTTGAGAGAGAGAGAGATTGAGTGAGAGCAGGGTAGGGGCAGAAAGAGGGAGAGGGGGAATCCCAAGCAGGCTCCATGAGCTGTCAACACAGAGCCCGATGAAGGGCTGGAAGCCACGATCTGCCCGTCTTCCTCAAGTTTCTATCATTTTACCGTAAGATCATTTTTCATGGAGGATACCTAAGTTACTAATCACATTTTATTATACGTCACCTTCTAGGGCTTTTGCCTTTCCTTTCCCCTGCTTTCATCATCCCACTCCCTGGTGTTAAAGCTTTCTGCATTCGGCTTCTAAGGCCATGTATTCTGATTGCTGTTTGGTAGAAATCAACGTTTTTGTATTTCATCTGACACGCTCTTGTTTCCGCCATTTCTTTGACCTTTTCGGATGTTTTTGAATATTATTTTCCTGGAATCTAAATGTAGGCATTTACTTGTAATTTGCCAAATCCTCGAGGAGCATATATGACTTAGTTTTACGCTTTTAACGATTAGTAACCGAAACGTCAGCATTTTAATTTGATGGGATGGTGTTGGAGCCTTTCTCTTTGATTTTATCTTTCTTTCTTCCTGCACTGGCTGCCTCCTTACTGAAGTTCTCACTTTCTCCATGCCGTGTTCTCCCATCCCTGAGAGCATCTTCATGAATATTCTTGTGAACGCTCTATCAAGTAATTCCCTGACGTCCATTTCCTTAAGGTCTGTTTCTGGAGTTTTATCTTGCTTTTTTCTTTGGCACATATTCTTCTGTGTGTTCGTTTCCCTTGACTCTGTGTTGGTTTTGTGAGTTAGAGAAAATGGCCCACCACCTGCCCCATTCCTCACAGAGGACTCCCAACTAGACAATAAAGCCTGTGGTTCAGCCCGGCCCTCGCTTTTGATGGTTTCTCAAATCCGCAGTGTGGTCAACACTTGGTTCTCAGTGGCTCCCTGTGGTGGAGGGTGGCCCAGGACCTGTCGGAGTCCCAAAGGGAAGGGCCTGGGTCAGCACCTAGTTACGGGATGACTGACAGCCAGACCCTGAGGCAGCAGCTCTAAAGTGTACCATCGACCTGGCCTGGGGGCTGGGTGTGTCTGCCCCCTCCTTCTGTGCAGAGCCCTGGGAAGGGTAGTAGATGAAGAATGTTTTCTTTGCTTCGCACACTCCTGTGGGACCCGCGAGCTCCAGAGGCAATCGACGGGTGCACCCCCTGCCTGGTGCCAGATGTGCGCACAAGCCCGGGTCCCGGGAGATACTGGTGATTTGGATTGGGCTACAGGGAGAATAGGACAAGGTATCTGCTGGCTTCAGAAGGCTTCCACCTCCCCAGGGAAGACTGCAGTTTGTCCTAGATGCATCCAGAATTATAACCCTAATGCTTGGCTGCAGCTTCAGGATGAGCACACAGGCCTCCTGCGGGGAAGGGCTGGGAGGAGGGCTGTTTTGTGCCCTCCGCTGTGCTGAGCCCCACCTGGAGAGCCAGCCAGGAACTGTTCCTTTCTTTAGTCTTGTGGGGCTGTGGGCACGAGCCCCGTTTGCTCTCAGACCTAGATGTTTGGGTGGTGGAAGCCTTGAATATCGGGGTGCTCGATGTTGGGTCCAGACTGTCCCCTCCTTGGGGAGAAGCTGGGAGTCTCGAGTTCCCCACTCTATTTCGTGTTGCTGTGCCAGGGGCAGAGATTACAGAGAGAATGTGTCTCCGCCTTCCCTCCCCTCCCCTTGGGGGTAATTACTTAGTCCCCTGATGAGTAGGAGTCCCTCAGCCAGTCTCAGGATTTCCTTCAGAAGGAGCTGTTCCCCGTGTCCTGTAGAGCAAGTCTGTCCCTGGCAGGAGATGAGTTCAGGAGCCTGCAGTGTCATCATCCTGGACCAGAACCTGCCCCTTCCGTGTTGTATTTATGACAAATGTGTCAGATTCAGAGTTGCTAGTCTACTGAGAAGTTTTGCTTGCACATACATTATGAAATAGACATGGTCATATATAGTAAATATATTCGTAGGAAGAATATTTATTCCTCAAACCTTGGTGAGGTTTGAAAAGTGTTGGGGTCCAGAGCTGATGGCCAAGAAAGAATTCTTGAAGACATCTTTGGTGCAAAAAGGAGGTTTTTTTTTAAAGCATGGGGACAGGGCCCGTGGGCAGGAAGAGTTGCCCAGGGATTGTGAGGAGAGATTGATTACATACTTGAAACTTGGGGGAGGTAAAGTCAAGGGGATTTTTCATATGCTAAAGAAGACTCCCAGAATCTTGAAGCCCTGGCCATTGTGAACTAAAGTTGTTTCTCCCTCCAGCAGAGCATTAACATTAAGACCATGGGAGTTGCTGGATGAATGTCACACTCTGCCTGTGTCAAGAATTTGTCATTGGGCTGCAGGTTATAAGGGGATATAATTTTATCTGCCATTTCAAACCTCCGCCTTTGTTTCCCACATCAGCTGCACAAATAGATTATTTATGTAAATGCTGCTAAGAAGACTAATTACATTTGATCAACAATAAATTGGTAGATATTATTAAAAACTGTTAAAATCATTTTATGCCCTATGAATTGCATTTCATTTTTAAGCGTTTAATTTCTTTTTGTTTGAAAATTGGTAAATTTTGAAAATTTAGAGAATTTACAAATTTTTATCTAATTGGCTTAGAATTTCTGGGATCATTTCTCTAAATTCTTTCTTAGTATTTGATGCCTCTCCTAATCCTAACATTTATTTTATCCTACCATAGACTGTGTCATGATGTGCCCTACAAAATCGTCATGGGACCGTTTAGTAATTGTGGATATCAAAGGGTATTTATTAACTGAGGAAAAAAAAAAACACTAGTCAAGCTCAGCCACATTATAAATATTTGATAAATATTAGAGATCCAAACATGCGTGAATCAAGCCTCCTGCTTTTGAGGAACTTACACTTAACTTTGCTTTCACCCCAATCTAATATGATGTGGGTGGAGTGTGACTTTAAATGAAAACCTATGCACCCAGGATCAAAGCAAGAATTAGAAAATTGGCTTACTTTTAGTATTATATGTATGGCCAGTGAATCAGAAGATCCCGCTGATGCAGTATCAATGTCTTTTCTTATTTTCTTTTGTTTTGGAAGGTGGCCAACTGGGAAAGGGCGGAATGACCTAGAGATTTAAGTGATGACTGAGGAGGTGCAACAGAGGGTACCAGCCAAGAGACTTGGAAAGAGTTTGGGGGAGATTGAAAAAAAAAACTGTGTAGATGAGATAATTAAGCCATCATTTCTTGCAAGGGCTTGACTCAAACAGCTCAGATCCCAGGGCTCAAAAGTAAGCAGGAGAAGTCATAGCAGGATCTTTGTGAGGGTTTAATGGCTTGTTGAAAACCAAAGCGGACAGCAAGTCAGCAAGGGCAGCTTTTCTCATTTCAAAAAGAAGATAAAATTTACTAAGCTTCACTACACATTTCGCTGAGCATGATCTTAAACACAACAAAGCCAACATTAACATATATATTAATAAGCAAAGGAAAAATGTGTAATTTCTTCAAAAATAAATCGTCCAACTTGGCGTTCTTTTCTTTTTTTTTTTTTTAATTTTGCAGAGAGCAGCAAATTAGGATACGTAGGATACTAACAGAGTTTATGCTCTGGCCACATCCATGTCCTGTGGATCGTTGAAATAGTTTTATATCGCACTTTCTCACTGGAATATATTTCACTTGGCTAACTCCTAATAAAGCTGCAACGCTCAGCTTCAATGTTGCCTTTCCCACAAAACCTCCTCGTACCCCCTTGTCTGAGTCAGTCCTGGTGTGTCAGTTTTACGGCACATTTCTGAAGACTGAGAGAACACGTGTATGTGAAGTTTGTGGGATCACGCAGGCACGCAATGAGCACTGAAAACGTGTCAGTGTTGTCACCAGGGTCACCGTCGCATCACATCAAGCGTATGGGGTTCAGAATCACACGGTGGCATGTTCCGATCATGACGGCCAAGGGCCAGCAGTCTCTCACTTGAGCAGTTTTCTCGAAAGTTCCGCCCGTGAGTTTTCTCGCCTGTGAAGGGGTTGGAGGAATTATGCCTAATTCTGTGAGGCGTAACGTGGAAGCCGACGTGTTTGCAGGTGTGCAGTAACCGTTTTCGTTCACACACACCCTTCTGTTAGCTTCTCTACCACGTGCTTAAATGGTTCCATTCCCTGCAGGGGAGTAACAATTAATACGGTTTTAGTATGCTACGTACTGAGGAGTGGAAGTGCGGATGTCCTCCAGGATACTCTGTGGGGTGCAGTGTTACAAACACCTTGAGTATTCAATTTGTCTCCCGGTAAATTGCAATCTGTTCCTCAGATTCCAACTAGAGGGCATGAGCTTACAGCCAGGGTGGCTCTGAGTGTACCGAGACAGTGCAACTAAACTACAGAAGGAAAACCGGCTTTAATGACAAAGAGAAGGTAAGATATTCATAAAAGAAGTCAGTATAATTCTAGGTGAAAAATGAAAATATAAGGCAGTTAAAATACATATTCAGTCTATGATGCGCGTGTGAAATAATACGTTAAGGTCACGTACTATTGCAAGACTCTTAGCAAGACTAATGGGAAGCCTTTGCTCTCATCTTTCACTACGAACGGGCGTCGCTTAGATTAAAAGGCACGGCAGAAGGCAAACAAATCGATTCAGGTTGCACCGTTCAGAATCAGGAAGTTCACACAAGGCCTTCACGTTTTTAACACATTCCGGAAGGATCAGAGTAGGGAGCAGTGAGTCCCATCGTGAAAGCGTATATCGGTGACAACATTTTTGAGGAATGGTCACTAGTTTGAAGTTGAGACCGTGAATTCTCAGAAAAAAAAAAAAACTTACAGAAATTGCCTTTCAAACTGTAAGCTTTGATGTGGAGTCGGGAACGTAACATGTGATCCCTAAAACAAAGTGACAGGTAGTATGTGTGTACCCAGGGCACTGTGTAGCTTGGGTGTCATAACAGATCTGAATGTTGTGTGACATCCACATCTACTCGGATAGCTTTTAGTTTTTAAAGTAAAATTAATTTTTTAAGAGGCACCTGGGTGACTCAGTCGGCTAACCATCCGACTTTGGCTCAGGTCATGATCTCACAGTTGATGAGTTCGAGCCCCACGTCGGGCTCTGTGCTGACAGCTCGGAGCCTGGAGACGGCTTCAGATTCTCTGTCTCCCTCTCTCTCTGCCTCTCCCCGCTTGTACTCTGGCTCTCTCTCTCAAAAATAAACATTAAAAAAATAATTTTTTAAATTTTTGTTTTATTCATTTGTTCATTCATTCATTCATTCATTCATCCGTTCATCCATTCCTGAATTGGGAGTCCATTTGGGCAGGGATCACTTACCAGACCTGTTACCTGAAACGATTAGTATCTCCGCAGGGAAAGGCTTTGCGTAATAATCGGACACAGGTGGAAGAAAGTGGTGCCAAGGTTGATTCATTAGCAGTGATGACATATCCTTCCTTGCCCTGCTCCTCTTTCCTTGCAACCCCTATTTAAAACATGCGCGCGCGCGCGCGCGCGCACGCACACACACACACACACACACACACACACACCCCTACACTGTTAGAAAGCAAATGATAAGCAACAGTTATGTATTTTGAATAGGAATTTGAGTGTGGCATCCTAGCCTGGTTAATCCTTTTAGTCCTGCTGCCTCAATGATCCTACCCCTGCAAAACCTTCCAGAAGGTTAGAAGAATTAGGTCCTAATGTATGAGGTGCACAGCTCTCTAAAGTCAGAGCAGAAAGACTGTTACATTAATCTCTTACTCCTTTATCAAAGACTTACCAAACCCTGAGCAATCTGAAATTGTACAGACCAGAAACACACGCAAACACGTTTACATATTTTAAATAGACGATCTTGCAAACTTATTTTTCTATTTGACTGCCACACATTTTTCCACATTAGAGTACTGTAACAGAAAATGTTAATAACATTTACCCCATTCTGGATTTAATTATACTGAAGCTCTGTTTTACAGTATGTCAGCCTGAGGTGGTGGTGATTTTGGTCGTGCAGCAAACGGCATCGACAACAAGGAAGTTAGAGAAAAACACATTTTAGCATTTTCAGGCATTACTAGATTTTCTCTGGTGTTAGCAACATGCAATAAAATTAAATAATTAGTATAAGGATACAAAATTGTATAGAACTATTTTAGAAAGTACATTACGTGCTTGATTATTTATGTAAATATTAACCAGCCTCTCCCCAGCTGCCAAATACATTTCAGGTAAATGTTTTGCAGTCGGATAAAATTCCTATGTTGTAAATTCCTTACCTGCTGCTTGGGCATTGGAAGCAGTTAAAAGGTAATACCGAGGAAGTTAATTATTTCAGGTCAAATACCAGTCATTTTGACTTCAAAAAATATTGTGTTGGGGCACCTGGGTGGCTCAGTCCATTAAGTGTTGGACTTTGGCTCAGGTCATGATGTCACAGTTTGTGAGTTCGAGCCCTGCGTCAGGCTGTGTGCTGACAGCTCAGAGCCTGGAGCCTGCTTCGGATTCTGTGTCTCCTCTCTGTGTCCCTGCCCCACCTGTGCTGTCTCTCTGTCTCAAAAATAAACATTTTAAAAAAATATTGTGTAGGGGGGTGTGGGTGGCTCCGTCATTGGCTCAGTCATGATCTCACGGTCCATGAGTTCAAGCCTCATGTCAGGCTCTGTGCTGACAGCTCAGAGCCTGGAGCCTGCTTTGGATTCTGTGTCTCCCCCTCTGTCTGACTCTCCCCCATCATGCTCTGTCTCTTTCTGTCTCTCAAAAAGAAATGTTAAAAAAGTAAAAATAAACTATTGCGTATTGAAGACAGTAACATGATCGCTGTGCTGTCTCGGGTTTCTTGTGGTTTATGTCACCCCCTTTACCTCCAGTATCACCCATGCCGTGTCCCCCTAAATGTAAACTTGAGCGGAGCACGGGTCTGTCTACTCAGCGTGGCATTCTGGACAGCCGTGGGAGAATTCTTTCGAGACTTCTTCAAGAATGTTAGCACAGTAGATGATAAACACTCTCATAAGGCCCTGTCCTTACACTAAGCACTTACACACAGGACTTTGACCACAGGGTGTGATGTAGCAGTTAGTGCCAATGGCACTTGGGCCCCATTTCACAAAGGCAGCCAGCCTTTTGGGTGGACCTCATACGAAGTGTTCCGGTTCCTAAGTTGACTCAACCTAGACTTGGGGAGCAAGCTCTAGGACATGCTTGTCCCTTTAGATTTCAGTGTCCCCCTGCCCTCCTAGCCCGAGTCCTTAGTGGGCATGAACAACCTAGACCTTACCAGTGAGTCCTCCTTGTCCTCCACATATTTCGTGGTGATATGGAAATAACTACTCCACTTTGTGCTACAATTTTCTTTAAATGAATTAAACATCATTTAAAATTACAAAATTAAGGACACCTGGGTGGCTCAGTCAGGTAAGCATTGGAGGACTTTTCGCTCAGGTCATGATCCCGCTGGTTCGTGGGTTTGAGCCCCACGTCGGACTCTGTGCTGACAGCTCAGAACCTGGAACCTGTTCTGAATCCGTGTCTCCCTCTCTCTCTGCCCCTCCCTTGCTCATGCTCTGTCTCTCTCTCAAAAAGTAAAATAAAAACATTAAAAAAAATAAAAGTAACAAAATATGCATTCAGGGGTAATGGGGCACACTGAAAAAAAAATAATCTTTCCTAAAAAGTTTGGCTCATAGAACCCTTTATTTTTTTTTTTATTTTTTAATGTACTTATTTTTCAGAGAAAGAGACAGAGACAGAATGTAAGAGGGGGAGAGGCCAAGAGAGGGAGACACAGAATTTGAAGCAGGCTCCAGGCTCCGAACTGTCAGCACAGAGCCCAATGTGGGGCTCGAACTCAAGAACCATGGAATCATGACCTGAGCCGAAGTCAGACGCTTAAGTGACTGAACCACCCAGGTGCCCCAAAGAATCCTTTAAAAAAATCCCTCATTCAATGTGATTTTATATTAAACACATAAATCTTTATCCAAACACATTTTTAAATTAAAAACATAGAAGCAAAAATTAAAAACATAATATAAGCAAAAAATATACAAGAGAGCAATAATAACTTAACCCTACCCTTAATCCTGCTGTTTGAGGCTAAAACTAAGATAATTACCATGATACATTTAAAGTTGGCTGAATTTTTTTATATGATTATTTTAACCCAATTTCCTGGAATATATGGAATGCCTAAAATGTTAGTCATCAGGCTCATTGTGGAAGTTCATTAGAAAGCTCTCACAAAATGTATAAACTTTGCTGAGTATTTTAATAACACTGATGATGTAAAATTGAACTTTGTTTCTAAACTTCTTAATATTCATGGTATTATCAGTGACTGCTGGATGCGGATAATTATTCCTCAAAAAAAAAAAAAAAGCCTAAGGAAGTCCTTCTCTGGTCACAGGTGGCCTTCTATCAGAGGGAAAGTCAGGGAAAGAGATGCATAGGGCAGCAGGAAGGCCCATGTCTGAATTTCTCGTAAAAGACTCAGGAGCGTAAATCTATCTATCTATCTATCTATCTATCTATCTATCTATCTATCTATCTATATCAGGGCTCCAGTTTATAAGAGATGGTGTTCTTGAGTTCCATGATGTCCCCAAACTGTGTCTTAAAGCCTTGACTTCAACAAAGACTGTTTGTTATCTCTCCCATCATCCCCCACTTGCACACACACACTCCTCTCTCCCTCTCTCTGTCTCTCTCTGTCTCTCTCTCTCTCTGTCCATAATTAAGATTTCTGTAGAGTTTGTCTCTCCATCCATAAAGTTAAGATTTCTGCAGTATTACTCTGGTTTTCCAAGTCATATCACTAACATATCACATCTTCTCTTAGTTCATTGTATGTGTGTGCCAGATGGAACTGGCTGTTTGGATGTCATTATGTCCCATGCGTCAGCCCTTCTCAGTGACAAGTGGTTGAATATATAGAGTTATTTTTACTTCTTTTGAATTGTGCTTTTCTTACCTCAGCAGAGTAACCCTGAAGTATGTGTGAAAGGTCACAGCAGCCATACTCTATTACATGATGAGAAAACAGGCTGGATTCTGTGCGAGAACTGTGTTCTTATTTTCTCAAATAGTCACAAGGCAAACCGTTAGCATTATCTCTGTGCTCTTTATCACTTTATGCATATTTCCAAACTGGAGACTCATCACCCAGACCCCCATCTTCAGAGTCTGTGTGCATCAGGGAACATTTCTGAACCTCGAGTCTCTTCTTGACTAGTTTTACTACATTCACTGAAGCAAGCTTGTTTAATAAGTTTTGGCATGTCAACAGTCCTCAAAATATCTCACCACAACTCACTTTATGTGACAGAAATGATAAAATCTGACGATTGAATAAAAATAAAGCGTGGGTATATAGGAAAGCCTAGCAACTTTGAGAGTCTACAGTCTGTGAGCGAAACCTTCCATTTGAATTCTCTCTGTCTCTCTCTTGGGACATAGAGAGAAACATTAAGCCAGTAAAAGAGTAAGGCAAGATCAAGTGTCAGCCTGTCGGATGCCTGTAAATCACAATTAAGTTGTTTTCTAATTATAGAGACATTCTTTGGCATTCAGTTCCAGCTCCAGCATGTCAGGAAGAAGTGCAAATCTTCTGACCCTGAGGTCTGGCCGCATTAGACTTGCCTGATTGTTAAGCTTCCGTGTTCATAGAAGGTGTACCTCTGTTGGCCTCAAATGCCTCTGCCTTGAAGCAGGATGCCAGAGGTTCCCCTGCCAATCTTCCAACCAGCAGGGCACGGCCCTATCTGTGCCACTTTCCTTAGGAGTGCCCAAAGCAGGTGATACAGAAACAATGAGAGGAGTGTTTTACTTAGACTTCAGGAAAGGGCTTTCTGGAAGTTGACTAAGGGGATAGACTCCACTATTATAATTCACAAACTGTTTGAAATAGATGTTGGATTTTTCTGACTCTCTAATGATGATAAAAACTTGTTGTGGGCTTTTTAAGCTATATTATCCATGTTCCTCTTTCCAGTCATCAACTTTCATTACGTTTACGTATCATAACACTTCATTTCCCCTAATACGGTCTGACCTCTTTCTTTGGTAACGTCAAACTTTATTTACTCCAGAATTTCTGGATACCAATTTCTTGCTCTAAAATAGTTAAAATGGTCTACATTCTCTGCTCTTGTTCTGTTCCATGAAGAGTAAAAGAGTTTAATTTATCCAAAAGATGTTTGAAACAGTCTGTTCTGTTTCAAAGAGCTTTGTTCAGATGAGAAGATGGAATGTAAAATAAAGTTTAATTTTACTGATGATACACAAACATAAACAAGAGATTCTTTGATGTTATTATATACAGTGGGTGAAGGAGGGACACCTGGGTGGCTCAGCCAGTTAAGCATCCCACCTCGGCTCAGGTCATGATCTCACGGTTCGTGGGTTCGAGCCCTGCGTCGGGCTCTGTGCTGATGGCTCAGAGCCTGGAGCCTGCTTCAGATTCTGTGTCTCCCTCTCTCTCTGCCCTTCCCCTGCTCCCACTCTGTCTCTCTCTGTCTCTCAGAAATAAATTAAAATGTTTTAAAAATTAAAAATTATAAGTTGGGTGAAGGACTGTAAGCAGGTTCACCACAGTAAAGTCCACACGTTGTTTTTCAAGATTAATTCAACTTTTACATGGTTGTAGCACTCACATTCCTAATCTGTGCCTCCATCACAAATCCAGAAAGAGGTATGTTAACAAAATTCTGTAACATATTCTTTAAAACTAGAACCTTTGATAAGTCCTTATGGGACTTAATGGCAAAATTTTCTCCTGGGGTTTGAACCTTAATGCATTAGCAAAAACTCACTGCTATAAGAAATGGGAATAGAGGGCCAGTCACAAAATACTAAGCATGAGTTACTAGAACCACAGAAAATGATGTCAGAAGGGGACCTGAAGGAAAGGTACAGTCTTAAGGAAAAGGGTACTCATAATTTAAAGAATATGCCTCAATAGAAACTATAAGAGTCTAAGGACTCTTCCAATTAAATAATTCTCATATGTTCATTCTCTCTATTTCTCTGTGTCTTTCTGTTTCTGACTGTCTCCACCTGTTGCTGTCTCCTTCTCTCTCTGACACACACCCACATCCACACGTACCTACACAGTATTTCTCTTTGCCTTTTCTGCTGTCTTACATATTTGAAATCACGAAGAAAGGTCATCAATTTTGTGGTAACATAAGACACAAAGTCCAAGTTCCTTGGTATAATTCAGGCTCTTCACCTGTGACATGATTTATTCCCATTATTCTAACCCTCTTCTCCCTGTGGCAAAAATAAGGTATGTTTGGTAAAAATGAGGTTGAGTAACACGGAACTAACATACTGTCCTATTAAAAATAAACTGGTTTAGATCAGAAAATTATCAGTCTAGATATCTTTATAGGCATATGTGCATGTGGAAAAAGGGATAGATAGAAGATTGATTGGTTAACTAAAATGACAAGTGTAGTTATGAAAATGGATTATAATATGCATATGTAGTTAATTAAAATATTAAATATGTATTTTCATTTAAGAAAAGAAAATTTAAGTGGAAATCAAAGCAGTTGAAGAAATTCAGATAATTTTTTAAAAATTCAATTAAGATTAATGAGGAGTTTGCAAAAATATTATTAAGTTAAAGCCATTGTTTTATAATGCATATTTAATTGTGTAATTTAATATTGTACCGTATAGATTGACTACTTAATATGAAAATTTGAGAAGATAGCCAATTATTATCTCTCCCAATTTTATGAATCACGTTATGTTTTTAATCTTATAACATTTTGCAATAATAATTACATTCAGTTTTTCAATGAGTTCTCAGTGCTTGTTGTTATTTGTACTAAATTTTCTCTTCATGCTCTTTAAACATGGTTCTTTCCATGATGCCTGATTTCACTATTTTCTTTAATTTTTAATTGGTTCAATGTATGTGTGTGTTTGTAAAAGACTCATGGTAGTTGTATTAGTAATTTTTTTCATATTTAAGAATGCTTCCATTGTTTTTGTTTTCTTTCAACATAAACAGTGTCTTGGCCAGGTATATCTTCAGGGCATAATTTCTGTTCTTTAGAAATTTGGGACATTGTCTGCTGACTTCTTGTTTTCTTTGTCACTTTGGAAAATTCTCAAGCTGCTTAAATTTCACTGTTTTTAGGGGATTTGATTTTTTGGCTTGTATAACTGAAGAAAAATTATTCTTCATTTTTGATGTTTCATATCTTAATGTGAATATATTACATACTTTTTCTAGAAGATAATTTTTCAACTTTTTCTACAATATACTTTGTTGTTTCAGAACTCATATTCTGCTCTTTATTCTTTAAAAAAAATTCCCTGAAATATTCTGAACATCTTTTTGATCCATTTTTAAGAGTTACTAATTTTTGTTGTTGTTGTTGTTTGTTTTTGAGAGAGATAGAATGAGAATGAGTGGGAGAGGGGCAGAGAGAGGGAGACAGAGGATCCTAATGAGGCTTTGTGCTGTCAGCACAGAGCCCAATGTGGGGGTCAGACTCACGAACCATGAGATCATGACCTGAGCCAAAGTCCCGTGTTCAACCGACTGAGCCACCCAGGTGCCCTGAGAGTTATTTTTAAATAATTTCTTTATTTTACTATTATTTTTGTTTGTTTGTTTGAGTATAGTTGACCTGTGATGTTACATTAGTTTCAGATGTACAACATAGTAACTCAACATCTCTGTCCGTACGCTGTGCTCCCACAGGTTTATCTACTGTCTGTCAGCACACAGCACTATTACAGGCTCCTTGACTGTAGTCCCTGGGCTGTGCCTTTCATCCCTGGGACTTAGTCATCCCACAACTGTAAGCCTGTACCTCCCTCTCCCCTTCACCCATTTTCCCCATTCCTGTACCCTTCTTGCATCTGGCAACCATCAGTTTATTCTCTGTGTATAAGTCTGATTCTGCTTTTTATTTGTTGACCTATTTTCATTTATTTTAGATTTCACATATAAGTAAAATCATGTGGAATCTTTGTCAGGCTGACTCATTCCATGTAGTTTAGGCCCATCAGTGTTGCCACAAATGGCAAAAGCCCATCCCTTTTTTGTGGCTCTGTAATATGTGTAGTGCTTCTCCTGTCTCTGTCTCTGTCTCTCCCCCCACCCACCGTATTCATACACACACACACACACACACACACACACACACACACACACACACACACGGGTATATACATATACATGTATATATGTATATATTCATTCCTATAGTGAATGTATATATCCCTATGGTGAAGGACACTCAGGTTGCTTCATATCTTGGATGCTGTAAAGAATGTTGCATTAAATATAATGCTGTATATATCTGTTGAATTAGCATCCCTGTTTTCTTTGTATCATGATACGATACATAGCAAACCCTAAAGACTCCACCAAAAAGCTGTTAGAAGTAAAAAATGAATTCATTTTTAGAATACATATTTAATACTCGGAATTCAGTCACGTTTCTACACACTAACGTTGAAGTATCAGAAAGAGAAATTAAGAAAACAGTTTCATTTACCTTTGCAACAAAAATAATAAAATGTTTAGGAATACACTTAACCAAAGAGTGACAGACCTGTACTCTGAAAACTATAAAACGTTGATGGAGGAAATGAAGACGACACAGATGGAAAGATATCCACGCTCATGGATTGGAAGGATTAGTATTGTTAAAATGTCCAACCTATAGATTCAATGCAACCACTGTCAAAATACTAAAAACATTTTTTTTCATAGAACAGAACAAATAATACTAAAATTTGTATGGAACCAGAAAAGACCCCAAATAGCCAAAGCAATCTTGAGAAAGGAGAATAATGCTGGAGGCATCCCAATCCCAGATTTCAAGATATATTACAAAGCCATAGCAATCAAAACAGTATGGTACTGGCACCAAAAAACCAGAATAGAGAGCCAAGAAATAAACCCACACTTACATTGTCAATCTTCCAAAGCAGGAAAAATATCCAGTTGGAAAAAGACAGTCTCTTCAGCAAATGGTGCTGGGAAAACTGGACAGCGACACACAGAAGAATGAACCTGGACCACTTTCTCACACCATACATGAAAATAAACTCTAAATGGATGAAAGACCTGAAGCCATTAACTCTTAGGAAAGAATATAGCCAGTAAGGTCTCTGACGTTACCTGTAACAACTTCTTTCTAGATATGTCTCCTGAGGCAATGGAAACAAAAGGAAAAATAAACTATTGGGAAAATGTCGAAATAAGAAGCTTCTGCACAGCAAAGGAAATAAACAAACAAAAAAACCAACAACAACCAAAAGAAAAGTCAGCCTACTGAATGGCTGAATGGGAAAATATATATGCACATGACATATTCGATAAAGGGTTAGTATCCAAAATATACACTGAGTGTGTACAACTCAACACCTAAAACCAAATAACCCAATTAAAAAATAGGCAGAAGACACAAACAGACATTTCTCCAAAGAAGATATCCAGGTGACCAACAGACCCATGATAAGACGCTCAGCATCACTCATCATCAGGGAAATGCAAATCAAAACTACGATGAGAAATCACTTTACGACTTTAAGAATGGCTAAGATCAAAAACACAAGTAAAAAGTGTCGACAAGGATGTGGAGGAAAAAACCCTTGTGCAGTATCTGTGGGGATGTAAATTAGTGCAGCCGCTGTGGAAAGAGTAAGGAGGGGCCTCAAAAAATTAAAAAAAAAAAAAAAAAAAGGAAAGAAATGCCCTAGAACACAGTAATTCTCACTCTGGGCAGTTTTAAGAGTTTTTAACTTCAGTGATAACGATTATTCTAATATCAGAGTATTAACTTCTCTCTAATTGTCTTTTCTATCTTAAATTCATTTTGATCACCTCAAAATCCTTCTCTGTGTCAGTTCTATAATTTTCATACTGTTCATTGCCAGTTCTGCAATGGTATCATTTAGAATTATTAACTTGGCAATTTCTCATTGCAATCTATTATTATTTCTTTCTTGGGATGATTTTTCATTTAATTCATGATATTAGGAAAGTCATCAGTAATGTGAAAATTACATGTAGGATAAATTCTTTTGTTGCCAGAATAATGTTTTATTCTGTCCTGGATTCCTCACATCTCTCTTGAGAGATAGATACAGTTTTTCAGGGCTTTGACTTACTTGTGTAGATATGAAATCTGTCCAGCGTCTCAATACGGGGTGGGATACTTATTAAACAAACGTGAAATTTCTCTATTTCGAAGATGAATCTCATGTGAGACTCTGTGGCTTTGCACACGCGTGTGCGTGGGTGTGTGTGTCGGAGAGAGACAAGACCAGGGTTCTTTTCTTTACTGTACATATTTCATGAAATCTACTCTAAAAAGTTTCCCTCGGCCTTGGTGTTTGTTTTACCCCGGCTGGGGATACCCTCCGTTTCTGATCAGTCAGCTGAGTGTAAAGTCAGGAATTTTTAATTCCGTCAGATTGAGTCAACCTCTCTTGTTCTTCAGGTCTTTCTTGTTAACCAGCCACCCCCAGGAACTCTGCTTTTCTCTCTAGATTTGAGGACACTGGCGATGAATTTCCAAAACGGTTTGAACCAGAATTCTTTCTGAGAAGTGAGGATGAAATCGGGAGCTTCTTGTGCTCTGATAAATTCTTCAGTTTCTCGCATCAGCAGATGCCTGTGTTTCTTTGAGGAGTGTCACGTCTGTTGGTAATCTTGCCTTTGTGGGCTGTTCCTGATTTTCACGAGGTTTTCACTGAATTGTTTTTGTTTATTTTTGACTGTTTTCCTTCTTTCATAGGGAACAGTTTATTCACCATGTGTAGGGAGAGAAGATTCTATGGTTTACTTACATTCAAACGTTTTACTCCTGGAAGGAGATTTTTAAAATATGCATGTGATTTTTACATAGAATTTTATAAGCAATGTCTTTGAACCTTGATGAGTTTTGCATGAATGCTAAAATGTGATTCCTTTATCATTCTTTCTGCTTTGAAGTGAGTGGGGGCTATGTGAACAGGGGGGTATGTGTGCATGGGGGTGTGCATGTTGCTGAAGATGTGTGTGTTGTGGGGTTTTGTGTATTAGAAAGTGGGGATATGGATGGGGGTATCTGTGTGGGAGGGCATGTACATTTGCACGGGGCTCTATGTACACATGCATACACGGTTTTTGGTGTGTGTGTGTGGCGGGGGAGAGGTGAGAGAGAGAATTTCTGTGTGAACAGAAGCTTCAGACGTTGGGGAAAGCCATAGAAAGTTGACAGGTGAAGGCCATGTCATAAATGCTGCGTTTCTAGCTTTTGAGATAAATGTTGACTCTTTTAACGATGCTAGTATTAATGCTCAAGTAATTAACTGTGATCATTGGGATACGCTTGTATCCTTTCTGCATCCAGGTCTACTGACAGTGTTCTTTGAAATCCTTAATTGTGCTATTGTCTCTGTTAAGCATAATATTATAATTTAGCAGCGACTAAGCTATCATCCTCGTTGCTCTTTAGACGGTAATGGCACTGAGCCTCACCGAGAGAGAGTTGTTCACTCCCTTTGTATCTGAGTACTCTCAGTGAGAAACCACTGGGTGTGAACGATGCAGTTAATTGACCTTTAACTCTCATTGCGTGTGCGGCATGAAATAAAGGCCCTCAGCAGATTTTTTAAAAGTGGAAAATACAGTGGGTGCTGCATCAGCATGAACCTAAAATGGTCAGAGGTTAACACGATACAGGCTAGGACAGAAAAAACAGACACTTGTGGAAGGAATATTGTAGCTTTAAAAAAAGTTCCTTTGCGGAAATAAGAAGGACAAAAGCAGTCGTAGCGTATTTTCAATGTTCCGTTCATTACGAATCACTAAGTGCTGTGTACACTGAATACACAAGCTGAGGCATTTATGTACGGATGCAACCTATATTATTGAGCATTTATTTCAATAGAGTATAATATAGTATAATAACATAATATGATATAGAACATTTCAGTAAGCATTTAGCTTAAAAATGCTAAACATTCTCTCTCCAAGAACATTCAAGAGCAGAAAATTCAGTGTTGTGTTTAGATTTTTCTTAACTTTTCTTTCTTTACTTCCTTCTTCCTTTCTCTCTCTCTCTCTTCCTCTCTTCTTTCCTTCCTTCCT